>NC_133325.1:676761634-677106217 GCF_042186555.1 Aquarana catesbeiana | reverse complement strand
AAAAGGTATGTTGGTGTCACTGAGGGGATCACTCCACAGGGATATGATGACAATGGTCTCGCAAATTAGACGAGAGGTTGATGTTATGGGAGAGAGAATACATCACATGGAAAATAAGATAGGAGACTTTGCAGTGGCACACAACGAACTTGTTGATGCTCATAATGAGGCAGAGGATGCACTAAGAGCCAATAAATTAAAGCTAGCAGACCTGGAAGATCGTCCAGGAGGAACAATATAAAGTTCTGGGGATTTGGTGAGGCCATACTCCCAGCTGACTTGCGCAATCATATCCGACAGTTAATCGCAACCCTTCTACTTGATGTGCCTAAGAGGGAAATTTTGTAGATAGGGTGCACAGACTCCCTAAACCGCCATCCTTACCCGAAAAAGTACCACAAGCCGTAATTGCTTGCGTTCATTTTTACAACGTGAAAGAGGCACTTATGCAAAGGGCTAAGAAGGAACCTAAACTGCCAGATCCTTACTCTGAAACACTTTATGCTGACCTATCCAAACATACAATGCAAGCTCGCAGCAAATTGGCCCACTTAACTAAATGGTATCACAACCACAATATCGTTTACCGTTGGGGGTTCCCAGCCAAACTGCTAGTCACGTGGGAACATAAAAACTACACAGTATTCACAGTGGAAGCTGGGATGCAATTGACGGAGCAGTGGGGCCTGTTGCCCACAGAGCACCAACACCAACCAGAGGATGCCTCACCAGCAAGAGTCGATCCTCTGTGGAACAAAGCTCCTGGCTGAATAATCCAGTTCTGATGCCTAATGGCTGGAAGGCTCTTAAATGTAATATAAGAAACCCTGTGGCTCCAAAGAGCTAATACCCCCATTCTAAACAGCAGTAGTTACTGCTTCAGATGACTTGTTGCTTGTTTTTTTTTTATTTTACCTCTTTTGTTTTTGTTTTCTTGTTCTAAGTTTTTTTCTTTTTGGCACCATCGATGCTGCGCTTATCTCCAAGAGAACTACAGATCCTCAACCGACCAGCTTACTATGTCTACATTACTGGACAAGGCGAGGAACATTCCAACTACCAGGTGCTTTTTGCTTTACACTTATGAACAATGGCTCTTAATATCATCTCACTAAATTCCCACGGGCTAAACAGCCCCTTCAAACATAAAGCTATGTGGCAGGAAGCTAAAAATCTTAAAGGAGACGTTATCTGTGTGCACCAAACTGCCCAAATGCACACATAGACAATTCCCATATATTTTTACTGCAAATGCAAATGTAAAAAAGAGAGGAACTTTAATCGCAATTAAAAACTCTGTGTCTTTCACTCTTCACTCCTCCATACTGGACCAAAATGGAAGATACATTATTTCGGAAGATACATACACCATAGTGAATATATATGCTCCCAATATGCATCAAATTGCTTTCCTGCGCAAAGTTGTAAAGAAAATTTGTCAAATACGTAAAGGATCTCTCCTCATCTGTGGAGACTTTAATGTTATTGTGGACCACAAGCTGGATTCCACTGCAAGACCACAAAGTCGTCCCTTCTTACAATCTTTTCTACATAATAAGGATCTCTACAACATATGGCGTTGCCTTAATTCCACGGAGAATGACCACACTCATTATTCAGCCCCTCATAAAATTTACACACGAATTGACTTTTTTGTATCTGACCTGCAAACGCTATCAAGAGTATCTACAGCAAATATTCACTCCATTCTCTAGTCAGACCATACTCCCATTTCAATTTCAATTATAGAACAAAATGATTCAAGGCCTATCTATTTGTGGCATAATAATGTAAGCCTTTTTCCAGACTGCCATTTAAAGAAGAAATAAAGAAAAAGATACAAGAATTTTTACCAACAATGTCACACCTGACATTGTTCCTCGGTCTGGTGTGCCCATAATGCCTTTATTGGAGGCATATTGATACAGATGGCAGCCAGGGAAAAAAAACATAGAATGCAGCTTATGTCTAATTGATCTTCAAAATAAAACAGCTTGAATCTCGACATAAATCTACCTTGGCAGAGGACAAACTAAGTGAACTGACCCAATATAGGAACCAATTCAAAACCCTATTAGAGGCGAATCACAAGAACGCTCTGAGGAGACTTAAAGCCTAACACTACTCCCAGGGAAATAGAACCTGAAAATTTCTAGCTAATTACCGCAGACAAAGACAAATCAAATCCAAACTAGAAAAGCTACAATTTCTGGGGGAAATGTGTGTGAAGTGTTCTTGCCTCAACCTACAGTAGTCTACAACTGGCGTGGACCAAGTAACTGGGTGGAGTGGCTTGAGTAACTGTTGTGTGGTTGGAGTGGCTGGAGTAACTGTGAAAAGTGTTAAAACGCTTAATATTTTAAAAAGTATAAATAGTAGTAAAAAAGTTTAAGAAGTCACATCATTAGCTGAAAGAGCTGAACATTTTTTTCAAAAATGATTTTTTTTTTCAAAAATGTTTTTTTTTTTCTAAAATTTTTTTTTTTTCAAAATTGATTTTTTTTTTTTCAAAATGTTTATTTTCAAAAATGATTTTTTGTTTCAAATTTTTTTTTTTCAAAAATTATTTCTTTTCATGGGGTGGTCATAATGTTTTGACTGATCATGGGTTCACGGCTGAATATTATAAAGCTTTTCAAGACACGTTAAGAACACTTTTGAAGAAGTTGTTTAATGAAGCAGCATCTACCACTTCTTTTCCTTCAGAAATGTTACAAGCTACGATGACACTCCCAAAGCCAGGGAAAGCTCCAGATTTCCCACAAAATTTTCACCCCATATCGTTGGCAAACTCAGATCTTAAGATATATGCAAAAATTTTAGCTACCAGACTGGCAACTATTACCCCAAAACTAGTTAAGACAGATCAAGTGGGATTTGTTCAGGGTACACAAAACAATCTCCTGCGCTCAGGAGCTTAGTCCATATGTAAGTGGTGTAGCCAACCCTTTGGGTAAAATATGGGAAGTCAAAGGTCTTGCTGCCCTCCTCAGAAAAATGGGTGTCCTTAGAACTGAAACATATAGAAAAACAGGGAGGGCGCACCGACCTTGCGCATTACCAAAGATAACATTTATTTAAATAATAAAAGCAACAGTCATACTCACAAACAAACATTAAAAAGAAGGAAATGTTAAGCCTTCTTTTTAATGTTTGTTTGTGAGTATGACTCTTGCTTTTATTATTTAAATACATTTTATCTTTGGTAATGCGCAAGGTCGGTGCGCCCTCCCTGTTTTTCTATTTGTTCAGGGTAGACAGGCTCCTGATGACACCAGCTGTATGCTGAATCTCATACTTATAGCGGAAATGCGGAAAACTTCCTACAGCATTCTTAGCTCTTAGTGCTGAAAAGGCATTCGATAGGGTGCACTGGGGCTACCTACAAGCTACCCTGAACAAATTCGGACTTCAAGGATTCTCCCTGTCAGCTATCTCTGCACTGTACTCGAACCCCTCCGCAAATATCTTTACATCCAATGCACTGTCTGAAGCTTTTCAATTACTAACGGTACAAGGCAGGGATGCCCCTTATCTCCCTTAATTATCACTTTAATAATGGAACCCCTTGCTGAATCAATTAGAAACAACACAGAAGTCAAAGGAATTAATGTAGCAGGCCAACACCATAAAATCAGACTGTTTGCCAACAACGTAGTTCTCACTCTCATCAACCCAAACTCTTCCTTAGCAGCTGTCCAAAATACCATTAATAACTTTAGCAGAATGTCATATTATAAATTAAACACTACTAAGTCTACTGTTTTACCAATCAATATTTCCAAACTACCAATAGAATCCTTAAAAAAACTATTTTCATACACTTGGGCAAACGGTAAATTGCCCTACATAGGTATTGTCCTTACTTCCCCTTCAATTAACACATATAAGGCTAACTTTCTGCCACTTATACAAATAGTTTCCCAGGATATCCTACATATTGCAAAATTCAAACTGAACTGGTTAGGACGCATAGCAGCATTTAAAATGATAGTGCTTCCTAAGATTATCTATCTTTTTAGAACAATCCCTATCACAATACCAGCTAGCTTTTTCCAAAAGATTAATGCCCTTCTTAAAAGATTTGTATGGCAAGGGAAAATCCCAAAAATTGAGTTCTCTACACTACTAAAGCTAAAACAAAATGGTGGAGTGGGTCTCCCAGCATTGGAAACCTATCACAAAACAGTATTGCTAGAACAACTGCACGCATGGTTTGAATCTCCTAATGATAGACACTGGGTCTCCTTTGGAAAGAAGCTCCACGGACTCTTCAGACCTTATCTCCTTACTATTAGGAGCCAGAACTGACCTTCCAGTACATATACCCAATCTCCCTGCTATCCAAGCATCTATGTACGCCTGGAATGCAAGCCACCAAAACCACAGAAAAAAAATTACAAATTACATCACTGCTCCTATTCCAGTATAAGAATAAATAATACCTTCTATAAAAATACAACCTTGGACTTGTTACAGGGTAGAATACATTAAAGACATTGACGTTGAAAACCCGAAATATAGCCACTATGAAACACAGAGCTCCAAGATAGACCATTTAAAAAGGGAGGCATCTAAAGAGTTTATGCCCATCTACAACCTGATGATAGCTGTATCAAAACGACCCCAATGTTGGAGTGGGAAAAAGATTTAGGCATCACTTTCACCTATTTGGAATGGAACCAAGCCAGAGGAATTACCTTTAAGGCATCTACATGTGTTAATCACTGGGATAACTTCCTAAAAATGCTAAATAGAAGCTATCTTGTCCTCCTTAAGCTATCCAAAATCTTTCCCGACTCCACAACTGAATGTTGAAGAGGATGTGGAGAAACGGAGACTATGTTCCATGTGTTTTGGAAGTGCAGATGCTTACGCAGCTTCTGGAATGGGATATTCTCCCTGATATCCAAAGTCACAGGCTTCTTCATTTCCCCTACACTTGAGATAGCTCTCTTACATCTAAGTTCCTAAAAAAATTCCGTTTTCTAATTATACAAATTCTCACTGCAGCCCGTATGACTATAGCATATCTTTCGAAAACTAATATAGCCCCTAATGTGTCAGAAAATATCAAAAATGTGCAGAATTCTGCCCAATATGAACAAACACTAGCATATGGTATAGACTCTATACAAAAATTTTACAATAATTGGAATTGTTGGCTCTGCAGATTTCCGATAAGAGATACATAATCTGAAGACCCCAACAGGATCTGGTCTCTGGATCAGGATCTGGAATTTTTTTACCTCTTGGCATTATATGGTGTCTGTGTTATGTTTCATTATGTTTTCTTAGTTTTGACAACCACTTTGCTTTCTGTAACCCTTTAGTTTTAACAAAAAATCACCCCCCAAATGGGGAACAGTGTTATAGTTGACAATCTCTCTGATTATATCTTAATTGCCTAATGTTGCTTAATAGCATTTCTTGATTGATCTATACAGTATGTAAGAGGATTTAATGAATATATCCATGTAACTTGCAACTATTCAATAAAAAAACAATTGAAAAGAAAATTGACCACCAGGTTGTTCATGTTTTTCCTTGTTTCTGCTTTGTTAAAGGTGGTGGTTTCCAGTGCATTGAAATTCTGGGTATGCAATGATGGAGTAGGCGCATGATATATCCAGCCATTCATATCTCTCTGACCAGTGCCAAATATCTTCTAGCCTCTGTATACCACTGCTGTTTAAAATTGATTTGCTTGTGGTACAATCTCTGTATGTGATGACCATAATTTTCCATAGGCATCTTTGGCGAAATGGATTCAGTTTTTGAGCAATTTTTTGCTTAGTCATAGGTCCTGTTTCATCCATAGAAGCTGTAGTATGGCTATGAATGGAGCAGTTGGGCAGAAAGCATGGCACAGTCAGGCTCTCTTGATGAGAGCTTGTGACAGCTTCCACCAGTGGCGGCCCATCCATTAGGGGAGCCCGGGTGCTGCCCCCTCTCTCCAGTCACCCCCTATATGGTTATGGATAGATTCATGCATAGTATGGCCTCCGTGCCCACACCCTATTCATGCGTCTGGTCCCTTTTGGGTCACCGGGTGTATGAATTACCGGGGATTTTTTTAAAGCACCTGATTAGAGCCAGAGGCTCTAATAGGCTTCAAAATCGTGTGGGCTCAGGTCGCAGAGCATGCGACCTGGAGCCCACCCAGTTGTGTTACAACAGCAAATAAATATTCCCAGTTGAAACACTGATCTTCAATCCAGCCAATAAGAAGCAGGTGTGAGACCCGTTTTCTGATTGGCCAAAAAGAGAAGACTCCTGATTGGCTGCCGAGGAGGCAGGAAACAGAAGCCCCGCGGTGAAGAGCAGGAGAACGGGAAGCCGCCGGTGATGGAGAACGGGAAACCGCCGCCACCGAGCAGGGGGAAGTCGTCAGTGATAGGGTAAGTGTTCTGGACCAACTGACCCGTGGGGGGGTGACATACTGTTTGCCGCCCCCCAAATTCTTTTCCTACCAGCCGTCACTGGCTTTCACAGTTCTCTCTACCCCCGCCACACCAAAGATTATAAGGACTGCTGATAAGGGGGTACCACCAGTCCTCCTGTACTGGGCCCAGGAAACAGGGGGCCCTGGCAGCTTTATGTTACATTGTAGAGTGCAGGCAGTCTTCAATGCTTGTGAGCAGCTCCTAAATTGACCAATAGTTAAATAACATTTCCTGGGGGCCCTATCCTTTAGGGCCCAGGAGACAGTAGCAGAGCGCAAACTCTTATTTTTTTAATTACGTGTGGAGGCAGCCAGCTCTGCATTTGCCGACAATTAGTTTAAAGTTCTGGCCCCCAGCCTGTCTATTCTTGGAAGAGTGGTATGGAAGGTGTAACGGAAGGTCCCACACTCCGCTTGAGTGCTTACATCAGCACACTGCTTCCTCCAGTCTGGAACTTAAAATATCAGATATTGTAAGACCCAGGCGAGACTAGCTCAGTTACACAGCTTGAACATGGAATGATTTATTGGACAAAAATACAGCCTTTTATACATTTGAGAAGTATGTCAGTCCCTCACATATGCAATAACTCCAAATATTTACTCAAAACATCACACAATGGTTTAGCTAACGAGGTACAGCTGACTCATGGCAAATCCCATCACATCACTTAATTAACCACCTGGATGACTCAGATGTCACATTGCAGACCAGCCTTGCCGACTTCAAGCTAACTGCAGACAATACACATTATCATAAGCGTAAACACAGCAAACCTTCAAACAATAGCAGACGACCTAATTACAATTAACAATACAGACAGTGATCTCCCCCCTCCTCAGCCTAGTAGGCAACAAACTATAGTAGGAGTAGACTGTCCGGCTCCTACACAGTTCTAGATTGCCCTGGCTCCCTGGAACTCCGCAGTTGTTGCCAGTGCTGGGCAGAGTTTGGTAGGACTCTGCCCTGTTGCCAGCTCTTCTGCTGGTTTTCAGTGGAGACCGCAGGCCCATCCACCAACACCAGATCAAGCAGTTGTGAGGTGCCAACTGCATTCTCTCCTTGTATCCTAATCTGCAGCTCGGGAGTGACTGCCACCTCCTCATCCTGGGACTCCAGAACTGCCGCAGGTGTGGGGCAGAGGTCTTGGACCCTCTGTCCGGTTGCCAGCACTTCAGCTGGAATGGTGTCATAACTCTGGGGCGCCATCTGCTGCTGGAACTCCCTTTTTCTGCTATTGTCTCCCAGGTGCACAAACCCTTGTTGGGGAGGGGGAATGGCAGCTTCCCCTCCCTACATCTCTGCATTTCACTGGGGAAGAAGAAACACCACCTCCTCACCTCGGCCTCCCAAACTTCCACGGGTGTGGAGCAGGGGTCTGCAATACTCTGTCCTGCCAGCACTTCTGCTGGGGGTTTGCTAGGTGGTTCCTCTTCTACAGAAATATCTATTAAATCCACAGTCTCTGGAATTGCTAAAAGTTCAGGGCATGGGCTGGTGGCCCTTGGGCCCAGTGCCTACACTTTGGCAGGTGTCTTATCATCAATAAGATCCTCTGATGAAAAGTCAATTAAATCCATTGCTGACATTTCAACCGAGATTTCTGAGCTGTCTGCTGGTACTTCCTGATAGTCCCAGGCAAACGGAGCCCAGCCCTGATGCTGAGCAGAGTCTATCAGCCGTCTGTAAGCTATCTCCAGCTCCCATTCCTGAACAGCCAGAAACTCTATATCGTGCCCAGTGCACTTCCGAGACGTTCAGTATCTCTTCTCTGAAATCCATGATTTCGTCCAACCGCCACTCTAAATCGCCCAAAGTTAGGGTATTTGTAATCATTTGATCGCTATGACCAATTTATCAATCACATGACACTCTATCGCTCATAGCAGCCAGGTACTGAGCGTGGACACAGCAGTGACGGGTTTGCACTGCTGCACACCCCAGGGGGTGCAGCAGTGCACGTGTGCTAGGCAACTTAAGTTTGTGAGCTTGAACATAGTTTGGGTGTTGAATACAAACCTCATTAAGGTCAATGGGAGCCAAACGTTAAAAAAACAGCAATGTCCATTTTCTACACTAATAGGCAAGATATTGACAAAGAAATGCCACAGAGGATTGGCCGCTGCCCCAGGGAACATGTACAGAATTAGGAAAAAATAAATAAAATTCTGTTTGCATGGGAGCTGCGATTTTAATAATGTTTAAAAAGCAATATTGACAGTTCCTTCAAAGTACCTTTGAAGTGATTGTAAAGTTTTTTTAAATGAAAATAATGGACATGCTATACTTACCTGTTCTGTGAAATGATATTGCACAGATTGGCCCCCGAACCTCCTTTTCTGGGGTCCCTGGAACTCTTGGCTCCTCCTTTTTTATGTCTCCCACCATAGCAAGCTGCTTCCTATGGGGGAACACATGTGGGCTTAATCCTGAGCTATAAACACACACAGTGCAGCTCAGCCCCACCCCCTGCTCCTTCCTCACAGAATTTGACTGACAGTAGCAGGAGCTGATGGCTCCTGCTGCTCTCAGCCAAGCCTGTAAGAGAGGGGAGAAATGCTGCAACAGACAGGATAGCCCTGGATGAAGGAAGAACTCAGGTAAGTGTTTAAAATATGGCTGGGGAGTGCTGCTATTGAAATGTTTTTTACCCTAATGCAGAGAATGCATTAAGGTAACCACTTTATAAATAATAAATAATAATTGAAATAATATGCTTGAAGGATGCCCCTAACCTGTCTGTGAAGTGGTGCATCAGTAAAATATATAAAATCAGCTACAGCAAAACTGACATTTACAAAGAAAGCTCTTTAACTTTCTATTAAATTACAGCTCCCAGCTGCTTCATTCTGCTTAAAAACAAAATGGTGGATTGTTTGGATCTGGTATGAATTTTAAGGGGATCCTTATTGTGGGATCCCCCAAAATCCATTCCAAACCAGGAAGGGGGTGAGCATGCACTTCTCCACCCTCCTGAACTATACCAGGCCACAAGCCCACATGTGATATCATACCAGCTGACAGATGACTGGGCCAGGCAGTGATGAGTCACTGGTTGAACTACCAGGAATCCTGAGCAGGAAATTTTCACATTTGACAGCGGTAGTAATACCATTGCTAAAGGTTTCACTTCCTGCCACAGCCAGAGATTCGGCTCAACCAAACACCCATTTAGTTGGGTGGCTTCCTGATCTTGCCAAACAGCTGAAATTTGGTTCAAAGAGGCGGCAGCTCGTTTCTGTTCTTTACAATAAAACTTTGTGTTCACACATGCTGGTTTATTAAAGGATAGGAGGGTTTAGCTGCATGTGAAGCTGCACACAGGAGTATTGAACTGTGGATATGGTAGATGTATGAACATGGCAGATGTAAAAGAATGAGTTTGGACTTACAGGTGGGACATATTTCGGAGATCCAGTTTATATTTTTTTACTGAAGTCCTGGTTTAAGGATAATAGCAGATGCACAATTTTAACTTTTAAACAATTTGCCTCTTTGCTTAATTAATTTTACTCACAACTTTTTTGTTGTATCAGCACAAAATGTAAATGTTACAGTTCAGTACAGATAAAACTTGCTGAGATATAAATTTCACATAATATGTGAGTATGGTCAGAATTCTACAACAAAGAAATGTCACATTGCTCATAAAAATTTAATTAAAACCTTAAACAACCTTCACCTTTCTCAAATGTTTTTCCATGGTTTGGACTTCACACCATTTATACTGTATATCATACTATAGAGAATCCATTCCCATTATCAAGTGTATTCTTAAACTGTTCTTATATATTAGTATTTAGTATATACACTTACTTAGTATTTAGTATATACAGAGTCATGTTTAGTAATAAACCAGTAGAAGATGTAGAAAAACATATTGGGGGAAAAAAAAAACATACTCCATTTAGCTACATTGGAGGGCCCACGTAGGTCACTTGCACTGTGCATTGTATAAAGGGAAAAGGTCACGCTAATTGAGAAAAAGTTAGATTCCCAAAAAAAAATCTTAAATTAATATATAAGTGCAAAGTCTAATGTGCAAAATCACATATCTTAAATAAATCTTGAGTGAAATATAAATCAAAAAAATTAGACGACAATATAATTAAAAAAATGTCCACATAAATCCATATAGTGCAAAATTAATAAAATGATTAAATTAATTGCTATGGGCAAAAATCCACATATGGTGTATATCAAGTCCAATTCCACAATAAAAAGAAGATGAAGAGAAAGTTCAGAATGCAAGCTGAAAGATGGTGAAGGGTAGGTCTATCCTTGGGGTGCACACCAAAGAGTAATGGGGACCCTTACCAGATAAGATGGACCTCCTATCCGTAGCGAGGTCGTTAGCGCCTACAGATATAACCCTCTGCGGGGTCTTTGCAACGATCTGGAATGCGTACCTCCAAAATTCCTCCTCGCTTGTAACGCCTATTTTCCGTTCACTGTACAGAGCAGCCTGCTTCCTGATTGAAATAGCTAAGATGCTCGCTCAGATCGAAACGAGCCTTATAGGAGGATAGAGAAAAAAAAAGGAGGGTGCTCCTTTTCGTTATCCTCAAATACTGTTCAGTTTATTCGTAAAAAAGTTGATACAAAGTTTAAAAAGAAATTTGCCGACAATAAAAAATACAGTGATCGCTCGTGCTTCCGGGGTCACGTATAGCATAGTGACGTCAGTGTGTGGCTTAACCCTGACATGTTTCGTCACATGTGACGTTTTCAAAGGGCACGAGTGATGCACTGAACGTCGCCTTATGTACTCACAGGGAAGCAACCAAGCCTTTTTCCCGTCTGGCGGCCATATTAATGAAAACAAAACCAACCCTCATTTTCAGATGTTACCAAAAGGGGAGGAAGTTAGTAGCCTATACTACTCCCCACCACCCTTCCTACTTCCAAATTGGGCCTATCAAGGCCGAACCCCAATATGGCAAATGGTCAAACCGGGAAGGAAGCCTGGGCATTACAAAATGTATTCATTCAATTATAAATACATAAAAGATCTTATCATTATGTATACAAATCATATCTCGCTGAGCCTTAAAACTATTCGGCCAATGGTACAGTAAAAAAAAGGAAGAAATGATGCAGCATATAATGCTAGTAAATGTGCTTAGAATTAAGACCTGTATGTCTCCACAGTAGACATACATATGCATATATAATTTTAAAATTGGAACAAGAAATATACTTGCACTGTGAATCCCCAAAAGGCCTGGGTTTCTGTGCAAGACCAGTATGCCTTATTGGCAGAGAGTTTTCCAGCGTAGGCAGAGCTGAGTATTCAAAATGAGTGGTTAGCTAAGGTTTAGCTTTAGGAAAGCACATGTAAACCATCCCAATTAGTTTGCAAAAGCTTTTTTGTATAATAAACAGTTGCTTACTGTCTAATAAAATGCTTGGTTTCACAATTTTTTTACTCCTTGTTGCTTCTTAGTGCTAATCGATTCAGCCTCTTTGCAGCTACAACCTGTCTATATGCATGCATATAAATATATTTTAGTGATTTTATTTACATATACTTTAAATATTTTAGTAGGGGCTAGATATTATAGTAGTATGAAAGTCTAAGATTTTCAAAGTCTGAGATTCAAAGAAAAGATTCCCCAGTACATTACATAACTAATAAACATACAGTACTCTTTATTGGCTCTGGCATCTGGTTTCTAACCCAGCTTCCCTGAACCTTATTCTGGGGGAAGCACTCATTGTGTACCAAGTGAGAAGGGATATTGCAGCCTCCAGCAGCTGTCCACCAGGGGATGGGAACAGTGGGGTAGCTTTCTTTGGGGCTGTGTATATGAATAGACATGACTCTAGTCCTTGAGCGAGCATGCACAAGTGGCTCTATAGATTGCTACAAGATATAGGAGCCGCCTTGAATCTAGGATCATGCTCTGCCTTTAAGCACAGTGTGACCTGGCAGTGGGGGGAGCAGAAGGACCATTTTGTTCTATGGAGAGAGGAAGAGGGTGGGTCACATCTGAGGTTCCACTGAAGACAATCAGAAATGGCCTCAGTCAGTCCCCCTTTATAGCAGGAGGAGAAAGATCAGTTTTTTTCCTCTGCTCTGTGACCATGCCACACAATGGGGGAGATTTACTAAAACTAGTGCACTCAGAATCTGGCTATGATAGCCAATCAGCTTCTAACTTCAGCTTGTTCAATTAAGTTCAATTTGTTCAATTAAGTTTCGACAATAAAACCTGGAAGCTGATTGGTTTCTATGCAGAGTTGCACCAGATTTTGCACTCTCCAGTTTTAGTAAATAACCCCCAATGTCTGATATCGGCATTGGGGGGAGGCTTGACTCCAGAAAGTTATCTCTGCACTGCTTTCCTCAGCATCACTGGCTGCTCTTTTTGATTTATTAACTCTTCTGCTCACTCTCCCCTCACTGCTACATTGACCCTTGCTTCTCACTCCCCTAACTTTGCTCCATTATCCTTTTCTGCTCATTCACCCTCCTCTGCTCCATTAACCCTTTCCGCTCCCCCACCCCCTCTCTTTTCCATTAACCTTTTCTGGTTCATTAGCGCCCTTTGACCTGTCAGCTCTGCCAGGTAGACCACGCCATTCTTGGTGCTTACAACGCGGTTAATCCCTTTACCACCAAGAACATGTGCAAGGAGAGGCAGTGTTACCACTGGGCCATGGATCCACAACACATCAGGTGGTTGATATTACTGGATAGAGGTCCCAGGAATGAAACCCTCAGCAAGGATGTTGTCAACAGGTGGTGAGTGAGGGTGTCTTTCACACTACTAGCCAGGCTGCACCTGCAGCTGCTAAGGGGTTTACTGTTGAGCTAGGCAGCCGGTCCTTAGGGTGCTCAGGAGATTATCCTTTTCCTGCAGGCAGTGTTTCTTAATTGTCTATTCCAGTTACGGGGCTCTTGTTTGATCATTTCTCCTCGTACTTTTCTTCTATTTCTGCCCCAGTACAGGCCATTTCTTTAGCTGGTGTCCAAGCAATGTATGTTGGTGCAGCATGAGCTGAAGTGGGACCATCGAGACATTGGCATTTGAATACATATTATAAATTTCAGAGGGGTTGCTTATTCTGCATCTTGGGTTCAGTTGTTGTTTAACAGTGCTACCTCTGTATGATCTGGCCTGTGCTGGGCATTTAATAATGCCCAATACAAGAGGAGTGCAGCGTGTAGGGTCAAGCATGAGTGTTTGCACTGCAGTGGCAGCCACCCCACAGTGTGATATTTTAAGAATCAAAAACCAGGTCAAAAATGCTGGGGTAATGGGCGTTTCTACTTTGCCAAAAAACAAGTTGGCAGATCTTTTGCAGGACATTAATTTTGCATTGGGAGTAAAAAAATGTACCCTCCTTCATCAGGTAAAATCGCTGTTCCCTTACAGTGATGAGTGTCCTCTGTTTCAATTGCAGTTACCCTGTGTAGCAATCCCAACTGTTTCCAGAGATTATTTTTCAGATGCAAGAAAACCTTGTAGCAGGACTGACAGCTTTTGTTGTTTACTTTCCATGAGAGAGAGACATTAGTTAAAGTGATTATAAAGTTTCGTTTTTTTTTTGTTTTTTTAAATAACAAACATATCATAATTACCTCCACTGTGCAACTCATTTTTCACAGAGTGGCCCCGAACCTCGTCCTCTGGGGTCCCCCAGCGGCTCTCGCGGCTTCTCCTCACATCAGATAACCCCTAGGAGAAGAGCTCTCCCAGGAGGTTACCTTGCGGGCGCGCTCCCGAGTCCAGCATTTGCGTCTATAGACACGAATTCTGGACTCTGCCCCGCCCCCGGCGCTAGCGTCATTAGATTTGATTGACAGTAGCAGGAGCCAATGGCTGCGCTGCTATCAATCTATGCAATCAAGAGCCGGGACTCCGTGGAGATAGGGAGAGCACATCTCCAGGGGCTCAGGTAAGTAAAATGTGGGGGCTGGGGGGCCGGTCACTGCCAGGTGTTTTTTCACCTTAATGCATAGGATGCATTAAGGTGAAAAAAGGTGAAAAAACACGAAGGTTTACAACCCCTTTAAGCCTATGATGGCATTGGAAGTTGGTGTATCAAGAGATGAAACAACCCTCTCTGTACGCCTTTCCCATTAATGTCTGTCTATACGGATGGCTACTTGCATGGCTTCATTCAATGACTTTTGTTCAGGGTAGTGTACTAAGGAGTCTTTGATGGAGTCTGATAAGCCTAACCTGAACTGGCTTCTTAGAGCTGGGTCATTCCACCCTGAGTCAGGTGCCCAGCGGCGGAAATCAGAACAGTATTGTTCAGCGGTGTGTTTATCCTGACGTAATGACCTAAGGTTAGCTTCAGCTGAATGGGCATTGTCAGGATCATCATACAGTAAACCTACTCACACCAGGGCAGATGCGAACTAAGAACTAACAAACAGACTACTTGCAGTTAGCAGACAGATAGCGTGGTTCACAAACGGGGGGGGGGGCTCGATCAGGAAAAACGCAGGTATCACTGTCTCTATCACAAGCAAGGGACAGAGCGTTTGGCTTGCTTATAACAGGTGACTGACCATATCAATCACCTTGCAGGTGGACACTGACAGGGAGAATGCAATAGCCAAAACCTGGATGCTGGAATGAGAAGCAGGAGAACTTAAGTGATCCTGACAGTTAGTAAGCTTTTCAGTCCCGCTAACAGCAAGGGAATGAAAACCTTCTCTTCTTAAAAATGTCAGTTATGTTTTAACATTTATTGCCGGTTATTGGAATGGCTGAAGCCCTTGTAAGCTCCCCAACCAAAAGAAGAGGTTGACAGCAGTATTGGCTTCAGGCATAAATACGTTTTTGTGGTTTTGGTAGAATTTAGAAATTTTTGTCTTGTAAAATCTTGTAAAATCTTAGATCAGCCAAAAGGGATTATTTCGGTATTTGAATGTTTTGAACATCAATAATGAATAACCAAATGGTCACCGTACTATAAAGTCTCTGTGCTATACCTGTGCAAATTGTGCTCAAAAGCGCATACTCATATAATCTTATTTTAGGAAAAGTGCAGGAATATATTCATAATACAATTTCTCTCCACCTATAAATTATACCCATCAATGTGATAAATCAATAGACCATCCAAAATTTTTTTATAAATGTAATCAATATATCAAAATAATTTCATGAAAGTTCATATCCTAAATCAAAAAAGTGCCCAAAGGGTACATAAAAACAAAAAGAAATAAAAAAAAAGTCCATGGCTCCCTACTACACCATAAAGTGCACGGTGCAATGCAAAAGTCCTTGATTTATGCAAGATTAGCACCCAGTGTCCTTCATCTTTAAGGGTTAAATTACTCAGCCCCCAAAATGTACACAAAAATATATTAATTAGGTTGCAAGCCCATACACAGCTCGATCTTCAGCAGATGAAAATCACATCAACCGTATAGTTCTTCAAGCCAATAATGGGTTAACTGTCTCCAATCATTACAGGGTTATGCCAGTGTCTTCGATCAATTTACAGCCATAAAGAATCAGTCCCACTAACAGCAAGGGAATAAAAAATGTTGTCTTCTTAGATATGTCACTTATGTTTTAACTGTTCTGCGATTGCACGTAGGTCTGTGAGTACCTGTGTATTGTCTTGTTGTTTACCTGTGTATTGTCTTGAGTATTAGTGCCAGGAAGCTAGCTGTTAGGTAATTTGGACAGGGTAAAATCCCCAAATCCTCACTAAATTTAATAGGTACGATGCCCGGCGGGTGTGGAGAGGCGACTCTTTGTACATCTTGCCGCATGTATGCGTTCCTTGATCATCCGATCGAGGGTGAATACTGCTGTGCAAAATGTAAGCACATTGTTTCACTGGAAGCCCAGGTTCTGAATCTAGGGAAGCAACTGTCAGCACTGAGAAGTCCCTCCATACTAAAGGTGAGCCAGGAATGTACACGGCAGGTGCCGGCAGGGCCCAGCACAGAGGCGGGTGGAGACAAAGAGGCGCAGGCACTAGCAAAGAGTAGATGGGTGACAGTCAGGAGGGGTAGAGGGGGAAGTGCCAGAAAGGCCGATCCAGGACTGGAGCATCCCAATAAGTACGCTCCATTGAGTGTCATTGGTGAAACCAGTCAGGGACCAGCACTGCTGGAGATGAGGGACTCTCCTAGCTGCCAGGGGAAGAACTCCTCCAGAGAGAGTGGGGGGGCAGCAAAGGGAAAGGAAAGACAGATTCTGGTGGTAGGGGACTCAATTCTTAGAAGGACAGAGAGGGCAATCTGTAACCAAGACCTGAAGCGCCGAACAGTATGTTGTCTACCGGGCGCTCGGGTTTGGCACATCACGGATCTTGTGGACAGATTACTGGGAGGGGCTGGGGAAGACCCGGCTGTCATGGTGCACGTTGGCACCAATGATAAAGTCAGAGGCAGATGGAGTGTCCTAAAGAACGATTTTAGGGACTTAGGTGCTAAATTGAGGAAAAGGACCTCCAAGGTAGTATTCTCAGGAATACTACCGGTACATCGAGCCACACCAGAAAGCCAGAGGGAGATTAGGGAAGTAAACAAGTGGCTGAAGAGCTGGTGTAGTAAGGAGGGGTTTGGGTTCCTGGAGGACTGGGCCGACTTCTCAGTCGGTAACCGGTACTATAGAAGGGACGGACTGCACCTAAATGAGGAGGGTGCAGATCTGCTGGGAATTAGGACGGCCAAAAAGTTAGAGGGGTTTTTAAACTAGGCGATGGGGGGGAGGGTTCAGAGACAGTGATAGCCGGCGCAGATGATATTCCAGAGGGTAGTGTTGGGGGCATTAGTGGTAGGTTAACCAAAGCACAAAAACACAAGGTGAGTATAGTAGCAAGTCCTAGTTGCAATTTTGAAACACCCAATACGAGGACAATATGCGACCGGTCTAAACTATGTGGCATGTTCACCAACGCCAGGAGCATGGCAGACAAGATGGGTGAACTAGAGATACTGTTGTACAAGGAGGATTTGGATTTTGTGGGAATTTCAGAGACCTGGTTCAACAGCTCTCATGATTGGCTGGCAAACATTCAAGGGTATACCCTATACCGCAAGGATAGAGAGGGTAAAAAAGGGGGAGGGGTATGCCTATATATCAAGAATAATGTACAAGCGAATGTGAGAGATGACATCACTGAGGGAGCTAGAGAGGAGGTGGAATCCTTATGGGTAGAGCTCCAAAGGGATGAAACTAAGGGGAAAATAATACTGGGAGTATGCTATAGGCCCCCTAACCTGAAGGAGGAAGTGGAGACGGATCTCCTATCACAAATTGGATTAGCAGCAAGGATGGGAAGTGTTATCATAATGGGGGATTTTAATTATCCAGACATAGACTGGGCGGAGGGAACCGCGCATTCATTTAAGGCTCGTCAGTTCCTTAATGTCTTGCAGGACAATTTTATGGGTCAGATGGTAGACGCACCAACTAGAAATAAAACATTACTGGATCTACTGATTACCAACAATACAGACCTGATCACAGATGTGGAAATACGGGGCAATTTAGGTAACAGCGATCACAGGTCAATTAGTTTCAGTATAAATCACACAAATAGGAAACATAAAGGGAATACAAAGACACTGAATTTCAAAAGAGCCAACTTCCCTAAACTACAAACCTTGCTAAAAGGCATAAATTGGGATAAAATATTAGGAACAAAGAATATGGAGGAGAGATGGGTTTGCTTTAAGAGCATATTAAATAAGGGCATTAGCCAATGTATCCCATTGGGTAATAAATTTAAAAGAGCGAACAAAAATCCTGGATGGCTTAACTCCAATGTAAAAATGCATATAAAAGCAAAGGAGAAGGCCTTCAAAAAATACAAGGTTGATGGATCTTCCTCAGCATTCAGACTTTATAAAGAATGCAATAAGAAATGTAAGGGTGCAATTAGTACGGCTAAGATAGAACATGAAAGACACATAGCGGAGGAGAGCAAAAAAAATCCCAAGAAATTCTTTAAGTATGTAAACAGTAAAAAAAGGAGGACAGACCATATTGGCCCCATAAAGAACGAGGAAGGACATCTGGTTACAAAGGATGGGGAGATGGCAAAGGTATTGAATTTATTCTTCTCCTCAGTCTTCACGAGTGAATCGGGGGGCTTCAGTAACCAAAACTGCAGTGTTTATCCTCATGACACAACACAGGAAGCACCTCCATGGTTAACAGAGGACGGAATTAAAATTAGACTTGAGAAACTTAACATTAATAAATCACCGGGACCAGATGGCTTGCATCCGAGGGTACTTAGGGAACTCAGTCAGGTGATTGCCAGACCGTTGTTCCTAATTTTTACAGACAGTCTATTGACTGGAATGGTACCAGCTGATTGGAGAAAAGCCAATGTAGCACCAATATTTAAAAAGGGCCCAAAAAACATCCCTGGGAATTACAGACCAGTTAGCCTAACATCAATAGTATGTAAAATCTTGGAGGGGATGATAAGGGACTATATACAAGATTTTAGTAATAAGAACGATATCATTAGCAGTAATCAGCATGGATTCATGAAGAATCGTTCTTGCCAAACCAATCTATTAACCTTCTATGAGGAGGTGAGTTGCCATCTAGATAAAGGAAGGCCCGTAGACGTGGTGTATCTGGATTTTGCAAAAGCATTTGACACAGTTCCCCATAAACGTTTACTGTACAAAATAGGGTCCGTTGGCATGGACCATAGGGTGAGTACCTGGATTGAAAACTGGCTACAAGGGCGTGTTCAGAGGGTGGAGATAAATGGGGAGTACTCAGAATGGACAGGGGTGGGTAGTGAGGTTCCCCAGGGTTCTGTGCTGGGACCAATACTATTTAATTTGTTTATAAATGATCTGGAGGATGGGATAAACAGTTCAATCTCTGTATTTGCAGACGATACTAAGCTAAGTAGGGCAATAACTTCTCCGCAGGATGTGGAAGCCTTGCAAAAAGACCTGAACAAATTAATGGGGTGGGCGACTACATGGCAAATGAGGTTCAATGTAGAAAAATGTAAAATAATGCATTTGGGTGGCAAAAATATGAATGCAATCTATACACTGGGGGGAGAACCTCTGGGGGAATCTAGGATGGAAAAGGACCTGGGGGTCCTAGTAGATGATAGGCTCAGCAATGGCATGCAATGCCAAGCTGCTGCTAATAAGGCAAACAGAATATTGGCATGTATTAAAAGGGGATCAACTCCAGAGATAAAACGATAATTCTCCCGCTCTACAAGACTCTGGTCCGGCCGCACCTGGAGTATGCTGTCCAGTTCTGGGCACCAGTCCTCAGGAAGGATGTACTGGAAATGGAGCGAGTACAAAGAAGGGCAACAAAGCTAATAAAGGGTCTGAAGGATCTTAGTTATGAGGAAAGGTTGCGAGCGTTGAACTTATTCTCTCTGGAGAAGAGACGCTTGAGAGGGGATATGATTTCAATTTACAAATACTGTACTGGTGACCCCACAATAGGGATAAAACTTTTTCGCAGAAGAGAGTTTAATAAGACTCGGGGCCACTCATTACAATTAGAAGAAAAGAGGTTTAACCTTAAACTACGTAGAGGGTTCTTTACTGTAAGAGTGGTAAGGATGTGAAATTCCCTTCCACAGGCGGTGGTCTCAGCGGGGAGCATTGATAGCTTCAAGAAACTATTAGATAATCACCTGAATGACCGCAACATTCAGGGATATGTAAGGTAATACTGACACATAATCACACACATAGGTTGGACTTGATGGACGTGTGTCTTTTTTCAACCTCACCTACTATGTAACTATATATATGTATATGTAACATTTATTGCAGTTTTTTGGAATAAGCAAAGCCCTAGTAAGCTCCTGAACCAGAATAAACGGTTAGGGGCAGTACTACATTTTTGTGGTTTTGGTATAATCAAGCAATTGGCTTGTAAAATCTTAGATCAGCCAAAAGGAAATACTTTTTATTTGTATGTTTTTGACATCAATGTCTGTGAAAACTGTGTGAGTGTCATTTTTATTGGGGTGAAAGGTCAATGGGAGGGATTTGTGGTTATTGGGGGAGCTTACTTTAGTTAAGTATATATATTAACTTACAAAAAATACATCGGCAGTACAGCAATTGTGTTCCAATATAATTATGTACTCTTTTGCTGGTGGTTGGGCACAGGAGAGTAACCAACAACAACTGCACATGCCTAGGAGATGATGTCACTCATAGGCTTACTATGGGGCATCCATTGTCGGTTGTTCCTCCTCTACATTGAAGCCCCCACTGACAGCTAATCCTGGGACCGGACCGGAGTGGTTTCAGAATCGCTAAATATACACATCTTTTCTTTACAGCAGTGGTTCTCAACTCCTGTCCTCAGGACCCACTAACAGGCCAGATTTTAAGTATTACCTTGGGGAGATGCGGACTAGAATACTGCAATCACTGAGCAGCAAATGATATCACCTGTGATGTATTTCAGTTGTCTTGCAAACCTGGCCTATTGGTGGGTCCTGAGGACCGGAGTTGAGAACCACTGCTTTACAGAGTTAGATAGAATAGGCTTAGAATGGGAGTAGGAGTAGGTTTAGCTTTGGTTATATCTTTACTAAACTTACACTTTAAGAATCCTATGTTAAAATAATAACTCAATTTTTTTTAGATTTACACTTACTCAGTTCCTTTGCCCTCCCTCATCTACCTTGAAAACACACACTTACCTGTCCCTGCTCAACCAAATGCAATAAGACAAGGAACAGGATCCTACCTCTTCGAAATACTGCCACTATACAGCTGAATATTTCTACAAATCCAGGTGTGCATTTTCAGTTCCATGTTACACACGCCATAATTTGTAATACAATGTGCATCTCCTTTTATTGGATGTAGCATTTAAAAGATGGGCCTGCAAAAGGAGGAAGAAGGATGTGAGGCCAGTTCAATAACTCCTGATTTAAAGCACATCTGACCTATAAATTATATAAACTGTGCATACATTGTGTAATTTTAAAAGCAAACCTCCGCACAAGTGCTCTTATCCTCCCCCTTATCTGCATCACAACTTACCATGAGATATACTATCTCATCGTAGGCTACAACTTTCGGGCTCCCAGGACTTGTTTTGATGTGCTTTTACTGATTGTTCAGTACATAAATACTTTAGTGTGCAATATTAGGACAAGGGTTTACTTTAAGGGCTAGCTGCAGCACGTCAGGTTTTTACCCAAAGAGAGAATTGAAAGGCTTTTATCCTAAAGAACATTCTGTAAGAAGTATAGCTTCTGCATAAATGTGTACAGTCATATAGCAAAGAAAACAGATTGTTGTGTTCTTTTTTCTGTATTCATTGTTTGACCTGTTACATAGTGCTGTGTGTTTGTCTAGTATGGGTTCAGATAATATTTCTACAACTCTACAAGTTGCAAAGTCTGCCTGTCTTATAGTACATTGATACTACTGATGTATGTACAGTACACATAGGACACAAAACTGTATATGCATATTGTGACAAAAATGTTCTGATAGCTAAGATATAATGTATTTGAACTAATTTATCTAAGGCCCTACCTCCCATGCATACAAACACCTACTAGGGCCAATTTAGCCAGGAACGAATTAACCTACAAGAATGTATTTGGAGTTTGGGAGGAAACAGGAGTATCCTAAGGAAATCCACACAAGCACAGGGAGAACATGCAAACCTTAGGTAGGTTGTCCTGGGTAGGTGGGGATTCAAACTGAGGACTCAAGGCATATTATAAAACTTTATTTAACTGGTACTGATCTTTAAAGCTGAACTTCAGGCATTACTGAATTTATAGCTTCCACTACCCTTTCTAACTAATTGTTATGTTATTTTCTATGTTGTGTTACTGTGTTACATTTATATGCTAAAAGCCCCTTTTACTGAACTGTCTCCTATCTTCTGCACTGTAACGGGGAAGGTCTTCTTTCACATGTCCACATCACTGCCTGGACACTGTGGACACTTTCTTTTGGCTGTCCAGTGGAGGCATAGACTGAAATGCTGTATCACCAGTCGCCATTTACAGAAGCGACACTGGTGAGAGACGTAGACTTAAGTGAGTAGAAAAAAAGATTCAAAATGATTTTTTTTTTACTTAATTTAAACTGTAGCACTCTAGTCTTGAAAGGATACAATGCAACAGGTATAATAATAACATGCAGAGTTCATTAATTCCATAGGACTGTAGAATACAAGATATCCATGGGTTATGGCCTTGCAGCTCTCTGTAGATGCATTTTGAGGGCAAACCCCCTTCCTAAGGGCTACCTTGTCTGTACAGTATGTGCTTTTAAATAGCTCAATCGATAAATCAGAACTAAGGTCCTTTAAGGTCCTAGGAATGTTTTAAAGGCACACAGGGTACAGGCAGGTAGCTCTGGGAAGAGGGGTTTTCCCTCAAAACATAGCAGATATGCACAACTGAGGCAGTAACCAGGGGATGCTTAACATGCCCTATATTCAGGGTATTGTTTGAGCCTCTTCTTGGGTGGATGTTAAAAGAAAAGTATTTTTTTTTTATCATAGTTACTTAGGTGGGTGCTGCATTGGTCTGATACTGTATCTGTCCCCTGCCGGCTCTAAGACTGAGAACTGAGCAATCAAAGACTGCTGATCGCTCAGTTCTCAGTGCTCTGTGAGCGGAGAGCCGGTGACTGCCAGTCACCGGCTCTCTGTTCTGCCCTTTTCTGCACTCACTGGGGCACTGGGCTGTCGAGGGGGCAGAAGCTGCTGGATGAGGCTCTCAGGGGCTCGCTGAGAGGCTGAGCCAGGTACCACTCCAGGCATCTGGGTGGATCCTTCCCCAGCCTGGACCAGCTCTGTGACATCAGCCTACAGTAGGCTGCAGCCCGCTGTCTGCTAAAAATGGGTCCCAGGATTGCAGAATGAACTGTACTCCTGTTATCCATAGGAGAAGTACAGCCAAACAAGCATTGGCTGTACTTCTCCTTTAAGTTTTATACACTCTTTGCTAAACACTTTTGTGCATATGAGAGATATACTTTAATAAAAATATTGCACAAGGACTGTGTGGCCATTGAACTAATCATCTGCTTGGCTGAATAAAACAAAACTGTAAACCTGAAGCCATTGCGTTAAACAACTATAAAAGCTGCATCTGAAAAGAGATACAATGGAAAACAAGAAAATCAAAAGCATAATTTACTTTTGCAACAGTTGTCCCTATACAATTATTCCACTAAAGGCGGTATATAAAGTATTACAACATAATTGTAGCTTCTCTGCATTAATTGCAGTGGAATACAATGATAAACTAGAGGCAATGACAACCCCCTTATCAACAAGATTCCCTGCAGATGCACAGGTGCCCATGCTGATAACCAATGTGCTTTAATAATACTTTGGCGTGACAAAACAGAGTTTGCAGATGTTCTGGCAGAGGTGCAAATATTTTTATGAAGAGAGAGATTGCTAGGGTAAGATATGCAGCAGAAATGTCAATGATAAATGTTGGCTATCATAAAAGAAAAGGTTGGTAAGAAACAGAATCAGACTTTGTGTGGCCACTGAATGTGAGAAGAAAGACAAGGCAGAGCTGATGTGTATATATTGTTAGGAAGTCGACAAGTCCGATAGGAAAGCCGCGGCTGATAACGGCATGTGTTGTAGGAAGATAAGAGCTATGATGGAGAGAGGGAGAGTGAGGGTGTTAACCAAACCAAAATGGCAAATACTGAACTAAATTAGCTGTTAGAAAACAAATATGCAACTGTCACCAAGCTAAGTAACCTGAATATATCAAGCTCATGTGGAACTATAAGCCCCAGCACCTCACGTTATCCAAATGTTTGTATAAGGAACCTGTACTGAGAGGGCCATGTAAGCTTCCACTTCTGACCTGCTTCTGTAAATGCTAGTTGCCTAGCCATGTCTAGCATAATTTCAAAGTCTGAAACAAGCAGAGAGGAATCAGAACTCCTGATCTCTATATTTATCAGTGATGCAAAGACACTGAAAGGAGAAGTAGGGCCAAAGCTCTTTTGGCCCTATTTGTTCTATGGGTCACAGGAGTGCGCTTCTGTGACACAGATTCAGCCGACAGCGGGCTAAAGCCTGCTGTTGGCTGATGTCACTCAGCCGGTCCAGGCTCTGCAGAGATCCTGAATTTAATTTCCAAATCCCCCCAGTTGGCTGAGCCAGCCACTCCTTCTCCCTCTACAGCCCAGTGCTTCAGTGAGTGCTGGTGAGGCAGAGTACAGAGTTGGTGATGGACACCCTTTGGCCCTCTGCTCACTTGAAGCCTTGAACTAAGCGATCAGCTGTCTTTAATCACTTAGTTCTCAGTGTAGAAGCAGTGGGGGGCGAATGTAACATCAGACCAATGCTGCATCCGCTTATGTGAGTATGTATGTTTATTACTTTGAAATCCTACAATTCTTTATGAAGTTAATAATGGCAGACAAATTACTTGCATGCACAGAGAGGTCAATAAGGTCCTGGGGCCTTTTAACAGCAGGGGCCTTCCTGGAGTGCTGTGTGAATCATGATCAAGTGGAGATCATGCCTTAGATAAATATCTAATGGACATCAATGCTGGGGACCACATCTGCCAGTGAAACAGATGATAAGAGGCACATCTTCCTCTGACACCAATAATAGGGGTACATTTGCCACTGACACCAATGACAGGGGGTGTATAGTCAACTGACACATATAATAGGAAGCACATCACCCATTAACACATATGGTAAGGGCACACTCGTTGATGGGGCATAGGGTTGCCACATCATCCCTTTAATCCAGGACACACATCAATTACACAGGTTCAGTGACTGATTAAGGTGGTAATTAAACTCACTTGGTGCCTTATCTGCATTAAATCAGCCTCAGAACCTGTGTAATTCATGTGTCCTGGATTAAAGGAATTATGTGGCAACCCTAATGGGGCAGCGTTGTTAGCTGCAGCTTGGTATTGCATGCTATTGATAAGTCTGTGAGCTACAAGCACCCACAAATCATTTTCCATCAATGATTCTTACAGGAGAGCCCCTATTAAAATTACTCTTAATAGGGTATATTTCTCAGTATTGAACCTCAGCTGCCACGTACTGTACCTGCTCAAGTTTCTTTTTTGACAAAGTCTAAAGGTAATGATGCTATATCCTGTGTCAAAGTTATACAGTGCAGCACAAACAGCGAAGATGCAATGCTGAATTAATTTAATGTTTTGCATGAATTGGGCAAAACGTTACATAAAGCCCGGTGACCTGCAAATAAATAAGTATTGTTTCTGCACTGTCCATGAAGGGATCACTGTAGCAATGGCAGGTTCTGTGCTTAATAACACAAGTAAGCATTTCTTTACACTTTATTCAGTAAAAATTACCCTTTTGATGTCAGGGGCATCTTTCCACCGTAACCCTTTACAGGTGCCATTGATGAAGGCAAAAAAATTGCAATGATATGCACCTGTCAAACAGGTGCAGAAAAATTGATCTTAGGGTGTCAGTGGTGCCTTCCCACCATAACCCTATAGAGGTAATCTTGATGAAAGCAAGAATTGGCCTTGCTGTAAAAAATTGCAATGATATGCACCTTTCAAACAGGTGCAGAAAAATTACTCTTTTGGGTGTCGGGGGCGTCTTCCCACCGTAACCCTATAGAGGTGCTCTTGATGAAGGCAAAAAAAATTGCAATGATATACACCTGTCAAACAGGTCCTTAAAAACTGGTCTTTGTGTGTTAATTGTGCCCATAAAACCTATACCAAAAACATTCTTCCAGATGAAATGATTGAACACCCTAAAAGCTAGGCAGCCTCGAAGTCCTGCAGAGATTCCACATCCCAAAAAGGTTTAATCAGTGACATCAGCATCAGGGGCTTCATAGCTGGTAATCCAGGACTGATTCATTTTTATAAAAGTCAAACGTTCCACGGAGTCTGTGGACAGACGTGTTCCATGATCCGTAATGAAACCTCCTGCAGCACTGAATGCTGAAAGCACCCTGGATGCAGGGCAGCCCAACAACTCAATAGCATACTGGGCAAGTTCTGGCCCAGTATGTCCAGTACTGGCCCAGTAAGTCAGTGTCATGGTTATGCAATAGAGTTTTGTTTCAAGTAGAGGTCCCTAGGAAAAAAGATGCCAGCACTCCCTAGGTCCTAGTCAGCCTGAACTCTTCCCCCGTCACCCTGTGGAGCATCCTCTACCTGCTGAGGAACCTATGCAGCTGGGCTGGACCAGACTAATCCCCGAAGAACATGCTAGACGCAGAACTCTGGGCTTGTGTCTTTATTGTGGGGGCAAGGGTGATTTTCATGACTCCTGCTCGCTTCATCCGGGAAACGCTCGGGTCTAATATATTTAGAAGGTGGAGTATTGGACCCAGAAACATCAACTTCTTGTCTTCTTCTTCCGGTATTCCTCCATGTAGGCACTTCTCCCAAATCGGTCCTAGCATATCTGGACTCTGGGGCTGCTGGCAATTTTATGGACTGGAGAACTGCTTCTTCTATGACACTTACCCTTTCTTCCCTCGCTACACCACTGGTAGCCTCGGCAATTGATGGCACTGTGCTCCCAGGGGGCCCTATCCATTTCCAGACCCTACCTATTAGGATGTCGGTAGGGTTTCTCCACCAGGAGTGGATTTCCTTCCTCATTCTACCCAAGGCCTCTACCTCAATGTATTGGGCCTTCTTTGGCTACAGCTCCACTCTCCACATGTGGACTGGGTCTCTGGACAGATCCTGGCTTGGGGTCCTTCCTGTTTCTCATCCTGTCTTCTCAAGGTGGCCCCCCAAGGAGAGACGTCCCATTGCTACAACATCCGTACCTTCTGATCTTCCTGCGGCATACAGCGATTACCGGGATGTATTCTGTAAGAAGTCTGCTGAGGTGTTTCCTCCCCACGGATCTTTTGACTGTGCCATTGACCTTGTCTATGGAGCAACTCTGCCAAGGGGGTCGTACCTACCCTCTGTCCATTCCAGAGACTCAGGCCATGTCTGAGTATGTCGCTGAGAATCTGGAGAGAGGTTTCATCTGTAAATCCTCGTCGCCTGCAGGAGCAGGGTTCTTTTTCGTTGCCAAAAAGGATGGTACCCTCAGACCCTGCATCAACTATCGAGGTTTAAACACAGTGACTATCAAAAACCGATACCCCTTACCTCTAATATCTGAGCTATTCGACAGGTTGAAGGGGGCTTCCATTTTCACCAAGTTGGATCTCAGAGGTGCATACAATCTCATTCGAATACGGGAAGGTGACGAATGGAAGACTGCGTTTAACACTAAGGACGGGCATTATGAATACCTAGTTATGCCGTTTGGTTTGTGTAATGCTCCAGCTGTGTTCCAGAACTTTGTCAATGAAATCTTCAGGGATCTACTGTACCAGTTTGTTGTCATCTATCTGGATGACATTCTCATCTTTTCCAAAAATCTGCTTGCTCACAGAAACCATGTCCGCACTGTACTTCAGCACCTTAGAGAGAATAATCTCCATGCCAAGCTGGAGAAATGTTCCTTTGAATGTCCTGAGTTCCTGTTTCTGGGATGTTTTGTTTCTAGTTTGGGTCTTCACATGGATCCCGGAAAGGTCTCGGCCATTACCAACTGGCCCCTTCCTGCTAGCCTCAAGGCTGCACAGCTCTTTCTTGACTTCACAAATTATTATAACAAAAAACAAAAATAATTGCGCTTCAAAAATTTTTTTAGAATAAATAACATAAAGCTGCGATGTCCTAAATGTTGACACAAACACAACAAAAAATGCAAAAGAAAAAATTATGGACTCGCGCTTGACAAACTGGTGGATGTGTGGCTGAGAAGTGTCACACCAAGAGAAATACAATATATAAATGAATTAAATAAATTAAATGATATACCAAACTGTACCACGCACACTGTGAAAAATTATAAAGGGAATGCGTAAATCCCCCTAAAAAACAGTGCAATAAAACAGTGCAATCTAACATCAAATTAAGGACATGGATAATGGATATAAACCAGGAAGTGAATCATAAAGTCCATATGGGAGAAATCAAAAAAGGTGATAAACAGTCCCAGGTGATTCAAAGTATATAAGATCATAAATGTGTGGATCCACCACCAAAAAAAAGGGGGAGCCTGGCCGCTTACCGGAACCCCATGACCCCCCGTTACAGAGGGTCTAAATGGGCATTGAGATCCTGCTGGTCTAGAGCTCCTACATTTGAGGATGGAGACCGGAAGTTGGAATTGGATGGATCCCAAAGGAGACTAAGTTCTCAGCATTGTGTAGTCATCATGGAAAAAGAAAAAGGGAGGGCTCCCATAGTGTAAAATCAAAGGTGGTTTATTAAAATAGAAAAAACATAAACACTCACATGTAAAAAAGAAGAAATCGTCATCAATAAAGGAACAGCCTGTGGCACTGGCCGGATGACCACAGGTAGCCCGTCCAGCTGGGTATACAGCAACAATGGGAGGTGGCGCGATGAAGCCGCTCAGCCCTACGCTGCGTTTCGCAATAAGTTTGCGTCTTCCAGGGGCACGGGCTACCTGTGTTATATATTGTATTTCTCTTGGTGTGACACTTCTCAGCCACAAATTATTATAGGCAGTTCATAAGGAATTACTCTTCCATTGCAGTGCTTATAATCGCTTTGACCAAGAAGGGTGCAAATGCCAAAGACTGGCCTCCCGAGGCTGTCTGTGCATTTCACGATCTGAAACAGGCCTTTGTTTCTGGACCTCTCTTGAGGAGACCAAATCCTGGGGACCCATTTTTTATTGAAGTAGATGCTTCTTCGATGGGGTTGGGAGCTGTGCTTCTTCAGTTCTTTGAGAAGAGACGTCAACTATGTGCGTTCTTCTCCAAAAAATGTTCTCAGGCAGAGAGAAATTATGCCATTGGTGATCTGGAACTTCTCGCAATTAAATTGACATTGGAGGAGTGGCGTCATCTCTTGGAGGGTTCCCCTCACTCCATAACAATCTTTACTGATCACAAGAATCTACAATACCTACAGAATGCTAAACATCTGAACCCCAGACAGGCCAGGTGGAGTCTCTTCTTTTCTCGTTTTAAATTCACGATTACGTACAAACCTGGTTCCTGCAACGGTCGGGCTGATGCACTCTCTAGGTCATTTGACACTTTGGATGAGAAGTCCACCCCTGATCCTGAGCCAATCATTCCGACCTCATGCATTGTTGCCCATTCTGGAATCAAAAATTCCTCCTGGCAAGACCTTTGTTCCCACAAGGCTTAGAGCTAAGATCCTTTGTTGGGGACATGATTCCAAGGTGGCAGGTCATGCTGGGTTCCTCCAATCCTTCCTGCTCATCAGTCGTCACTACTGGTGGCCTAATCTCCGCTTGGATGTTAAAGAGTGCATTAAGGCTTGTCATGTCTGTGCTCAGTCTATATCTTCCACACAAGCCCCTGCTGGTCTTCTTATGCTCTTGCCCATTCCTAAGGAGCCCTGGTCTCACATCGCCATGGATTTTCTCAGCGATCCTCCACTGTCGGAGAATAATATGGCCATTTGGGTGGTAATCGATCGGTTCTCCAAGATGGCTCATTTTGTTCCTCTTCCTGGTCTCCCTTCTGCCCCTGCCTTGGTTCCCAGTTTTGTACAAGAGATTTTCCGCCTTCATGGTGTTCCTTCCCATGTCATTTCAGACAGGGGAGTTCAGTTTACTTCTAATTTTTGCAAATCCCTCAACATTACCTTGGATTTTACCTCTTCTTACCATCCCCAATCCAATGACCAGACTGAGAGGGTTAATCAGGAGTTGGAGGTCTTTCTCCGTACCTTGGTCTTGGCTCATCACGATGATTGGGCATCACTACTCCTGTGGGCAGATTTCTCCCACAATAATCATGTCAACGTCAGTTCTCAGAAAACACCCTTTGTCACTGTTTATGGAAGACACCCTCAACTTCCTCTTCCTATGACCTGTTCTTCTGACATTCCAGCTTTGGCTATTGTTCAGGAATCATTCAATTTCATGTGGGCTGACGTTCATGATTCCCTCCAGAAAGCTGCCAACAAATTTAAGAGTTTTGCTGACCGTCGCAGGCGTAAGCCGTCTTCTCTTCAGCCAGGAGATAAAGTCTGGCTCTCCACCAGGAACATCAGATTTGCCCCAAGATTCATTGGTCCGTACACCATAACTTCTAAACTGAATCCGGTTTGTTTCAAGCTCCAGATTCCCAAAAGCCTCAAAAACTCTAACTCCTTCCATGTTGCCCTTCTGAAGCCTTTAGTCCTCAATAAGTTCTCTCGTCCTCTCTCTACCACAGAGCCGGTCTCTGAGGATAATCAGGAGTATGAGGTTAGCCAAATTTTGGATTCTCGACTCTGTAGAGGCATTCTCCAGTACCTCGTGCATTGGAAAGGGTTTGGTCCTGAGGAGAGGTCGTGGATCATGGCTTCTGAGGTATTTGCACCTCGTCTGTTGAGGAAGTTTAATTTGAAGTTCCCCTTTGAACCTGGTCCCAGGCGGGGAAGGGGGAGGCCTCGTAAGAGGGGGGTACAGTCATGGTTATGCAATAGAGTTTTGTCTGTCAGATTACCTGTCTCCATGTGTTCATCTCTAGAGACCAGCTGACTCTCACCTGACTGCTTTTATAATCTCTCCTCTAGCATGGCTCCACCCCAGCTCCTATCAGAGAACTCTATATTAAGCTCTGCACTGCAGGCCAGCCCTGCTGATCAACCTTTGTGTGTTTGGCTTCCTGTTTCCTGCCTGCTGTGTGCTCTACATTTGTTTCTGTTACTGACCTTGGCATGTTCTCAACTATTCCTGTCTGCTCGTGACCCTGACCTTTGGCGTGTCCCCGACTATCCCTGTTTGCCTGTGACCCTGAACCTTTGGCGTGAACTCTGTTGTCCTTGTCTGCTTGTGGCCTCGACCTTGGATACTTCCCTTACTATCCCTATCCTCCTGTTGCCTACTGTGAGTATGAGCAGGGGGACCTTGGGGGTCGCGACCTGGAGCCAGTTGCAGCCCAGTCCATCCTCACACTAGAGGCTCTGGTGAACACCTGCTGGCTCTTAGACTCCGCACCCTAGGGAATCTTACGATCTAACCCCGGTGGGATCCGTGTTGTGTTCCAGCGGCCCTACCTTCCTTACCATCCTGACTCCCATCCGCAGCAGTCAGCCATAGGGTCCACTACCTTGCGGTGCACTCCTGATCCCAATGGTGTGCATCTGTTACGTAGCCTCAAGGTGACCTGACAGTCAGTGGATCATCAGCTGGAAAGCTCTCCATCTCTGTTTTGGCCCTGTCCACCATGTGATGCAGACGCTGCCGATGGGATGTGGAATCTGACAGTCCTGGGCGGCGAGGACTAAAAAAATTCCAAAATGCCTCACTTAGGTGCATGCCTTCTCCAACGCTCCTCTCTTGACCAACAGAAGACTCAAAACAATGTTTTCCACCACACTGTAACCTACCGGAGTCATGAAAAACGTTCAATAAAATCCTCTTTAACATGTCCTTAAGAGATTCTATCTTCTGCACTCTCTGTAGGGCCGGGATGAGTTCTGAGACCTTCCCCTTATAATGGTGGTCAAGGAGAGTTGCCAACCAGTAATCATTCTTCATCCTTCTCCTTTATGCCACGTATTCTTGGGTCCTTTCGCAGGCATGAGGTTACCCATGCGCCTCAAATTTGCCGAGGCTTGAGAAGCAGACTACTCAGGGTCACTCAGTATGACAGCTCGTAACTTCCTCCTCCCAGCCACGTACTACTCCCAAGGGTCCTGGGGTTGGAAAGCCGTCGCTTACACATTTATGCATGTCTCCCTCTTCTTCAAAGCCTATGAAAGTGCTAGGATCCTCCTCCTCATCCTCCTCCCCTCTCTCCTCCTGTGTGTTCTGTGACATAGGAATGATGGTGTCAGGATAAAGTAGGCCTTGAGAGGAAAGGAAGTCCTCCTCTTCCACCTGCTGCTCTCTCTCCAGTGTGCTGTCCATAATTCCACGCAGAGCCTGCTCCAGCAGAAACACAACAAGGATCGTGTCGCTGATGCATGCACTGTCACAGCTCACCATCCTTGTGGCCTCTTCAAATGGTGACAATACAGTGCATGTATCCTTAATGATCAGCTATTGGTGTGGGGAAAAAAATCTGAGGTGGCCTGAGCCTGTCGTTGTGCCGTATTCGCACAGGTATGCAGGGCGGTCCAACAACTCAATATCATACTGGGCAAGTTCTGGCCCAGTATGTCCAATATTGGCCCAGTAAGTCAGTGGATCGTCAGCTGGAAAGCTCTCCATCTCTGTTTTGGCCCCGTCCACCATGTGATGCAGACGCTGCCGATGGGATGTGGTAGCTGACAGTCCTGGGTGACGAGGACTAAAAAAATGCTGAAATGCCTCACTTAGGCGCATGCCTTCTCCAATGCTCCTCTCTTGACCAACAGAAGACTCAAAACAACGTTTTCCATGACACTGTAACCTACTGGAGTCAGGAAAAACATTCAGTAAAATCCTCTTTAACGTGTCCTCAAGAGATTCTATCTTCTGCACTCTCTGTAGGGACGGGATGAGTTCTGAGACCTTCCCCTTATAATGATGGTCAAGGAGGGTTACCAACCAGTAATTATGCAATTCAGTGCATGCATCCTTAATGATCAGCCACTGGCGTGGGGACAAAAAGCCGAGGCGGCCTGAGCCTGTCGTTGTGCCGTATTCGCACAGGTACTCGTTGACGGCCCTCTGGTGCATGTATAGCTGCTGCAGCATTGACAAAGTCGAGTTCCACCTGGTGGGCATGTCACAAATCAGGCGGTTTACGGGCAGGTGGATTCCCGCTGAATTTCAGCCAACCGAGCACTGGCTGTGTATGAACGCCTGAAATGTCTAGAGACTCTTCTGGCCAGCTTTAGCACACCTTGCAACCCTGGGTACGTATTTAGGAAATGCTGCACCACCAAATTGAGGACTTAAACTGGCAGTAACGCACAAAACTATATGGCGTTAAACTGGCAGTAACGCACACAGAACAATATGACGTTAAACTGTCAGTAATGCACACAGAACTATATGGCATTAAACTGTCAGTAATGCACACAATGCTATATGGTGTTAAACTGGCAGTAACACACACAGAACTATATGGCGTAAAACTGGCAGTAATGCACACAGAACTATATGGCATTAAACTGTCAGTAATGCACACAATGCTATATGGTGTTAAACTGGCAGTAACACACACAGAACTATATGGCGTTAAACTGGCAGTAATGCACACAGAACTATATGGCGTAAAACTGGCAGTAATGCACACAGAACTATATGACGTTAAACTGGCAGTAATGCACACAGAACTATATGGCATTAAACTGTCAGTAATGCACACAATGCTATATGGTGTTAAACTGGCAGTAACACACACAGAACTATATGGCGTTAAACTGGCAGTAATGCACACAGAACTATATGGCGTAAAACTGGCAGTAACGCACACAAAACCATATGGCGTTAAATTCGCAGTAACGCACACAGAACTACATGGCATTAAACTGGCAGTAATGCACACAAAAGTAAATGGCGTTAAACTGGCAGTAACGCACGCAGAAGTAAATGGCGTTAAACTGGCAGTAATGCACGCAGAAGTAAATGGCGTTAAACTGGCAGTAACGCACGCAGAAGTAAATGGCGTTAAACTGGCAATAACGCACAAAACTATATGGCGTTAAACTGACAATAACGCACACAGAACTATATGGCGTTAAATTGGCAGTAACGCACACAGAACTATATGGTGTTAAACTGGCAGTAATGCACACAAAACTATATGGTGTTAAACTGGCAGTAACGGACACAGAAGTAAATGGCGTTAAACTGGCAGTAATGCAATCAAATAGACAGTGTTAAACCATCACTACACTGAATCTATCTGAACTGTCCCTACTCTAACTATACACTAACGTAAAGATTACTGATATGGTCTCACAACATTACACTGAAACTATCTGAAACTATAGAGAAACTCTGAGCTGTCCCTACTCTAGCTGCACACTATGCAAAGCTGAATGATGGTCCTCCTCACTACACTCACACTATCCCTAGACTGACACTAATCTAATATTCTACACTGGCAATTGAAGCAAAATAACACAGTATAGCACACTAACTAACTGATAGCACTGAACAGAGCCCTGTTCTACCTCTCTTCACGCCAAAATCACACTGAAAACAGCTGCCATTGAAAGAATACTTTTATACTGTGGAGCCATGATTGGATAAAGTCATGATGACAGTGTCCAATAATGACTCTGACAGTGCTCTGTGCTCTTTCACTGCTTCAGCCAATCAGGGCTTGCAATGCACTGTTCAGCGCCGCAATGCATTGTGGTCAGTTCAGGGGGGCGAACGGACAGTCGAATGACCCGTTTGTTCAGCTGTTCACCGAACGTCCGACCAGTGAAAGTTTGGCCTGAACTTATGCTTGGGCCAAACCACTTGCCCATCCCTAATGGGCACTGGTAGGTCACACTGATAGGCAGCACTGATAAGTGGCACTGATGAGGCACTGATGGGCACTGATTAGCAGTATTGATGGGCACTGATAGATGGCACGGGTGAGCACTGCCCTCTCAATATTTTAAGTCTGCGTTGTAGCCGTCTTTCGGCTATAGCGCCTGCGCCAAGTGGTTAAATGCTCAGTACATGTAATGTCACCTGCTTACTTAACAGTAATTTACCATCTGTGCTAGTGTCAAGGGCACAAATACAACAGCCAAGTGTCACAACCCTTTCCAAACCAAAAGAGTTTTTTTTTGCTTGTTACTTTTAAAGTGGAACTATGGAAAAACTACAAAAATTACACATATGATGCAGTCTATCAGTAGCCCCCATCCCCTTGTAACATAGATTTATAGCCTGTCGATCTTGTCAGTAGACCCATTTTCTACTGGCCACGCTGTCCAGCCAAAGTGACAGTTACAGAAAGCCTCAGTCTCCACTTATAAATAAAGCATCTGTCAATCATCAAGCACTAACTGTAGCAGACTTGATTCAATTTTACACGGTTATCTGTAGTTTACACAAGAAGGAGTCAGCTGTGCTGGACATTGAGAGCTTAGAGATTAGAAACTGGCAATATTAACAGCATTTACTCACTCCAATTTAAAAACTGGGTATATCTACATTTATAAGGCATAAAAGAAGATATTTGCACTATTTTAATATTTGGGTTTACAATTGTTTCATGCTTTTGATGTCAACTGCCTAAATTACCGGGATATCACAGTTTACATAACTGTTGCTCTGACAGAGATCTACTTGCATCAGCCGAGGGTCAGCTAATAAAAAAATATTTTCAGAGCCCTAACTTTAGGTACAGGAGTGCATGATGGTTTTTCTCTGTCTTATAGAGAGAAACTGAGGTCCAAGGCTTAATACACATCTTTCCATGTGTGTTTCATATGCTTTTATGTGTCCTGTCAACAATTGTGCATGTTCATGTGCTCCCATTCGTAATAAATAAGCTACTGATGCATCAAAAAAGTTCAACGCATCTTGCAGTCTTCAGCTAGCACTAGGATTTAATACAAATGGCTAAGCTGTGTACATGCCTTGATTTGCATTAAATGCATGCTTTAGACAGCATAGGGCAAATGGGCAGAAACAAAGATTATTGTTTTAATAAATACATATCGATCCTATTCAATGTTGCAGTACAGTTGTCACTTTCCTGTGTGAATTATAGGCTGTTTTACGGGAGACTGGTACTTCCTGTAACTATAAGGCCTCGTTTATAAGGGCAGGTGGGGCAGGAAAAACAAGTGGTTAAATGGTTTTACCACCCTAGTTTCTAGCATGTTTGCAAGGTTGATTTTAATTTCAGGTGTTGTACAGCAAATAATATGAATTTATTATGGTAGGATGTGCAGATAATCATTCACAGCACTAATACGTTTGAAGATGCAATCATTGCATACATGCGTTGACATAAAAGTATGTATGCATTTTAGAACTGAGCAAAAATTACTGAATTTTTTTTCATATGTAAAAATTTTAAAGGCGTTTAAAATTTCCATCTGTCTTCTCTTGAGGACAGATGGAAACACCATACAATAAACTGTTTAAATCTGATTAATGTGCTTATTAGAATCTCAAGCACTGAATTATTTCACAAAAAGATTTAATTACAACTAATGAAATATGTTTGAGTGAACTGACCGTCCTCTCTACTGCCATATTATTTCATTATAATAGTCTAATGAAATCATTCAACTGTATTACATTTGATTGGTAATTTATGTAGCACACCCCCTAAGGAGCCGCAGTTGAACTGGGATCCCCCACTCTGCACAGCCAGGCACACCAAATATTTTCAGGCACTTCCGAGACAAAGAACAGTCTGTATTTGTGGTTTGTTGAGGGTTAATAACTTGGATGGGGATGGGAAATTATGGGATGCCCACTTGATTCAGCAACAACACTTTAACAACATGTTCAGGGACATCTTCCTATACATAGTCTAAATACAGTCTATATCTACATCTATATACAGCCTCCTGCACTTTACTTGCTTGCAAACTCCAGCTGGATTACTGTAAATGAATCTAACAGGCACAGTCAGATTTACCAATAGCTTTTTGCAGGAGGGAGCTTGAAGTATCTTGTTGTGTGGCAGTATTCAGTGATCAGCCTGCACTCTCCCTCCTGTGGCTACTGGTCTTCAGGAGCTGCCAACCCACCTGGCTGCAGCTGCCCTTTTCACTAGCCCTCCAGGCTAACTATCATCCACAGTCCTCCAGACTGTCTCTCACCAGCCCACCCGGCTGACTCTGCAGGAGATTTCCCAGGGAATGGGATAAAGGCTTGGTACAATGCTCTCTTCGGGGAGAACTGGCTGTGACAGACCTAGCCGTAAAAGAGACTTTTGGAGGGGACTGTATGCTAGCCTCTTGCCGATCGATCGTGGGCCCTGGCATTTGGGGGAACGGTGCTCTTTGTGAGCTGTATGCCTGGGGACCCTTGAGGTGGTATTACTGTGGATTCGGGTCCTGGTCCCCCAGGACACACAGACTCTGGTGACCCTGGATTTGCCATATTGGAATAGTGACTGATTCATACCGTAGGGACTCCTACTGTTAAATGCTAATGTCATCAATTCCAGCTACCTGTCCGTTGTCTGCTAAAATGTGTATTGTAAATAAGTTTCTAGTATGGGATCTAAGAGTCATTAGATCCCATTGTTGATTGTGTTTAATTAACTCTGCTATTGTGATAATGTTGAATGTATTTTCTGAACTACAAGACGGCCAGTCTGGCCTAAAGGTCATGTCTGAGTCATCTAGGCCGTCTAAAGGGATTAGTTAATTAGCTCATGTTAATTAGGTTAATTAGGTTACAGCTGTATTGTTAGAGTAATATGAGTCGGAGGTATGCACCTCCACTTTTAGTGTATAAAAGAGTCTGTATATTGCAATAAAAGAGATTCCTGTTTGAACTTACATACAGCCTGCCTGGTGTTTGTTCTGAGCTATCACAACTGGATTAGAACGGCACATAGCTGAAGTTCATTGGATGACCGAACCATCAGACGTTGCAATCTGATTCAATAGCTGCAGAGGAGTGTCGGGAGAGTGGAACCGAGCGAGCAAGGGGCTCGTTACATTGGTTGGCAGCCGTGGGATTTGCTCTCCAGTTACTGGGACACTCCAAATCAGCCTGCAGGAGAGCCACGCTGAAAGACTTACTTGAGAGCCGTGGAGGGAATGGTGGGATCGTGCTTCCTTGCCGTGAACACATCCAAACCATCACCTGGATCCAAGGTCCAGATAGCAGGAGAGGAGAGATACCAGCCACCATGGATAAGGAATTCAGAAGGAGGTTGCGAGAGAAGCAGATACAGCACAGAGGACCAGTATCAGAGCAGGTCCTGCTAGGATGGTTTGATTCTATCCGCTGCGAACTCTGGAAGGAATCGCTAGCCCGTGAGCAGCAAAACCAGGGAAAAGTTCTCCCCTCCATCCATGTAAGGTACTGGTCGCAGTATGAAGTACGATTGCTGTTATTGGGGGAACAGCCGAACCAGGAGTGAACAGCTGAGTTAAGCAGGCTGATCCGGGCAGAAATGCGGTTGGACGAGAGCTACAGAGCCCTCCAGTGGTATGTAGCCCAAGTGTGCCCGTGGACAGCGGATGACAGCCCCACGGAAGGCTTTGACTACGATGGCCTGGGATTGTTATACTGGAGGCTGTCCAGGGACCCTGACTTTGGGAGTGATCGGGAGTGGCATTTGGAGGAAATAATGGAGCACAGAGAGCGAAGACTGAATGTCTCAGAAGTGCACTGGGCACAGGAACATTTGGAGTTTCTGGCCGTTCAGGAATGGGAGCTGGAGATCGCCTACAAACAGCTGTTAGACTCTGCTCAGCAGTAGGGTGGTGCTCCCTTTGCCTGGGACCATGAGGAAATACCAGTTGACAACTCTGAAATCCTGGCTGAAGATTTGACAATGTGGCAGAGTAATGCCCCGTACACACGGTCGGATTTTCCGATGGACATTGTCCGATCGGAGCGTGTTGTCGGAAATTCCGACCGTGTGTGGGCGCCATCGGACATTTTCCATCGGATTTTCCGACACACAAAGTTGGACAGCAGGAGATAAAATTTTCCGACAACAAAATCCGATCGCGTCAATTCCGACCGTGTGTGGCCTGTTCCGACGCACAAAGTGCCACGCATGCTCAGAAGAAATTCCGACACGGGACAGCTCGTTCTGGTAAACTTAGCGTTCGTAATGGATAAAGCACTTTCGTCACGCTGCAATGTTCAAAATGGTTTAATACAGCGCACTCTCTTCTTTATAATGTGACAAGAATTAAGTCGTTTTGATGCTCATATTCACACACACTTCTCACAAACTTTTTTCGTTACTATTTATCGGGATTCCCTCAATATATTTTGATTTCTCACATCTGACAACATATTTTTTTTTTTTTTTTTTTTTTACTTTAATGTAGAATCTTTTTTTGTGTTTCTCTTTTTTTTTTTTTTGGTGATTTTGATTTGTACTCCCGAAAATGTTTGTGTGGTTTTTGTGACAAGTTCCCACTACACCATTGATATGTTGTTCTATTTAATCTGTAGGAGGAGATTGTTTGGTGTTGTTGTCCCTTGTTAATTTCACATTGTACTTTAGAAATGTACCTGAATACTCACCAACAAACTGTCCTTTTTGGATGAAAACACACACAGGAGAGTAGAATTTACCTAAAAATATTTTATTAAGGGGTCACAACTATAAACAAAGAGGGAGGCAACGCTGGAGAAACTGCAGAAGTGGGCGAAGCCTTGGACTCCCAGGGCAGACATCAATTATTTAAAAGCAAAATTGGTGGCCTGAGGAGTCCTTATGTAAGGGAGGGCAGTGTGGTCCAGAAGTCCCAGAGATCCGGAAAGCAGCAGATGACATCTGTGTCCCCAGGCTGTGGTCATACGAGAGACTGCATCTTCTGTCAGACCAGACTGAACCCAGGGTCATCACTCTTTGGTCTTCTTTCCACGCTTCCTTCCAGCCTTTGGCTGTGGTGGTGGAGTTGTGGCAGCAGGAGGAGGAGGAGGAGGAGGAGGAGGATGGTCCATCTCAATGACATCCGTCTTGGGTGTCAGTTCCCCACTCTCCCCCTTACGAAGGACTTTATAAATCAGGTCCTCAGAAATCTTGCGTTGGCCCTCCTGCATGCCCTGCAATTTGGTGGCAGCCATGCAGGCAAAGGCCTCTTCAGGACTGGGGAAGGCTCTGAGGGACGCCGAAGCCTCCTGGATCAGCCTGTATGCTGAATCCTGCACAGGACTGGGAGTGGCCTTCCTGGCCCTTTTATATGGCAGGCGGAGGGGAGGGACCTGAGACTCAGTCAGGCTGCGACTTGTCCCTGGCTTCTCTTGGCTGACACTTAGCCCCGCCTCCTCCTGGCTGCCACTAATCCCCGCCTCCTCCTGACTGCCACATTCCACAGCCTCCTCCTGGCTGAGGTCTTCCTGTGTATGAAAAAGGGACATAGTTTTAGTATTGTTTTCATCAATCACACACAATTTTCACCTCCTGACTGCTGCAAATTCAATGTTAACAAATATAACAGACTATCCTTCTGAGCCCAGCATTTTGCATTCTTGTCCCAATTTTGGGTGCCCACTACTGTGTATTGATATGTAAAACACTTTCAAGCAGCAATTAGTGATCAATAATAACATCTAGTAAACATCATTTATTTATTGCCCAGAAATCTGTAGAAGAATGCTATACCTGACTCCAGCTGGGCTCCTCCACTTCTTCCTGGCTGGAAGGCCCAGGTTGGACATCGGAAGCCTCAGCTGGGGTGGAAGGAAGAGTGGAAGGAAGAGTAGAGAGGGATTCCCTGACTTCAGTGTGGTCTGACAGAAATCGCAGTCTCTCGTAGTACCACAGTCTGGGGACATAAACGTCATCTGTTGCAGCTCCGGACCTCTGGGAATCTGTGACCTTCTTGCGCTCCCTAAGATAAGTGCTCCTCAGGCCACCAATTTTAGCTTTTAAATAAGGGATGGTTGCTGTGGGGACCACCGGCTTCACCAACTCCAGCAGTTTCTCCAGCGCTGCCTGCCTCTTCTGTTTGTGGTTATAGTGGGGGTGTCTGACCTGCCACAGACAGGGCAGCTCTCTGTACTTGTCAATAAACAGGGGCAGGAAATTGTGGTCGTTGAACCCATCCATTTTCTCTGCAAGACACAACACAAGACAAACCCTAATGTCAGGCCAAACTCCCCTAATCTTGTTACAATATAGGCTTCAATTTCGAAGCAGTATAGGCCCAAGTTTAGATCCTACCTTCGTTAGCACGATCGGCGTCTCCGATGCTCCTTCCTCCGCTCACAGATCGTACGTAAGACGCGCGCGTTACGATTTATACACACTGCGCATGCGTATAACTCCGCCCGCCCCTGACGTTCTTTCTATTCTATTCCCCGCCCCTTTTTGTTCGGCGCAGTGGAGGAAGAGCACATGGCGGATAGACAGCAGGATAGTGCTAATTACAGCAACGAGGAGGAGGAGGAGGAGGAAAGGCCGGAGCCTGAAACGTCCCGATCCAGAAGGAGATTAAAGGACTCAAATATGTCCTTTTGGGAGATGTTGGAGATGGTGGACATCCTGAAGAAGGCCGACTATGATGGAAAGTATGGGCCTTACCCCAACCACAATGTCCGAAAGGCCAAGATCATGGCGAAAGTGGTCAGGAGTCTGCACCGGAAATTTGGGGTACGACGATCGAAAGATCAGCTCAGGAAGCGGTGGTCGGACCTGAAATTACGAGAACATGAGCAGTACAGAAAGATCCGGAGAGTGCTGCAAAAAAGTAAGTAGTTGTGCTGTGTTCCTATTGTTCTTGTGTTTATTACGTTCGTGCTCCTCCATGTGCTTTTAGGAACTGTTGTACAGTTTAAAATGGCAACTTTCATGTTCATGGGCACATTATTCGTTCGGATCACACATTTTTTTTTCGGACTATAAAATACCATTGTTTAGGCCATATGCATTTGGCCACCATTTTGAGGCCCTATACTTGTCTTCAAAGAATTGGGTTGTGTAGATGGGTTTGTTACTAGAATGAAATGCAAACTAGATTCTGTGTAAGGAGAGGACACTCAGCAGCTGTTTTCACATCTGGACACTGGAGCACTAGTGTGGGACCCCAGAACACCCTTTTTATTAGGGGGGCCACACAGGTGCTCCAGTGTATACTATAGGGGGGTCTCCATCTGTGAAGCTTGTACAAAACAGGTAAAGTATTGCAGCTTGACAAAGGACACTAAAAAAGCTACATCTTGGAACTCTGCTAAAATAGACAATTGTACCCCACTTCCAAGCAATGTTTCATCTTTAGAGTTCTGCCATCAAATATCTGTGTGCTAAATATACCATTTTTGTTTTACATAGGGGAGAAAAGACTCGGAGGACACCCCTCATCCGAGGAGACCAGAGCCCCCCCCCTCTGGAAGAAGGGGAAATCCCCCCAACACAAGCTGAGCAGGAGGATGAAGACGTGGTGGAACTAGTCACCACAACAGGTGAGTGTCTGCGACCACAGGCTCCGATAAGAGATGGATGGCGGCATTTTTTTTAGACCTAATTTATTTTGGGTTTCCTTTCTTTTTAGGTGATCGTGAGGTTGTGGATTAAGATCCTTTCACATCCGAAAGTGCCCAGATCCTGATCGGGGAGATCATGGGGTGTAATTTACAATTGGAAAACATCAAGCAAAACATCAATGATGTTATTCCAAAATATAAAAACATCATTGATGTTTTGGGGCGAGTTTAAAACCCCTCCAAATCACTTTCTTCTTTTGTGTGCTACAATGTGCGAAATGTTTTTGTGATTTTTCCCAAAGCCAAATTTGGAGGATGCACACAGTGTGCCAACATGTGCTATCTGCCATCACGGGAGATCAATGGACGCGTTTTGGGGGTGCAACCCCTTCCTCAATAATAAAGTAACGGTGAGGAAGGGCTTTCTCCCCAAAAACACGTCCCTTCATCCCCCGTGATGGCAGCTAGCACATGTTGACATTGGGAAATTTGTGTGCATCTTCCAAATTTGGCTTTTCCTGGGGTGATTTCCCCCCATCTGAACGCTATATCAAACACAGTTCCTAAATACTCATGTCTGATATTGCCTTCCAGTTCTACCAAATGTGAACTTTGTAAGATCAAGATTTGTGTCTTTCTTGTGGGTTTTACACAGGCCTGTTTTCTATAAAATGCACATTTTGATTTTGGATGACACCACAAAAATTGTTATACAAACAAACATGTTGGTTTGTCAGAAAAACCTTTGGTAAATGCACATGTGATTGTGCTGGTATTAAAAAGATTGCTCATCAAGAATGTGTGGATTATTGTCTCAACACTACAACACTTTTGGGGTGATGTAATTGTTGTTTGATGAGAAAATGGGGGTAATTTCCTAAGGGCAAATCCACTTTGCACTACAAGTACAGTTTCAGTGCAGTTGCAAGTGCACTTGTAGTGAAAAGTGTCTTTGCATTTAGTAAATAACAGCCAACAGTGCTTTGTATAAGGTTACACAATCACAACATTTTCTGGACTCCACACATTTCTGTCAGGGTCAGCTAAAACAAACACAAGCAGTAAATGTCCACAAAGAAGAGCCTGGGGGGAGATGCCTGTCGAGAACTTCAAGTCCTGCAGGCTTCTCCCTGTGGCCAAATACCGCAGGGTAGCGACCAACCTCTGCTCCGGAGTGATGGCTTGCCTCATGCAGGTATCCTGCCTGCTGATATAGGGGGTCAGTGAAGCCAACAAACGGTGAAATACGGGGTCCGTCATCCGGAGAAAGTTCCTGAAATCATCAGGATTATTCTCACGGATCTCACGGAGCAAAGGCATATGAGAGAACTGGTCACGCTGAAGCAACCAATTCTTGGTCCATGAACTCCTCCTCGCCCTGTTCATGGACTGGACTTGTGTCAAGGTCAGGACCCCAACACCAAGCCCCCGCACAGCACGAACTCTACGAGGAGTACGCATACGAAACATGGCTAGAAAACGGTCGGCTGCTCAGAACGAAGTAACAGAACGCACTGAAGAACAGCAAGGCCTGTGAAGAGCGACCTGAAAAACAGCAACGAGCGGACAAGATCGCACAGAAAACTCCGATACGAACTGACTGCACGCACTGAAGAGCAAATACAAACCCACAAGCACAAACTGAACGGCAGAAAACGATCTGAAAGCCACGAGTCTGAAAAAGCGCGAATCGTCTCTCACCAAACTTTTACTAACACGAGATTAGCAAAAGGAGCCCAAAGGGTGCCGCGCTTGGTTCTGAACCGGCCTTTTCTAGTCTCGTCGTACGTGGTGTACGTGACCGCGTGGTTGTCGATCGGAAATTCCGACAACTTTGTGCGACCGTGTGTAGGCAAAACAAGTTTGAGCCAACATCCGTCGGAAAAAATCCGAGGATTTTGTTGTCGGAATGTCCGAACAAAGTCCGACCGTGTGTACGGGGCATAACAGTGTGCTTTGCCAACCTGCCCCCACAGCTATGGAGGCGGAGGTCTTATGGCAGATGCAGCAAGTGCTGACTGACCTTAATGAACCTGTTTCTGCATTGGATGATCTTGGATGGAGGAATGTGCCTGTCCAGCAGAATGCCAGAGAATCAGCAGTGGAAAATCTGAAGATTGCCATCCCCAAACCTGAAGTGCTGACAACAGGGCAGAGCTCTGCTAACCTCTGCCCAGCACTGATAGCATCTTCTGGGTTCCACGGAGAGGAAATTGTGAACCTTTATCCCCAGACACCAGTTGCAGAGACAGGGGATTTGATAGACTTTTCTGCTGAGGAAGAACAACCTGGTGAGCCTCCAGCAGAAGAAGAGCTGTTATTAGGGCCAAACTTCACTGTGCTCTGCCCAGCACTGATAGCATCTTCTGGGTTCCACGGAGAGGAGATGGTGAACCTTTATCCCCAGACACCAGTTGCAGAGACAGGGGATTTGATAGACTTTTCTGCTGAGGAAGAACAACCTGGTGAGCCTCTGCCCTGCCCTGCTCTGCCCAGCACCAACAGAAGTATCTGTGGAGTTACAAGGAACTTCCCCAGCTGAAGCGTTGGCAACCGGACAGAGGGTCCAAGATCTCTGCCATACACCTGCGTTGGTTCCGGAGGCTCAGGGTGAGAAGGAGGTGGTCACTTCCCAGCAGCAGATCAGGATACAGGGGGAGAAGGGAGAGGAGGTGTTCGTCGTCCCTCTCCAACAGTTAGCCGGAGCAGATGGTGTGGGGTTTCCAGCAGAAGGGCTGGCAACAGGGCCGAGTACTGCTGGCCTCTGCCCTCAACTTACAGAGGATGGATTTCCTGTGAAGGTGGATGGGACTTCAGTCTCCACCTATATACCCCAGGGATGCTGGGCAGTCGGCCCAGATCCCCAACAGCATGACGGAGTGAGCCCAGACACCCTGTCTTCTCTCCAGCGGCAGAAAGGACTCCAGGGAGAAGGGCCAGTCCAGGCCTCTCCCCAGCGGCAGATATGTTCTCTGAGAGAGGCAGAGGTTGGCTGGGTGAGTAATACTCTGTTTGGAACAATTTGTTTGGGGTACTGTGTGGGTACAGGCATTAGAGGACTGGAACTACTGACTAACTTCGGAGTCAACCCGTCTGGGGTCTCCTCCTGTGTTAGTCTCCTGCTGAAAAGGGAGAAATGTGACAGACCTAGCCGGGAGAGAGACTTTTGGAGGGGACTGTATGCTAGCCTCTTGCCGATCGATCGTGAGCCCTGGCATTTGGGGGAATGGTGCTCTTTGTGAGCTGTATGCCTGGGGACCCTTGAGGTGGTATTACTGTGGATTCGGGTCCTGGTCCCCCAGGACACACAGACTCTGGGAACCCTGGATTTGCCATATTGGAATAGTGACTGATTCATACCGTGTCCCTTGGACACAGCCAATCACAGATCGCTGTAAATGGCCAATCACAGCGGCCATTAACAGCGCGATCGCCATGGCCAATGAGTGATGATCTCAAATATAAACATTTGAGATCATCTCTCATTGCCGGCTCTCTCCTCACACAGAGACAGCGTGTGAGGAGAGAGAGAAACTGTCAGCGATCTGTGAGTGTTAAAGAAACGTTTTTACAGTGCCCCATCAGTACAGTGCCCATCAGTACAGTGCCCCATCAGTACAGTGCACCATCAGTACAGTGCCCACCTGTGCCAATCGGTGCCCACCTGTGCCAATCGGTGCCCACCTGTGCCAATCGGTGCCCACCTGTCTGCCCAGTGGTGATCAGTGTCCATCTGCACAATCAGTGCCCACCTGTGCCACCTCATCACTGCCCACCTGTGCCACCTCATCAGTACCCACCTGTGCCAATCAGTGCCCATCTGTGCTGCCTCAGTGCACATCTGTGCAATCAGTGCACATCTGTGCCGCCTCATCAGTGCCCTTCTGTGCCACCTCATCAGTGCCCATCTGTGCCACATCAGTGCACATCTGTGCCATCTCAGTGCACATCTGTTCCACCTCATCAGTGCCCACCTGTGCCACCTCATCAGTGCCCACCTGTGCCGCCTCATCAGTGCCCACCTGTGCCGCCTCATCAGTGCACATCTGCACATCTGTTCCACCTCATCAGTGCACATCTGTTCCAACTCATCAGTGCACATCTGTTCCACCTCATCAGTGCCCCTCTGTGCCACCTCAGTGCCCATCTGTGCTCATCAGTGCCGTCTCATCAGTGCCCATCAGTGCAGGCTTAGCAACCATGTCCAAAAGAAGCTTTTCCGCCAAGGAGGCGTACCAAATACTGTCCCAGGCCGACGAGAGCAACGGTGAGCTCTCTTATTCGGATTCCCTTTCCGACTCCGATTCTGAGTCGGACATAAATTATGAGCCAGTCCTCAGTAGTGGAACACTGAGTGACTCAGAGGAGGAAGATATTCGGCCCGCCAAACCAAGGCGTTCTGGTGAGGAGGCAGTGGCATCTACCAGCACCACAGTGCCATCCACCAGCATAGCAGTCCCATCCACCAGCACCGCAGTGCCATCCACCAGCACTGCATTGCCATCCACCAGCACCGCAGTGCCTCGGCAAGAAAGGCCAAGGACCCATGCCAGCCTTCCCTATGCCCTGCAGAACCCCTTGTGGCTTCCTCCTAATTCAGGAGAAGCCAACATTCCCCCTTTCACTGCCCAGCCAGGAGTCCAGGTGGACACAGGGGAATTTTTCCCCAATACATTTTTTTTATTTAATTTTTACCGAGGACATGCTATCAAATATTGTCGCCCAGTGCAACCTTTATGCACAGCAATTTATTTTGAATAATCCAACGTCCTACTATGCCTGTCCCTATGAGTGGAGAGACCTAACGGTGGAGGAGTTGAAGGTTTTTTTAGGGCTCACATTTAATATGGGACTCACAAAAAAAAAACTTTGATGTCCTATTGGTCAACCCACCCCATCCACCACATGCCAGTATTCTCCAAGGTAATGCCCAGAAACAGATACCTCATGATAATGAGATTTCTTCATTTCTATGACAATACCCAGTGCCCTCCCCGAAATGACCCAAACTATGACAGGCTTTTCAAAATTCAGCCACTTTTAAATTATTTTTCTGCAGTATTCCCCCAGCTGTTTACCCCGGACCAAAACATAGTGTGGATGAGTCCCTTGTTAAGTTTAGTGGCAGGCTTAAAATAAAACAATATATTCCCAGTAAAAGGGCCCGCTATGGGGTGAAGGTATACAAATTATGTGACCGAGTCACAGGTTACATATATGCCTTCAAAGTGTACGAAGGGAAGGACACCCAGCTGCAACCCCCTAATTGCCCAGGCTACTTGGGATCAAGCGTGAAAATTGTTTGGGACCTCATATACCCCCTACTGGAGAAAGGCTACCACCTGTATGTAGACAACTTCTACACATCTCTGCCCCTGTTCCACAACCTTCACTGGAAGAAGACGCCTGCATGTGGTACCGTAAAAAAGAACCGGAAGGGCTTTCCTCAAAGTCTGGTCAATAAGAAATTGAGAAAAGGAGAAACGGCAAGTCTACGAAACAACGAGATTTTGGCAGTGAAGTGGAGGGACAAAAGAGATGTCTACATGTTGTCTTCAATCCACAATGATACCTTCATGGAAATCCCCAGAAGAAATGGCCCCATACAAAAACCTAAATGCATCTATGATTATAATTGGTTTATGGGGGGAGTCGACTTGAATGACCAGATGCTGGAACCGTACCTTGCCACAAGACGGACATACCATTGGTATAAAAAAGTCGCAATTTATTTTTTTCAATTGGCCATATACAATTCATATGTAATTTATCGTAACTCCACCCAAAAAAACCCAAATGCTTCCTTGGCTACCAGGAGGAAGTTTTCACTGCCCTTATATTCCCGAACGGACCACCAGAAAATATCCGATCAGATGTTCTAAGTCGACTCTCCGAACGCCACTTTCCCGATAAAATCCCTCCCAAACCAACAGGCCGACGACGGCAAAAAAAATGTAAGGTGTGTACCAGAGCTGGATTCAGAAGAGACACATCTTTTTATTGTGCACAATGTCCTTTTGAACCAGGCCTCTGTGTAGCTGAATGTTTTCGCCATTACCATACTTCAGTAAATTATTAGTGATGTATGGTAAACGTAAGCCTCCGTTCCTGCAATTTACCCTCACACCCCCCATGCCACTGCCTGCTCTGTAACTGACCCTGGCTTGTTATTTGACCACGCTTCTGCCTAATGATTCTGTACATACATCTGCCTGATCTGGAACTGACCTTGGACTGTTTGACCATGATATTTGCCTGCCTCTTGGACTGATCTTGTACCCTACTACTGGACTAGTGGGATTCTACACAGGGGTCTCACATATGTGAGGGGCTCCAGAATTGTTTTTCTGGATGAAGAAAACAATTTTTTTTGTTTTCTCAATCCTAGATTAGGATCTGGAGACTCGGAGGCTTCAAAGAGATTTGGGTGGGAGAAGCCTCTACCCCTGTCCCCATTCTGTCCTGAACGAGGCCCTACTTCTGCCTGTAGGACTTACTGCCGTCATGCCTCTGCCTGTCGCACTGACCACACCACATGGACCTGCCTACTACCAGGACCAATATTTTTGGCACTGCTGACAATATCTCTGCCTGCACTGACCCTGGACTTTATATGGACAGTAACCCTGCCTGCTGCCTGGACAATTGTGTTCGCCGCTGCTGACCAAGTCCCTGCCTGCTGCCTGGACCAGTGCTATCCTCCTGTGTATGACTGCACTACTACAACCACAGGTAATCTTTTGTTTACGCTTTGCTCAGCATAATGTATTTTGGGGTGTAATTCTTGGTATGTGCATGCTATGTGTCCCTGGAACACCTGATGGTGTTCCTTGCATGTTGGATTTCTGTATGTGGCCAGGCTGTGTAGAAGTCTCACACATGTGGTATTGCCATACTCAGGAGGAGTAGCTGAATGTATTTTGGGGTGTCATTTTTGCTATCCAAATGCTATGTGTTGGAAATATCTTATAAACGGACAACTTTGTGTAAAAAAAAAAAAATGCGTTTTCATTTTTTTTCCACATTTTTCAAAAACTTCTGTAAAAGAATGAACCGTTCAAAAGACTCATTATGCCTCATAGATTATACTTTGGGGTGTTAGCTTTCCAAAATGGTGCTCCAGGGCCTTCAAAAGTGTAATAGGTGGTTGAGAAATGTGATGTGTAATTTATGCTCCTAGAACACCTGATGGTGCTCCATGCATGTTAGGCCTCTGTATGTGGCCAGGCAGTGAAAAAGTCCCACACATTTGGTATCGTAATACTCAGGAGGAGTAGCAGAATGTATTTTGGGGTGTCATTTTTGCTATCTAAATGCTATGTGTTGGAAATATCTTATAAACAGACAACTTTGTGTAAAAAAAAAACGTTTTCATTTTTTTTCCACATTTTTCAAAAACTTCTGTAAAAGAATGAACCGTTCAAAAGACTCATTATGCCTCATAGATTATACATTGTGGTGTTAGCTTTCCAAAACGGGGTCATTTTGTGGGTGTTTCCATTGTCCTGGTGCTCCAGGGCCTTCAAAAATGTAATAGGTGGTTGAGAAATGCGATGTGTAATTTATGCTCCTAGAACACCTGATCGTGCTCCCTGCATGCTGGGCCTCTGTATGTGGCCAGGCAGTGAAAAAGTCACACACATGGGGTATCGTAATACTCAGGAGGAGTAGCAGAATGTATTTTGGTGTGTCATTTGTGGTATACACATGCCATGTGAGAGAAATAAGCTATTACAATGACAATTTTGTGGGGGGAAAAAAATCTCAATTTTGCAAAGAATTGTGGGAAAAAAATACAACTTCAAATAACTCACCATGCCTCTAACTAAATACATTGAAATGTCTATTTTCCAAAAAGGGGTTATCTGGGGGGCATTTGTACTTTCCTGGCTTGTTAGGGTATCAGGAAATGAGATAGGCCACCAGTACATCAGATGTGATAATTTTTTTATGATTTGCACCATAGCTGGTAGATTCTAAAACTTTCACACAGACCAAATAATTTCCACAAGTTTTTGGTTATTTTTACCAAAGATATGTAGCAGTATAAATTGTGGCCAAAATTTATGAAGAAAAATTACTGATTTTCAAAATTTTATCACAGAAATTAAGAAAAATTTGTTTTTTTTCAAAATTTTCGGTCTTTTTTCATTTTCTCAGATATTAATTTCCTCGAGAGTCCACATCTTGATGTCTGATCCTTGAATTTACTTGCCACTGCAGGTCATCTCCTGCCGTTATTCACTCCTGACTATTTGCGTATTTTTCCAGTTCTGGGGAGGGGATTTCTAGTTTGTTGCAAAAGTCCGGAATCTCCTCCACATGTCTTAGCCTCACACTTATTCCGTTTTTCCTTGCTATTAGACATGCTGGAAAACCCCAGTTGTATTGAATTTCTTGCTCCCGGAGGATTTCTAATAATGGCTTTAGTATCCGTCGTCTTTTCAACGTTTCTTGAGATAAATCTTGAAATATTTGTAATTTACCTCCCGCAAACTCTATTTGTGTTTTCCTCTTTAGGTTTATCCAGATCTGTTTTTTTTCTTCCCATTTTTCAAAGCGTACGATTATATCTCTAGATGTTTCCCTTGCGAACCTTTGAGGTTTTTTTACTCGAAAGACACTTTCTATTCCTATTGTGTTAGTTGTTTCCTTTCCCAAGATTTGGTTGAAGAGATTGTTCATTTTTTCTATTAGATTTTCTGCTTGTTCTGTATCCGGTAACCCACGTATTCTCAAGTTTTTCTTTTTCCTTGTCAAAAGAAGTTTATTGAGTATACAATGTTATAAAGATACATAAAGTAAGTTTACAAGGATCTATAAAGTAAGCTCATTGTTTTACAGTAGGGTTTATATAGGTAAATATCATGAAATTTCAAATATTAAACATTGGGTTCACGTAAACCTAAATTAAAGATATATATAATTTCCTTAGTTACTTTTGTAGGTATTTAAATGATTTATACCTACTATACATATTGTTTACAAGTAGAGTGTATATAGGTCAAATAAATTCTGATAATGAGCTTTAATCGTAAGGTGGAGAAAAGGAAAGAGAAAGAAGAAAAAGGGTTGAAAGGTAGAGGTATGGTCCACAAGGTTGTCCCGCTCGTCAGTTTATTATTCTTTTTAGTTCTCTTTGAAGCCTTAGAATGGGTGTCTCTGTAAGTCATTTAATCTGTTACCATGGCAACAGGACAGAGTCATTGAAGTTTGACAGGAACTGTTGTTTTATCCAAGGATGCCAAAGTTTTTCAAATTTTGGAATTTGATTTTGATCGATGGCAACCATCTTAGCATGGGACATTGTATTATTCATTCTGTGAATTGTTTCTGCTAGTACCAATGTAGGAGATTTCCATGCCTTGGCCACTGTTTGTTTTGCAGCCGTTATTAGTTGGATCATAAGTTTGAATTGAGAGAGTGTTAACCATTCCGGTTTTAGATTAAGTAAAGTTAAATATGGATCTGGTTGTATTATTTTTTTAAATATTTTAGATGCAATCACGAAGACTTCCTTCCAGAAGGTTTGAATTACTGGGCACGTCCACCATATGTGTAAATATGTGCCTATTTCTGGGCATCCTCGAAAACAAAGAGCTGAGGTATTAGGTGAATATTTTGCCACTCTAGCGGGTACAAGGTACCAGCGAGTTAGGACTTTATAATTTGTCTCCAGTGCTAAGATGTTGGGTGAAGATGACTTAGATGTGAGCCATATGTTAGACCAGTCCGTTTCTTCTAAAGTTCGTCCCAGGTCCTCCTCCCACCTCTGAACGTAAGAGGGTCTATTAAGATTTGCTACTCCATATAATTGATTATAAAGTGATGAAATTGTACCTTTAGCAAATGGATCTTTTGTACAGATTGATTCAAAAATGGATAATTGGGATAATGGTGTATCCCCCTTTAGGAATGGTGTATAGAAATTTTTGATTTGGAGATATCTAAATATCTCAGAGTTTGGTAGATCATATTTTTCTCTAAGCGATGGGAATGAAAGGAATGATTTAGATGCTATGAAGTCATTTAGTGTCTGAATGCCTGATGTTGTCCAAGCTTTAAAAGAATTTGGGTAGATCCATGCCGGATAAAAGGCCGGATTTCTGATAAAAGAAAGGAGAGGATTGTGTGGAGATTGTAACTGATATTTGGTTTTTAGTTTATCCCAGAGAGATAAGAAGTGTTTAGTTATGGGATTATGAATTTTAAAGCGGTCTTTAGGATCAAGCCATAATAAATTTGATATTAATAGAGGGTCATTTTCTGAAGCCTCTATAAATACCCATAATGGGATTTCCTGTTTTGCATGGTATTTGGACAGACTGGCCAAATGTGCTGCTCTGTAGTAGTTAGTAAAATTAGGGTATCCTAGGCCTCCTTTATTTTTGGGAAGATGTAGTGTGTGTATAGGTATACGTGGTTTAGAAGAGCCCCATATAAACGAAGTTGCTCTTTTTTGTACTATTCTCAAAAAATAGGAAGGAATTGGAATAGGGAGGACTCTGAATAGATAAAGCAATTTGGGTAGAATAGTCATTTTGATTGCATTAATCTTCCCTATCCAGGATAAAGGAAGTTGCGACCATTGTTTTATTAGATTTGTGATCTGTCTTAATACAGGAGGATAATTGGTTGAAAATAAGTCAGAATGAGATGCTGTTAAATGAATTCCAAGATATGGGATTGATTTTTCTGCCCATGTGAATGGGAGTGCAGCCCTAGTCGGGATCAATTCCATGTTTGTGAGTGAAATATTAAGCACTAGGCATTTCTTAGGATTAATCATAAGGCCGGATAGGGCTGCAAATCCATCAAGAGCTGGTATTAAGTTAGGACCAGAGACCTGTGGTGATGATAGAAAAAGTAATATATCGTCTGCAAATATACATAATTTGTGTGTAATACCTCCTACTTCAATGCCAGTTATAGTTTGGTTTGTTCTGATGTATTGGGCCATGGGTTCGAGTATAAGGGCATATAATAAGGGAGATAATGGGCAACCCTGTCGGGTACCTCTTTCGATATTAAAGGCTTCAGATTTGTATCCAGCATATTTTATATAGGCTTTGGGTTTATTATATAATGCTTTGATCCATGTTAAAAAGTGGGGTCCAAAACCCCATTTTTGTAATGAATATTGCATATATTGCCAGGATACTGTGTCAAATGCCCTCTTAATATCGAGAGATAGAAAACATAAAGGGATTTTCCGTTTTTTAGCAATATGTGCCAATAACACTGCCCTGCGTATATTATCGCCTGCCTGTCTATTTGGCATGAAGCCTACTTGATCTCTATGTATTAATTTTCCTATAATGCTATTGAGGCGTTTTGCTATTATATTTGCTAATAATTTAATATCGAGGTTTAACAGAGAGATAGGCCGATAATTCACACAGGAAGTATCATCAGAAAGGGGTTTTGGGATCATACAAACAATTGCCATTAGTGTTTCTTGCCGAAAAGAATGTCCATCTATAAGTTTGTTAAAAGTTTCAGTGAGAATGGGAGAGAGTATTTCTGAGAATGTTTTATAGTATAAAGCCGAGTAGCCGTCTGGGCCTGGTCTTTTGTTAAGTTTTAGGTCTTTTATGGCGTTAGCAACTTCATCTATAGTTATAGGCTCATCCAAACTGCTTTTTTGATTCTGAGATAACTCAGGTAAGGTTATTTTTGAGAAGAAGGATTCAGCCTCTGTAGGATTAAATTCATTGTTTGTCTTGTATAAAGTTGCGAGATGTGAGTGAAATTTATGGACTATTTTAACTGGATTACAAGTGTAAACATTTTTTGATAATTTCAAACGTATTGGTTTGAAAGATTTGTTAGTTGAATTTAATGCCCGAGCCAAATATGTACCTGGTTTGTTTGTATTCATGTAGAAATTGTGTTGGGAGCGTTTGAGGGATTTATCAACTGACTCAGTGAGAAATAGATCGTATTCCAATCTAGATTTTTCCAGATGAGATTTTGTACTCTGAGATGGATTATCTTGAAATGATATGTAGGCTGCATTAAAATTGAGTTCTAGTTTTTTTGCTAGATTTTTGCGTTCCCGTTTAGATAGTGCCATTTGTCTTTGCATTGTACCACGCAAGACAGGCTTATGAGCTTCCCACAGTGTTATTGGGGAGATGTCTGTTGTATTATTAATTGATATGTATTCCTTTAAAGCTTGTTCAATGGCCATCTGATGTAGTGGGTGTTTGAGCATTAATTATGTCCGGTAAGTACCACGTTGGGTCATGCGCTTTTGGTATGGCTGAGGCTATAGTAGTGTATACTGCATTATGGTCAGACCACGGAATCGGAATTATATCTGATGCAATAATTTCTGGTATCATTCCTATTGTTAGAAAAATATGATCTATTCTGGTGAAGGTTTGATGAGGGTGCGAGAAATAAGTGAATTTCTTTTTCATTGGGTTACTTTCTCTCCACGAATCTACCAGATTGTATTTGGAAAGAAGTTGAGAAAAAGGTAATCTAGAGGTTATTTTGGATGGTGTAAAAGGTGATTTATCTAGAAATGGGAGGAGGACCTGGTTCGAATCCCCACACATTATCACTGTTCCTATTTTGTGTGTATTAATCACTTGTAATATATGTGAGAGGAATGGTGTAGGTTGTTTGCTAGGAGCGTAGTAGGAAATCACCGTGATTGCTGTATCCATTATATAACCCATGAGTATCAGGTATCTACCTTCTGGGTCTTTAATTTCTGATGATAAGGTGAATGGTGTGGATCGGTGAAATGCAATTAGAGTTCCCCTTTGCTTGGTACAGGCAGAAGCCGTGTAAATTTGTTGATAAAAAGGAGAAATATATTTTGGAGTAGAATCTTTGGTGAAGTGTGTTTCTTGGAGGCATACTATGTGAGCCTTCTTGTTATGGAAAGTACGGAAGGCTTTGGTCCTTTTTTGAGGGACATTTATTCCCTGAACATTCAGGGAAAGTATATTCAGTGGTGCCATGGCAACAGATCAAATAGTTTTGACTTACTTTTTGTTCTGCAGAGCTGACTGCGCAGATCAACCTGTGTGGACTGAAGAGATGAATAGATAGAAAAGAAACCAGTGAATTCTGGAGTAAAGAGTAAACAAAAAACATATGAGATTAGATGATACATTGTATAAATTATTTTTTGCAAGTAATCACAATTTACCCGTGAAAGAGAATAAATATCTCTCTCAGGGGAATAAGTGCCTTCGTCACACTCCCACATAATATGGTTGGGAGAATGAGGAGGGCTAATGGGGGTACACGGATCTTCCGCTTACAGGAGAGAAGTGCTATGTCAAAAGACATCAAAATGATGTTTCATTAATTGGAGTGCAGAATATAGTTTTTGTTGAAATTATTTATTCCAGGGTGGTTGTATATGGTTAGTCTTGCCCTAGGCTAAATAATTCAGTTAGAAAGGTACTGTTAATAACTTTGGTATTGATGAAGATAGTTTGAATTATTTTGGGATTTTAACCCTTTTAGAGTAAACAATTACATATTTTATTCATATGTAACTGTTTAGATATGTTAACTCATAAAATTGAGGTTGTATTGCTTCAGATTAGAATAAACAAAAACATAATTCTAGGAACTAGTTAGGTAATAATATATTTGTTTTAAGAAAAGAAAGAAAAAGCTTCCATTACTTCTGGGTTATTGAACATATTTGTCTTAAAAAGTAATAAATCTATTGTTATTACCTGATAATATATAACTGAACAAGAATTTCCTTATTTCACTTATATATTCTAAGGCTATATGAATCAGAAGTAATAAGAAATATAACTGGAATGTAACATGATCCCACACAGTGTGTGACTATCAGAATGCAGTTACATTCAGTTATAAATATAGGTTTTTTATAGAGAACCATCTCTTAGTATAATAAATGAAGAGATATCAGGAATTAGGATGTCAGTCCATTGAATCTTCTTGGTCCATGGATGATGTGGCATAACGGCCTTTTTTGTGAGAATGATGCTTCCCATTTTGTTCTGAAATTTTCTGGGTGCTGCCTGAAGGTGAAGATGATGCCATTCTTCTGCGTGTGGGAGTGTTGCTGCTTGTGGGTTCTGTCAGATTTAATTTTAAAAGGGTTTGTTGTAGTTCATCTGCTGATCTGCTTCTGTAAATTGTACCTTGGTAGTTAAATCTGACTGAAAAGGGGAAGCCCCATTGATACATAATGTTGTGGCGTTGCAGTTCCATTAGTTGGGGTTTCATGGATCGTCTTTTAGTAATAGTAAGTTGGGATAGGTCAGCAAAAATTTGATAATTGTGTCCTTGAAAATTAAGTTCCTTTTTTTCTCTTGCAGCAATTAGTATTTGTTCTTTCGTTCTGTAATAATGAAATTTAGTGATTATATCACGTGGGGGTCCATCTTTCTTTTTGGCTGTGAGGGCTCTGTGTACTCTGTCCAGTTCTAAACGTTCAATAGGGATATCTGGCTTTAGTTCTTGTAATAGAGCAGTAATAGTAGATTGCAGGTCTGTCACAGTTTCAGGTATTCCCCTTATGCGCAAGTTTGAACGTCTGGCTCTATTTTCGTAATCTTCGAGCTTAGTTTGAAGTATTAAATTCTCTTTTTTTAATTGTTCCAATTCTGTTATATTTTCTTGGGTTGTAATTTCAATTTCATCCATTTTTATTTCTAAGGCTGCGGTGCGGTTTCCCAGCTCTCTTATTTCTTTGGTTAGGCTTTTTGTTATTTGGTCTGAGGTTTGTTTAAAGCCTTATGAAGCATCTTTTCAAATTGTAATAATATTATTGGGGATGCTGAGGAGTCTTGTGGAGAAGTTTGTGAGAGGATTTGTTCTGTATCTGACTCAAATGGAGAGTCTTGCTGTGACATTTTCTGTCTGTGAGAGCGCCCTGATGCTGTATCTTGTGAGGTGACTGGAGCTGCTTCAGCTGCAGTGAGTGCCTGTGAGCTCTTTGTGAGGTGATTTTTATTTCTGCCACGGTTTCCTCCCAGTACCATATTTCCTGCCCAAACTTTCACAGTTTGTTCCCTGGGGCAAAAAGGTTCAAATGGATACTTTTTGAGCCTGCAGGCTCCGCTTTGTCCTTCTCTTCTCTCCTCAGCGGTGTGGAGCTCTAACAATGCATGTCTGCTCTGCTAGGCTCCGCCTCCTGCCCCCCCAAGTTTTTCTTTTTATCTCTATTTTCTTGCTCTTCTATTTTATATGATTGTTCCTGTTGTTCCCGTTTTAATTTCTTTATTTCGTCTTCCAGTTCCTTTATGTTTTTTTGATGTAGGTCTACTTTGATCTCTACTTCTTCCACTCTGTTTAACATATATCCCATATCTTTATGGAGTGTTGACATCTCTGCTTTTAGGGAATTCTCTAGTGCCGCGAACATTTTTTCCATATCCTGTTTTGTTGGCAACTGTGGCCCTTGTTGTCCTTCCTCCTTTCCTCTGTCTTCCTCTCCCATTTCTGGCTCCATTCTGGGTTCTGAGAGGTGGCTGGTTTCTGTTTGTACTTTATACTGGCCTTTTTTATCCTTGTTGTCCTTCTCTTTTGTATCTATTTGTCTGCCCTTTGAACCCACTTGTTTCTCTCCTTCTCCGATTCCTTGCTGTATATACCTGTTCATAGGGCCTGGACTTGGGCCTAGGCTGGTCCTAGGTGATTTCGGTATTGCTCCCGCACTTCTTGTTGTTTTCCCCTTCATGTTTGTTTCTATGGCTGGATTTATAAGATCTTCGAAGCTGCCTTCCAGAATACCCCTTGATTGGGGTCTCTTAATGATGAAAAAATCTCCCAGCCTTCTTAAATTGACTTATTTTTACTAATATTTCTTTTGTTCCGTTCTCATACCCGGCATCCTCCCCACAATCCAATAATAGAAATAATTGATGAGATATAAGTAGTCCCTGTTTTCCAGAAGTTATGTTACTACCTTAAGTACATTAAGCATTTCTTGGTGCTGTTCAATTGTTTAAACCATAGTATTAAGTCCCCATGCACACGGACGTCTCCACAGCTGCTTTTCTGAGCCCTTTCTGCAGCTCAAAAAGGCCTGTCTATGTCAGTCCATGGCCTCACGCCCACCTAGGCGTCTCTGAGCCGCAAGTGGCATAGGCGTTCCTAAGCTGCGAGAAAAAAAAAAAAAAAAAAAAAAAAAAACGCTCAAAAACGCTATTGCAAAAATGCTGAAAAAAGCTGAAAAAAGTTAAAAAAAGTCACTGCAAAGACACCGTCGTCTTCACAGCGCTTTTCTAACCGCCCGTGTGCATGAGGGCCCAGGTGCTCAGCAAAATAATTCAAATGTTTTAGCGATATAATGCAATCTAATTCAAGTATTCAGCAAGATGATTTATATATTCAGCAGTATAGTTCCAGTATGAGCTTATATGTTCCACATTTTTGTTACTATGAAATTTCTTCTTATTCTATAGTTTGTACTATCAAGCCTATAGTTAGTACCATTTGCAAAAAACAAAAACAAAAAAAAAAATTCACAAGAAAGGGAGATACTGCAGCAGCAGCAGCAGCAGCAGCAAGCAGGTGGGGGCTGGGAGACAACTCTTCCGTTGGCTTGTCTTTCTTTCACCTTCTCCTTCTCTTCTCCCCTGTTCCCCCCCCCCTGTTTTTATTGTTTTTCTTAGCTCACTTGATTCTACTTTTTCAGCTCTTTCGCCTTCATTTACTTTCACTTTTCATTCCATTTATTTCAATGTGATCTTTCCCTTTCCCTTTCTTTTGTTCTATTACTTTTCCTTTGCTTGTTCACTTCAAGACAATTGCAATAGAAAAGAGCAAAAAGCACTTGGGGCGGAGCCGGCAGCCAGAGCGGATGGTAGTGTGAGGAGAAAGCTCTGACACAACGGCTTCAACAGAGCGGCTCACAGCGACACTACACACTCTAAAATACATCCACAGAGAGGGGAGACACTGTGGAACACAGCGATCAAGATGTATAAAAGAAAAGCGAGAGAGGCACCAAAAAAACTGACCGATTTCTACCCCCTCACGGCCGGCCGAGATTTCCAAGATGGCGCCCGCTATGAGAATGGAAATACAGCATCCCCTGCACACTCCTGCGGCCATCCATCGCCATCCTCGGGTGAGTTTAATCTCACACAGCATCCACCAACATCCTCACCATCTAATAGCCCAGTTAAGCAGAAAAGGAGGATTGGGGTGGAGGAGGAGAATCAGAATGAGGCAGGGGCAGAGGAAGATATAATGGAGGATTTATCCTCTCACAGCCAGCAGTTAGACGCTTTCCCCACTTCAGGGCAGCCCATCCTGGATAGGGCTGCAAATCCATCAAGAGCTGGTATTAAGTTAGGACCAGAGACCTGTGGTGATGATAGAAAAAGTAATATATCGTCTGCAAATATACATAATTTGTGTGTAATACCTCCTACTTCAATGCCAGTTATAGTTTGGTTTGTTCTGATGTATTGGGCCATGGGTTCGAGTATAAGGGCATATAATAAGGGAGATAATGGGCAACCCTGTCGGGTACCTCTTTCGATATTAAAGGCTTCAGATTTGTATCCAGCATATTTTATATAGGCTTTGGGTTTATTATATAATGCTTTGATCCATGTTAAAAAGTGGGGTCCAAAACCCCATTTTTGTAATGAATATTGCATATATTGCCAGGATACTGTGTCAAATGCCCTCTTAATATCGAGAGATAGAAAACATAAAGGGATTTTCCGTTTTTTAGCAATATGTGCCAATAACACTGCCCTGCGTATATTATCGCCTGCCTGTCTATTTGGCATGAAGCCTACTTGATCTCTATGTATTAATTTTCCTATAATGCTATTGAGGCGTTTTGCTATTATATTTGCTAATAATTTAATATCGAGGTTTAACAGAGAGATAGGCCGATAATTCACACAGGAAGTATCATCAGAAAGGGGTTTTGGGATCATACAAACAATTGCCATTAGTGTTTCTTGCCGAAAAGAATGTCCATCTATAAGTTTGTTAAAAGTTTCAGTGAGAATGGGAGAGAGTATTTCTGAGAATGTTTTATAGTATAAAGCCGAGTAGCCGTCTGGGCCTGGTCTTTTGTTAAGTTTTAGGTCTTTTATGGCGTTAGCAACTTCATCTATAGTTATAGGCTCATCCAAACTGCTTTTTTGATTCTGAGATAACTCAGGTAAGGTTATTTTTGAGAAGAAGGATTCAGCCTCTGTAGGATTAAATTCATTGTTTGTCTTGTATAAAGTTGCGAGATGTGAGTGAAATTTATGGACTATTTTAACTGGATTACAAGTGTAAACATTTTTTGATAATTTCAAACGTATTGGTTTGAAAGATTTGTTAGTTGAATTTAATGCCCGAGCCAAATATGTACCTGGTTTGTTTGTATTCATGTAGAAATTGTGTTGGGAGCGTTTGAGGGATTTATCAACTGACTCAGTGAGAAATAGATCGTATTCCAATCTAGATTTTTCCAGATGAGATTTTGTACTCTGAGATGGATTATCTTGAAATGATATGTAGGCTGCATTAAAATTGAGTTCTAGTTTTTTTGCTAGATTTTTGCGTTCCCGTTTAGATAGTGCCATTTGTCTTTGCATTGTACCACGCAAGACAGGCTTATGAGCTTCCCACAGTGTTATTGGGGAGATGTCTGTTGTATTATTAATTGATATGTATTCCTTTAAAGCTTGTTCAATGGCCATCTGATGTAGTGGGTGTTTGAGCATTAATTATGTCCGGTAAGTACCACGTTGGGTCATGCGCTTTTGGTATGGCTGAGGCTATAGTAGTGTATACTGCATTATGGTCAGACCACGGAATCGGAATTATATCTGATGCAATAATTTCTGGTATCATTCCTATTGTTAGAAAAATATGATCTATTCTGGTGAAGGTTTGATGAGGGTGCGAGAAATAAGTGAATTTCTTTTTCATTGGGTTACTTTCTCTCCACGAATCTACCAGATTGTATTTGGAAAGAAGTTGAGAAAAAGGTAATCTAGAGGTTATTTTGGATGGTGTAAAAGGTGATTTATCTAGAAATGGGAGGAGGACCTGGTTCGAATCCCCACACATTATCACTGTTCCTATTTTGTGTGTATTAATCACTTGTAATATATGTGAGAGGAATGGTGTAGGTTGTTTGCTAGGAGCGTAGTAGGAAATCACCGTGATTGCTGTATCCATTATATAACCCATGAGTATCAGGTATCTACCTTCTGGGTCTTTAATTTCTGATGATAAGGTGAATGGTGTGGATCGGTGAAATGCAATTAGAGTTCCCCTTTGCTTGGTACAGGCAGAAGCCGTGTAAATTTGTTGATAAAAAGGAGAAATATATTTTGGAGTAGAATCTTTGGTGAAGTGTGTTTCTTGGAGGCATACTATGTGAGCCTTCTTGTTATGGAAAGTACGGAAGGCTTTGGTCCTTTTTTGAGGGACATTTATTCCCTGAACATTCAGGGAAAGTATATTCAGTGGTGCCATGGCAACAGATCAAATAGTTTTGACTTACTTTTTGTTCTGCAGAGCTGACTGCGCAGATCAACCTGTGTGGACTGAAGAGATGAATAGATAGAAAAGAAACCAGTGAATTCTGGAGTAAAGAGTAAACAAAAAACATATGAGATTAGATGATACATTGTATAAATTATTTTTTGCAAGTAATCAAAATTTACCCGTGAAAGAGAATAAATATCTCTCTCAGGGGAATAAGTGCCTTCGTCACACTCCCACATAATATGGTTGGGAGAATGAGGAGGGCTAATGGGGGTACACGGATCTTCCGCTTACAGGAGAGAAGTGCTATGTCAAAAGACATCAAAATGATGTTTCATTAATTGGAGTGCAGAATATAGTTTTTGTTGAAATTATTTATTCCAGGGTGGTTGTATATGGTTAGTCTTGCCCTAGGCTAAATAATTCAGTTAGAAAGGTACTGTTAATAACTTTGGTATTGATGAAGATAGTTTGAATTATTTTGGGATTTTAACCCTTTTAGAGTAAACAATTACATATTTTATTCATATGTAACTGTTTAGATATGTTAACTCATAAAATTGAGGTTGTATTGCTTCAGATTAGAATAAACAAAAACATAATTCTAGGAACTAGTTAGGTAATAATATATTTGTTTTAAGAAAAGAAAGAAAAAGCTTCCATTACTTCTGGGTTATTGAACATATTTGTCTTAAAAAGTAATAAATCTATTGTTATTACCTGATAATATATAACTGAACAAGAATTTCCTTATTTCACTTATATATTCTAAGGCTATATGAATCAGAAGTAATAAGAAATATAACTGGAATGTAACATGATCCCACACAGTGTGTGACTATCAGAATGCAGTTACATTCAGTTATAAATATAGGTTTTTTATAGAGAACCATCTCTTAGTATAATAAATGAAGAGATATCAGGAATTAGGATGTCAGTCCATTGAATCTTCTTGGTCCATGGATGATGTGGCATAACGGCCTTTTTTGTGAGAATGATGCTTCCCATTTTGTTCTGAAATTTTCTGGGTGCTGCCTGAAGGTGAAGATGATGCCATTCTTCTGCGTGTGGGAGTGTTGCTGCTTGTGGGTTCTGTCAGATTTAATTTTAAAAGGGTTTGTTGTAGTTCATCTGCTGATCTGCTTCTGTAAATTGTACCTTGGTAGTTAAATCTGACTGAAAAGGGGAAGCCCCATTGATACATAATGTTGTGGCGTTGCAGTTCCATTAGTTGGGGTTTCATGGATCGTCTTTTAGTAATAGTAAGTTGGGATAGGTCAGCAAAAATTTGATAATTGTGTCCTTGAAAATTAAGTTCCTTTTTTTCTCTTGCAGCAATTAGTATTTGTTCTTTCGTTCTGTAATAATGAAATTTAGTGATTATATCACGTGGGGGTCCATCTTTCTTTTTGGCTGTGAGGGCTCTGTGTACTCTGTCCAGTTCTAAACGTTCAATAGGGATATCTGGCTTTAGTTCTTGTAATAGAGCAGTAATAGTAGATTGCAGGTCTGTCACAGTTTCAGGTATTCCCCTTATGCGCAAGTTTGAACGTCTGGCTCTATTTTCGTAATCTTCGAGCTTAGTTTGAAGTATTAAATTCTCTTTTTTTAATTGTTCCAATTCTGTTATATTTTCTTGGGTTGTAATTTCAATTTCATCCATTTTTATTTCTAAGGCTGCGGTGCGGTTTCCCAGCTCTCTTATTTCTTTGGTTAGGCTTTTTGTTATTTGGTCTGAGGTTTGTTTAAAGCCTTATGAAGCATCTTTTCAAATTGTAATAATATTATTGGGGATGCTGAGGAGTCTTGTGGAGAAGTTTGTGAGAGGATTTGTTCTGTATCTGACTCAAATGGAGAGTCTTGCTGTGACATTTTCTGTCTGTGAGAGCGCCCTGATGCTGTATCTTGTGAGGTGACTGGAGCTGCTTCAGCTGCAGTGAGTGCCTGTGAGCTCTTTGTGAGGTGATTTTTATTTCTGCCACGGTTTCCTCCCAGTACCATATTTCCTGCCCAAACTTTCACAGTTTGTTCCCTGGGGCAAAAAGGTTCAAATGGATACTTTTTGAGCCTGCAGGCTCCGCTTTGTCCTTCTCTTCTCTCCTCAGCGGTGTGGAGCTCTAACAATGCATGTCTGCTCTGCTAGGCTCCGCCTCCTGCCCCCCCAAGTTTTTCTTTTTATCTCTATTTTCTTGCTCTTCTATTTTATATGATTGTTCCTGTTGTTCCCGTTTTAATTTCTTTATTTCGTCTTCCAGTTCCTTTATGTTTTTTTGATGTAGGTCTACTTTGATCTCTACTTCTTCCACTCTGTTTAACATATATCCCATATCTTTATGGAGTGTTGACATCTCTGCTTTTAGGGAATTCTCTAGTGCCGCGAACATTTTTTCCATATCCTGTTTTGTTGGCAACTGTGGCCCTTGTTGTCCTTCCTCCTTTCCTCTGTCTTCCTCTCCCATTTCTGGCTCCATTCTGGGTTCTGAGAGGTGGCTGGTTTCTGTTTGTACTTTATACTGGCCTTTTTTATCCTTGTTGTCCTTCTCTTTTGTATCTATTTGTCTGCCCTTTGAACCCACTTGTTTCTCTCCTTCTCCGATTCCTTGCTGTATATACCTGTTCATAGGGCCTGGACTTGGGCCTAGGCTGGTCCTAGGTGATTTCGGTATTGCTCCCGCACTTCTTGTTGTTTTCCCCTTCATGTTTGTTTCTATGGCTGGATTTATAAGATCTTCGAAGCTGCCTTCCAGAATACCCCTTGATTGGGGTCTCTTAATGATGAAAAAATCTCCCAGCCTTCTTAAATTGACTTATTTTTACTAATATTTCTTTTGTTCCGTTCTCATACCCGGCATCCTCCCCACAATCCAATAATAGAAATAATTGATGAGATATAAGTAGTCCCCGTTTTCCAGAAGTTATGTTACTACCTTAAGTACATTAAGCATTCCTTGGTGCTGTTCAATTGTTTAAACCATAGTATTAAGTAGGGATGAGCTTCGAGTTCGAGTCGAACTCATGTTCTACTCGAACATTGGCTGTTCGCAAGTTCGCCGAACAGCGAACAATTTGGGGTGTTCGCGGCAAATTCGAATGCCGCGGAACACCCTTTAAAAGTCTATGGGAGAAATCAAAAGTGCTAATTTTAAAGGCTTATATGCAAGTTATTGTCATAAAAAGTGTTTGGGGACCTGGGTCCTGCCCCAGGGGACATGGATCAATGCAAAAAAAAGTTTTAAAAACGGACGTTTTTTCAGGAGCAGTGATTTTATTAATGCTTAAAGTCAAACAATAAAAGTGTAATATCCCTTTAAATTTCGTACCTGGGGGGTGTCTATAGTATGCCTGTAAAGGGGCGCATGTTTCCCGTGTTTAGAACAGTCTGACAGCAAAATGACATTTTGAAGGAAAAAACTCATTTAAAACTACCGCGGCTATTGCATTGCCGACAATACACATAGAAGTTCATTGATAAAAACGGCATGGGAATTCCCCACAGGGCAACCCCGAACCAAAATTAAAAAAAAAAAATGATGTGGGGGTCCCCCTAAATTCCATACAAGGCCCTTCGGGTCTGGTATGGATATTAAGGGGAACCCCAGCCAAAATTTAAAAAAAAAATTGACGTGGGGTTCCCCCTAAATTCCATACCAGACCCTTCAGGTCTGGTATGGATTTTAAGGGGAACCCCGCGCCAAAAAAAAAAAAAAAAACGGCGTGGGGTCCCCCTAAAAATCCATACCAGACCCTTATCCGAGCACGCAACCTGGCAGGCCGCAGGAAAAGAGGGGGGGACGAGAGTGCGGCCCCCCCCCCCTCCTGAACCGTACCAGGCCACATGCCCTCAACATTGGGAGGGTGCTTTGGGGTAGCCCCCCAAAGCACCTTGTCCCCATGTTGATGAAGACAAGGGCCTCATCCCCACAACCGTGGCCGGTGGTTGTGGGGGTCTGCGGGCGGGGGGCTTATCGGAATCTGGAAGCCCCCTTTACCAAGGGGACCCCCAGATCCCGGCCCCCCCCCTGTGTGAAATGGTAAGGGGTTACTTACCCCTACCATTTCACTAAAAAACTGTCAAAAATGTTAAAAATGACAAGAGACAGTTTTTGACAATTCCTTTATTTAAATGCTTCTTCTTTCTTCCTTCATCTTCTTCTTCTTCTGGTTCTTCTGGCTCTTCTGGTTCTTCCTCCGGCGTTCTCGTCCAGCATCTCCTCCGCGGCGTCTTCTATCTTCTTCTCCTCGGGCCGCTCCGCACCCATGGCATGAGGGGGGAGGCTCCCGCTCTTCTCTTCATCTTCTTCTTCATCTTCATCTTCTTCTTCATCTTCTTCTTCTTCTTCTTCTTCTCTTCTTCATCTCTTCTTCCTTCTTCATTTCTTCTGCGGGCCGCTCCGCATCCATGCATGGAGGGAGGCTCCCGCTGTGTGACGGCGTCTCTTCGTCTGACGGTTCTTAAATAACGGGGGGCGGGGCCATCCGGTGACCCCGCCCCCCCTCTGACGCACGGTGAATTGACGGGACTTCCCTGTGACGTCACGGGGAATGCCACAGGGAAGTCCCGTCATGTCCCGTGCGTCAGAGGGGGCGGGGTCACCGGGTGGCCCCGCCCCCCGTTATTTAAGAACCGTCAGACGAAGAGACGCCGTCACACAGCGGGAGCCTCCCTCCATGCATGGATGCGGAGCGGCCCGCAGAAGAAATGAAGAAGGAAGAAGAGATGAAGAAGAGAAGAAGAAGAAGAAGAAGAAGATGAAGAAGAAGATGAAGATGAAGAAGAAGATGAAGAGAAGAGCGGGAGCCTCCCCCCTCATGCCATGGGTGCGGAGCGGCCCGAGGAGAAGAAGATAGAAGACGCCGCGGAGGAGATGCTGGACGAGAACGCCGGAGGAAGAACCAGAAGAGCCAGAAGAACCAGAAGAAGAAGAAGATGAAGGAAGAAAGAAGAAGCATTTAAATAAAGGAATTGTCAAAAACTGTCTCTTGTCATTTTTAACATTTTTGACAGTTTTTTAGTGAAATGGTAGGGGTAAGTAACCCCTTACCATTTCACACAGGGGGGGGGCCGGGATCTGGGGGTCCCCTTGGTAAAGGGGGCTTCCAGATTCCGATAAGCCCCCCGCCCGCAGACCCCCACAACCACCGGCCACGGTTGTGAGGATGAGGCCCTTGTCTTCATCAACATGGGGACAAGGTGCTTTGGGGGGCTACCCCAAAGCACCCTCCCAATGTTGAGGGCATGTGGCCTGGTACGGTTCAGGAGGGGGGGGGGGCCGCACTCTCGTCCCCCCCTCTTTTCCTGCGGCCTGCCAGGTTGCGTGCTCGGATAAGGGTCTGGTATGGATTTTTAGGGGGACCCCACGCCGTTTTTTTTTTTTTTTTTTGGCGCGGGGTTCCCCTTAAAATCCATACCAGACCTGAAGGGTCTGGTATGGAATTTAGGGGGAACCCCACGTCAATTTTTTTTTTAAATTTTGGCTGGGGTTCCCCTTAATATCCATACCAGACCTGAAGGGCCTTGTATGGAATTTAGGGGGACCCCCACATCATTTTTTTTTTTTAATTTTGGTTCGGGGTTGCCCTGTGGGGAATTCCCATGCCGTTTTTATCAATGAACTTCTATGTGTATTGTCGGCAATGCAATAGCCGCGGTAGTTTTAAATGAGTTTTTTCCTTCAAAATGTCATTTTGCTGTCAGACTGTTCTAAACACGGGAAACATGCGCCCCTTTACAGGCATACTATAGACACCCCCCAGGTATGAAATTTAAAGGGATATTACACTTTTATTGTTTGACTTTAAGCATTTTTAAAATCACTGCTCCTGAAAAAACGGCCGTTTTTAAAACTTTTTTTTGCATTGATCCATGTCCCCTGGGGCAGGACCCAGGTCCCCAAACACTTTTATTGACAATAACTTGCATATTAGCCTTTAAAATTAGCACTTTTGATTATTCATGTTCGTGTCCCATAGACTTTAACGGTGTTCGCGTGTTCGAACGAATTTTTTTCCTGTTCGCATGTTCTGGTGCGAACCGAACAGGGGGGTGTTCGGCTCATCCCTAGTATTAAGTCCCCATGCACACGGACGTCTCCACAGCTGCTTTTATGAGCCCTTTCTGCAGCTCAAAAAGGCCTGTCTATGTCAGTCCATGGCCTCACGCCCACCTAGGCGTCTCTGAGCCGCAAGTGGCATAGGCGTTCCTAAGCTGCGAGAAAAAAAAAAAAAAAACGCTCAAAAACGCTATTGCAAAAATGCTGAAAAAAGCTGAAAAAAGTTAAAAAAAGTCACTGCAAAGACACCGTCGTCTTCACAGCGCTTTTCTAACCGCCCGTGTGCATGAGGGCCCAGGTGCTCAGCAAAATAATTCAAATGTTTTAGCGATATAATGCAATCTAATTCAAGTATTCAGCAAGATGATTTATATATTCAGCAGTATAGTTCCAGTATGAGCTTATATGTTCCACATTTTTGTTACTATGAAATTTCTTCTTATTCTATAGTTTGTACTATCAAGCCTATAGTTAGTACCATTTGCAAAAAACAAAAACAAAAAAAAAAAAAAAATTCACAAGAAAGGGAGATACTGCAGCAGCAGCAGCAGCAGCAGCAAGCAGGTGGGGGCTGGGAGACAACTCTTCCGTTGGCTTGTCTTTCTTTCACCTTCTCCTTCTCTTCTCCCCTGTTCCCCCCCCCCCTGTTTTTATTGTTTTTCTTAGCTCACTTGATTCTACTTTTTCAGCTCTTTCGCCTTCATTTACTTTCACTTTTCATTCCATTTATTTCAATGTGATCTTTCCCTTTCCCTTTCTTTTGTTCTATTACTTTTCCTTTGCTTGTTCACTTCAAGACAATTGCAATAGAAAAGAGCAAAAAGCACTTGGGGCGGAGCCGGCAGCCAGAGCGGATGGTAGTGTGAGGAGAAAGCTCTGACACAACGGCTTCAACAGAGCGGCTCACAGCGACACTACACACTCTAAAATACATCCACAGAGAGGGGAGACACTGTGGAACACAGCGATCAAGATGTATAAAAGAAAAGCGAGAGAGGCACCAAAAAAACTGACCGATTTCTACCCCCTCACGGCCGGCCGAGATTTCCAAGATGGCGCCCGCTATGAGAATGGAAATACAGCATCCCCTGCACACTCCTGCGGCCATCCATCGCCATCCTCGGGTGAGTTTAATCTCACACAGCATCCACCAACATCCTCACCATCTAATAGCCCAGTTAAGCAGAAAAGGAGGATTGGGGTGGAGGAGGAGAATCAGAATGAGGCAGGGGCAGAGGAAGATATAATGGAGGATTTATCCTCTCACAGCCAGCAGTTAGACGCTTTCCCCACTTCAGGGCAGCCCATCCTGGATACCACAATGAAAGAAATGCTATTAACCCTCAGGGGGGCCCTCCAACAGGACATGTCAGCATTTATGCACACTACAAAAAAAGAGCTGTCAGTGCTTGGTAGCAGAGTCAAGTATGTGGAGAAAAAAATGGAAGAATTTACACTAGCTCATAACGAGCTGGTAGATGCACACTTTGATGTAGAAGATGAGATAAAATCTATGCGTCTAAAAATGGCGGACATCGAAGACAGGGCACGCAGGAATAACATAAAGTTCAGAGGGATCTCTGAATCAATCAAACCAGCAGATCTTACTGCGTACCTTCAAAAGCTCATGACCACGGTTCTGCCGTCTCTGGGGCCTAACGATATAATCATTGACAGAGCCCACAGACTGCCAAAACCATCATTCCTGCCAGACCAAATCCCCAGGGATGTCATCGCTAGGATCCACTTTTACCACGTAAAAGATCAGCTGATGCGATTTGCCAGACAGCACCCCACACTCCCTGATCCATTTACCGGAATCGCATTGTATGCTGATTTATCGCAAGCTACACTAATGGCGAGGCATAACCTAGTCCCTATTACAAAAATCTTACGCAATCACAAGATTCTGTATAAATGGGGATTCCCTGCCAAACTGTTGCTGGAAATGCACGGCGAATCGCACGCAATTACTTCACTGGAAAAAGGGTTGGATCTCCTCAAAAAATGGCGACTTCTACCGCAGGATGGAGAAGCGGCAATCCCAGACCCACTGCCTGACAGACGAAACACCTACCGTCAAAACAGAAGAAGCAAGTAAATGCTACGCGAATACAAGTCTGCCTCAGCAGATGGCTATTATACACGTGTGGCACTTCTCTCAGGATCAACACCCCCTGTTGCCTCCCAGACCTTCCATGCACCCAAGTGTAGGTTCCAGAAGCAGCCGTTGTTCGGCTAATAAGTTTCTTGGTTATCCCCTTCTTCATTTACAGGATGACACCTGTAACCTGCTCTACACAAACTTTAATGTTTGCTTGGTATATAAAGTTGCATAAGTCAGCTTGGTTTTTTGTTCAAGTTTTTCTTTTTCTTGTTACTATTTTTTCAAAATCTTTATTTCAATCATTACACGTACCCAACAGCAATCCAAGAGCATATTGTTTATTGAACTCTACCACTAGATGGCAGCAGCTTGTTCTCAATGAATGGTATGAACCTTAAAATAGTATCACACAATGTGAGAGGATTAAACAGTCCATACAAGCGCAGGGCCATGTGGAAGTCAGCTTTGGAACTGAAGTGCGATATCTTGTGTGCACAAGAAACACACTTCGCCAGCAGCAAACCTCCAAAGTGCACACACAGTAAATTTTCCAAAGTATTCACCGCCAATAACACTTCGAAAAAAAATGGGGTATTGATTGCTATTAAGGACACATTAACCTTTTCTTTATTGCAGATTCATAACGATCCCCATGGTCGCTTTATTATTTTGATCGCAGAAATAGACCGGGTCCTCTACACACTGGTAAACTTATATGCCCCCAATGTTAAGCCATTGAAATTTATCCGTAAGGTTGTTAAACTTGCCAAATCCTTACAAAAGGGCAATCTAATAGTATGTGGGGATTTTAATATGGTCATGAATGAGGAATTTGATTCCTCCTCGGTGGCTCTGAGAAAGAGGCCCTCTTTAGGGACTTGGTGCCATGAAGAAAGGCTCTTTGATCCCTGGCGCTGTCTTAGATCCACCGAGAGGGACTACTCTTATTACTCCATGGTGCATAATAGCTACTCTAGAATTGATTTTTTTCTAACAGATATGTATACCCTGCAGAAAGTGATTAAGGCTGATATCCTTAACATTACGTGGTCGGATCATGCGCCTGTGGCCATTGAGATTGAAACTTGCAATAAAACATCCCACAAACCACTATGGCGCAACAATACATACCTCCTATCTTGTCCTCACATTAAAGAGGAAATAGAGAAAAAACTTAAAGAATACTTTAGTATCAATTCCAATGGGGAATGCTCCCCAACAATAATATGGTGTGCTCACAAAGCATACACTAGGGGTATTCTTATTTAGATCGCCTCAAGAGAAAAGAAAAAGAAATCATATCACTTAGCGAAACTCCATAAAGATATTGCAGATCTAGAGGCTCAACACAAGGACCCCAGCACCGCATCCCCCAGCATCTTAAAACGCCTTAACTCTTGTCGCGAAGAACTGCGACAGGAACTTAGGGCAGACTACGATCTATATTTCAAAAGGCTGAAACTATCTTTTTATTCCCAAAACAATAGGGCAAGCAAACTTCTGGCCTCGCAAATTAAAAAAAGACAGGCAAAATCCAACATCACTCACATTCAACATCATAGCTCCAATACCACACTCCACAACCCTAAGGACATAGCTAATGCTTTTGGGGACTATTACAAAACCCTTTACAATCTCAATAAAGACCCTTCCACCTACCAACCTACAGATAAAGAGATAGATGAGTTCCTTCAAGGAATCCAACTCCCATCAGTAGACTCAACAACTCTTCAAACCTTAAACTCCCCAATCACTGAAGCAGAAATTGAGACAGTTATTAAATCTCTCCCCATACATAAATCCCCAGGAGCGGACGGTTTCTCTGCTGAGTACTACAGGGCATTCAGCTCCCTGCGTGCACCAAAACTAGTAGAGGTTTTCAATACAGCGGCCAAAGGGAGATCCTTCCCAAAAGAAATGCTACAAGCAATAATAGTAACACTACCCAAGCCCGGCAAAGACAACTCCCACCCCCAAAACTATAGGCCAATATCCTTACTCAATTGCGACCTAAAGATATATGTGAAAGTATTGGCCAACAGGTTATTAGACATTACTCCTTCCCTAATAGGATTGGATCAGGTGGGGTTTGTAAAGGGCAGACAAGCACCGGATGGAACTAGAAGGATGTTAGATCTACTACGATTCGCAGAACTTAATCAATTACCAAGTATTTTTCTTGCATTAGATGCCGAAAAGGCGTTCGATAGGGTGCATTGGGGTTACCTTTCGAAAACTTTACAAAAATTTGGAATATCAGGAATGATACATTCGGCAATTATGTCCCTATACTCTAATCCATCCGCCCAAGTCTATACCTCTGGTCTCCTATCTGATCCTTTCCTACTGTCTAATGGTACGCGACAAGGTTGCCCATTATCACCAATAATTTTTTCACTTGTTATAGAACCTCTGGCACAAAGCATTAGTTCCAATACTTCCATCAAAGGCATAAATATAGGTAAAGACAGTCATAAAATAGGACTCTTTGCCGACGATATAATGTTAACCTTATCCGAGCCAACAACCTCTATACAAGAAATTAAAAAAACTACTGCATAATTTTAGTAAAATCTCCCTTTATAAAATCAATACAAATAAGTGTTTCGCTTTAACACTCAATATACCCCTAGATGAACAAAGCACGATTAAAGATTTATTCCCCTGTAATTGGGATCCCCCCTCAATTACGTATCTTGGTGTGCAGCTCACCTCCTCTTCCGCTAAACTATATTCCAGCAATTACACGCCTCTACTTGCAAATGTGGAAGAAGAAATGGTCCAAATTGGTAAACTGCATTTATCATGGATGGGGAGAATAGCTGCATACCAAATGCAAATATTACCTAAACTCCTATACCACTTCAGAACTCTGCCCATACCTCTCCCTCAAACATTCTTCTCACAATTAGCGAAAAATTTAAATAAATTTATCTGGGCAGGAAAAAAACCTAGAATAGCATTGACTCATTTGTATAAGCCCAAACAATTAGGTGGAGCAGGTCTCCCAAACACACACACTTATTACCAAGCTGCTATATTGGAACGAACCCGATATTGGTTCGCATGCCAAACTGACAATAAATGGTCTGAAATAGAACAAGAAATTACTCCCGGCCATAATCTACCAGCCCTGGTGATAGCCACAGGTATACACCATAGACCAATCACTCCACTATACCCTACGGTACAAGCTTCTATATCAGCCTGGTCCGCCTTGTTCAGACAACCATTTAAGGATACTACTATGCAAGAATAGGGATGAGCCGAACACCCCCCGGTTCGGTTCGCACCAGAATCCGCGAACGGACCGAAAGTTCGCACGAACGTTAGAACCCCATTGACGTCTATGGGACTCGAACGTTCGAAATCAAAAGTGCTCATTTTAAAGGCTAATTTGCATGGTATTGTCCTAAAAAGGGTTTGGGGACCCGGGTCCTACCCCAGGGGACATGTATCAATGCAAAAAAAACTTTTAAAAACGGCCGTTTTTTCGGGAGCAGTGATTTTAATGATGCTTAAAGTAAAAAAAAAAAAAAGTGAAATATTCCTTTAAATATCGTACCTGGGGGGTGTCTATAGTATGCCTGTAAAGTGACGCGTGTTTCCCATGTTTAGAACAGTCCCTGCACCAAATGTCATTTTTAAAGGAAAAAATCTCATTTAAAACTGCTTGCGGGTTTAATGTCATGTCGGGTCATGGCAATATGGATGAAAATCATGGAGACAAACGGCATGGGTACCCCCCAGTCCATTACCAGGCCCTTTGGGTCTTGTATGGATATTAAGGGGAACCCCGCACCCAAATTAAAATAAGGAAAGGTGTGGGGCCACCAGGCCCTATATACTCTGAACAGCAGTATACAGGCGGTGCAAACAAGACAGGGACTGTAGGTTTGTTGTTAAGTAGAATCTGTTTGTAATTTTGAACATTTTTAACGTGTTTAGCTCCAGCCAAAAAATCTTTTCTAAGCTTTTTGGAAAACATAGGGAAGGGTTATCACCCCTGTGACATTTGTTTTGCTGTCTTTCCTCCTCTTCAGAAGATTTCACCTCACTTTTTTGTCCCAATGAAAAATGTTTTTTGAAAATTTGGGTTTTTTTGTGGAACAAGGATTGGAAAGCATCAGTGGAAAGGAGAAATTGTTTTCCCATATTAACTCTTACAGGAAAGAATTTCCCTTCCTAGGGGTAGATTTCATCTCACTTCCTGTTGTCTCCTTCCGTTTGCAAGTAGGAGTGGTTTGTAAGTTAGATGTTTGAAAGTAGGGTCCTGCCCTATATACTCAGCAGAAATTTGGGCCTTAGGTGTTGCTGTGGCCACAACACTGTAAGCCCTCACAGGGCCCTGCTGTGAAATATTAGATCAAGAATTGTAATTACATGCCCCTGTTGAACAGGAGCTGAAAAATTAGGCCTTAGGCACTGGTGCTGGTGCCACAACACTGCAACCCCTCACAGACACTCTAGTTGGAACGCAGGAACGAGCCCTGCTGCAAAGTATTGCATCAAAAATTGTAATTACACGCCCCTGTTAGACAGGGGCAGAAAAATTGGGCCTTAGGCACTGGTGCTGGTGCCACAACACTGCAACCCCTCACAGACACTCTAGTTGGAATGCAGGAACGAGCCCTGCTGCAAAGTATTACATCAAAAATTGTAATTACACGCCCCTGTTAAACAGGGGCTGAAAAATTGTGCCTTAGGCACTGGTGGTGGCGCCCAGAACCAAAAATGTTCTTACCAGCTATCAGCGTGATGATTGAGGAGGAAGAGGATAATTACTCAGGGATAGTCACTCAGCATCAGCATAGGCAGTCTTTGAAGGGATCTGAGATTTCAAAAAAAATTATTCGGTTACATCAGCATCAGGTGCTTGGTAGCTGGTGGTGATCCAAGACTCATTCATTTTTATGAAGGTCAGCCAATCGACCGAGTCGGTGGACAGACGCACCCTGTGATCGGTTACCACGCCTCCAGCAGCACTGAATGTGCGTTCCGAAAGAACGCTGGATGCAGGACAGGCCAGTAGCTCAATTGCATACTGTGCAAGCTCTGGCCAGTGATCCATCCTCAAGACCCAGTAACCCAGAGGATTTTCGGTGGGAAAGGTGTCCAAGTCTGATCTTGCCCCTAGGTATTCCTGCACCATGTAAAACAGACGCTGGCGATGGTTGCTGGAACCGATCATACCTTGGGGCTGCGGACCAAAAAATTGTCTGAACGCATCGGTCAGACGGCCACCTTCTCCACCGCTCCTTCTTTGACTGACCGAAGCCTCAGCAACACGTTGTCCAGAAACAGGAGTTTGTAACCTCCCAGTCTCTGGGAATGCTTTGCACAGACCTTTCTGCAAGGCCTCCCGAAGATGTTTCATCCTCTGCTCCCTCTGCGATGGCAAGATAAGGTCCGCAACCTTACCCTTGTAACGTGGATCAAGGAGGGTTGCCAGCCAGTATTGGTCCTTCTCCTTGATACCACGAATACGAGGATCCTTACGCAGGCTTTGCAGGATCAGGGAGGCCATGCAGCGTAGGTTTGCTGAGGCATTCGGTCCGGAGTCCTCTGGGTCACTAAGAACGACATGGTCCGCAGCCACCTCCTCCCAGCCACGTACAAGTCCATGTGTTTCTTGGGACTGATCCCTTAAAGACTGCTGCTGATGCTGAGTGCCAGGCTCCACCTCCATACTGACACAATCTTCCTCCTCCTCCTCTTCCTCTTCCTGTGTGATCGGCGGGCACGCAGGAACACTGTCTGGATAAAGGGGGCCTTGAGAGCTAAGGAAGTCCTCCTCTTCCTGCCTCTGTTCTGCCTCAAGTGCCCTGTCCATTATTCCACGCAGCGTGTGCTCCAACAGGTGGACAAGGGGGACAGTGTCACTGATGCATGCACTGTCAGTGCTCACCATCCTCGTGGCCTCCTCGAATGGTGACAGGACAGTGCATGCATCCCTGATCATGGCCCACTGGCGTGGGGAAAAAAAACCAAGCTCCCCTGACCCTGTCCTGGTGCCATAGTCGCACAGGTACTCATTGATGGCCCTCTGCTGCGTGTGCAGCCGCTGCAGCATGGCCAACGTTGAGTTCCACCTGGTGGGCATGTCACAGATTAGGCGGTTCTTGGGCAGGTTAAACTCCTTTTGGAGGTCCGTCAGCCGAGCACTGGCATTATATGACCGGAAATGCACACAGACTTTCCTGGCCTGCCTCAGGACATCCTGTAAGCCCGGGTACCTGCCCAAGAACCGCTGCACCACCAAGTTAAGGACGTGAGCCAAACAGGGCACATGGGTCATTTGTCCCTGTCGGAGGGCAGAGAGGAGGTTGGTGCCATTGTCGCAAACCACCATTCCTGCCTTAAGTTGGCGTGGCGTCAACCACCTCTGAACCTGCCCCTGCAGAGCTGACAGAACCTCTGCCCCAGTGTGGCTCCTGTCCCCCAAGCACACCAGCTCAAGCACCGCATGGCATCTTTTTGCCTGCGTACTTGCGTAGCCCCTTGAACGCCTACGGAGCACCGCTGGTTCCGAGGAAGAGGCCATGGAGGAAGAAGAAGAGGAGGGGGTGGAGGAGAGAGGTGTGTCACAATCAGCATTTTGGAGGCGTGGTGGCGGAACAACCTCCAACACTACTGCACCTTGTCCTGCATCCTTCCCAGCTGCCAGCAGAGTCACCCAATGCGCCGTGAAACTTAGGTAACGTCCCTGTCCCTGCCTGCTGGACCATGAGTCAGCGGTAATATGCACCTTACCGCTGACCGCCCTGTCCAGCGAGGCATGGACATTGCCTTCCACATGCCGGTAGAGAGCCGGAATCACCTTCCGTGAGAAAAAGTGGCGTTTGGGTACCTGCCACTGAGGAACCGCACATTCCACAAACTCACGGAAGGGGGCAGAGTCTACCAACTGAAAAGGCAGCAGTTGAAGTGCTAGCAATTTTGCCAAGCTAGCATTCAACCGCTGGGCATGTGGATGGCTGGGAGCAAACTTCTTTCGGCGGTGCAGCAGCTGGGGCAGGGAAATTTGCCTGGTACAATCTGACGTCGGTGTACCAAAAGCAGATTGCCCACAAGTACTTGGCTGTGACACACCTAATTCTACACCTTCATTCCTCTCACTGCAGGTCTCAGAGAGGACTGAAGGTCTAGTGGGGTTGGAAATCTCAGCTGATGAGGAGCAAGGAGAGATCCTCTTTGTTCTTTGGTGTGGGTCTTTTAGATACGCTTGCCAACGAACTGCATGGCAGGTCAACATATGTCTGGTCAAGCATGTGGTACCCAAGCGGGAGATGTTTTGGCCACGCGAGATACGCTTGAGACATATGTTGCAAATAGCAGCGGTGCGATCTGATGCACTCGTCTCAAAAAAGGCCCACACCAAAGAACTTTTTGAATAACGCGCAGAGACTGCAGCGCCCTGCACATGTGGAGCTTTGGGGTGTGATGCAGTCAATGTGCTGCCCTTAGGCTGGCCCCTGGAGGGCATCCTGCCTCGTTGGTGATGTGCCGCCGCCTCCTCCTCCTCCTCCTCCTCCTCCTCCTCCTCCTCTCTCATCAGGCACCCACGTTGAGTCAGTGACCTCATCATCCCCCCCTCCTCATCACTGGAGCAAACCTGGCAGTATGCTGCAGCAGGGGGAGCATGACTGCCAGATTGCTGTCCTTCTTGGGCACCCCCTCTGTCCGTGCTCATGTTACTGCCTTCATCGAGCTCAGTATCATCATCAGAGCCTTCCAAACGCTGGGCATCCTCCTGGAGCATGTACCCAACACTGTGGTCAAACAGTTCGAGGGAATCCTCAGGAGGACATGGTGGAGCTAGGGAAGGAGTCACTGATGACATTGAGCTGAGGGAAGAGGCTGCTGCTTTGCCAGACAAAGCACCCTGGGCATGGGTGAGAGAGGATGAGGAGGATGAGGACGGCTTGGTCATCCACTCGACCAAGTCTTCCGCATGTTGCGGCTCAACACGGCCAGCTGCCGAAAAAAAGGCCAAGCGTGTCCCATGGCCACGTGCTGATGAGGATGCACCGTCTCCACGACCAGCACTAGACACAGAGCCTGCTTGCCCTCTCTTATTGGCTTGTGACTGTCTGCCTCTCCTTCTTGGCCTTCCAGACATACTAATGGCCTGTAGCTGCACTAAGCTGGGATAGAACACCTGTAATTTTCTTCAAGTAGCTTTATATACTGTAACCAGACAAGCCTGCCTGTCAGTAGGAAGATAACAGGAACGGATCTAGCTGAACACTGTGAGCAGGACGCACTGTACTAAATGTAAATAGTCTAGCTGCCTGACCGTGGTACTAATAGGATCAAATAGAACACCTGTAATTTTCTTCAGGTAGCTTTATATACTGTAACCAGACAAGCCTGCCTGTCAGTAGGAAGATAACAGGAACGGATCTAGCTGTACACTGTGAGCAGGACGCACTGTACTAAATGTAAATAGTCTAGCTGCCTGACCGTGGTACTAATAGGATCAAATAGAACACCTGTAATTTTCTTCAGGTAGCTTTATATACTGTAACCAGACAAGCCTGCCTGTCAGTAGGAAGATAACAGGAACAGATCTAGCTGAACACTGTGAGCAGGACGCACTGTACTAAATGTAAATAGTCTAGCTGCCTGACCGTGGTACTAATAGGATCAAATAGAACACCTGTAATTTTCTTCAGGTAGCTTTATATACTGTAACCAGACAAGCCTGCCTGTCAGTAGGAAGATAACAGGAACGGATCTAGCTGTACACTGTGAGCAGGACGCACTGTACTAAATGTAAATAGTCTAGCTGCCTGACCGTGGTACTAATAGGATCAAATAGAACACCTGTAATTTTCTTCAGGTAGCTTTATATACTGTAACCAGACAAGCCTGCCTGTCAGTAGGAAGATAACAGGAACAGATCTAGCTGAACACTGTGAGCAGGACGCACTGTACTAAATGTAAATAGTCTAGCTGCCTGACCGTGGTACTAATAGGATCAAATAGAACACCTGTAATTTTCTTCAGGTAGCTTTATATACTGTAACCAGACAAGCCTGCCTGTCAGTAGGAATTTAACAGGAACGGATCTAGCTGAACACTGTGAGCAGGACGCACTGCACTAAATGTAAATAGTCTAGAAGATAACAGGAACGGATCTAGCTGAACACTGTGAGCAGGACGCACTGCACTAAATGTAAATAGTCTAGAAGATAACAGGAACGGATCTAGCTGAACACTGTGAGCAGGACGCACTGCACTAAATGTAAATAGCAGGAACGGATCTAGCTGAACACTGTGAGCAGGACGCACTGCACTAAATGTAAATAGCAGGAACGGATCTAGCTGAACACTGTGAGCAGGACGCACTGCACTAAATGTAAATAGTCTAGAAGATAACAGGAACGGATCTAGCTGAACACCGTGAGCAGGACGCACTGCACTAAATGTAAATAGCAGGAACGGATCTAGCTGAACACTGTGAGCAGGACGCACTGCACTAAATGTAAATAACAGGAACGGATCTAGCTGAACACTGTGAGCAGGACGCACTGCACTAAATGTAAATAGCAGGAACGGATCTAGCTGAACACTGTGAGCAGGACGCACTGCACTAAATGTAAATTGCAGGAACGGATCTAGCTGAACACTGTGAGCAGGACGCACTGCACTAAATGTAAATAGCAGGAACGGATCTAGCTGAACACTGTGAGCAGGACGCACTGCACTAAATGTAAATTGCAGGAACGGATCTAGCTGAACACTGTGAGCAGGACGCACTGCACTAAATGTAAATGGCAGGAACGGATCTAGCTGAACACTGTGAGCAGGACGCACTGCACTAAATGTAAATAGTCTAGAAGATAACAGGAACGGATCTAGCTGAACACTGTGAGCAGGACGCACTGCACTAAATGTAAATAGCAGGAACGGATCTAGCTGAACACTGTGAGCAGGACGCACTGCATTAAATGTAAATAGTCTAGATAGAAGATAACAGGAACGGATCTAGCTAAACTGAATACAGTGTATATATATATATATGCAACACCTGGGATGCATATATATATACACAATACACTGTAAGTGCAGCTAACTGACTGACTGTTCTGCCTAATCTATCTAACTCAAATCAAATGACACTGTCTCTCTCTCTCTCTCTCTATCTCTCAGCACACCGGAACACACACTACACAGGGCCGCCGTGCAGGCGGCCTTATATAGTGTGGGGTGTGTACTAAATCCCCTGAGCCATAATTGGCCAAAGCCACCCTGGCTTTGGCCAATTACAGCTCTCTCTACTGACGGCGCTGTGATTGGCCAAGCATGCGGGTCATAGTGCATGCTTGGCCAATCATCAGCCAGCAATGCACTGCGATGCCGCAGTGAATTATGGGCCGTGACGCGCCACACGAATTTAGCGCGAACGGCCCATAACGTTCGCAATTCGGCGAACGATCGAACAGCCGATGTTCGAGTCGAACATGGGTTCGACTCGAACACGAAGCTCATCCCTATGCAAGAACTACAAATCCCATTAGCATCATATGAACACTTTATTCCAAACATATCGACCCAATCTTTGAAATATAGAGGGGAACATTTCCTCACACCTGACCTACAAGGACAGGAAACAATGGAAAATTATCAACTGTTTCAAATAAAGCATTACCTCAAACACAATAATACTGGAACAATTAGATTACCCCAAATACTGTGGCACTATCTATTAAACAAAAGCCTGGGGAAACACAAGGTAATATCATTATTCTATAAATTCGCTACCCCTCTATATTTACAAGCTAAATTGCCCAACATGAGAAAATGGGAACAGGACCTCAAAAAGGAATTCCCATTACACCAATGGCAGCTAGCGGTGAAGAGTAATAGTAAATCTTCAGCGTGCATAGACCACTGGGATAATGCACTGAAGATACTACATAGGTGGTATCTTACTCCCCTACGAATTCACAAAATGAACCCGAGTTCCTCCCCATTATGTTGGAGAAAATGTGACAATACTGGCAACCTTCTACACATATTGTGGAGCTGCAAAGTAATAAAACCTTTCTGGCAGAAAGTAGCTTCCATCATTCAAACAATCACAAATACCACAAGCCCACTAAACCCTGAAATTTCCCTCCTCAGCTTGGGCATAGACAACTTTCCTCATTTGACGAGAAAGGTTGTTATAAATATTTTATTCGCTGCACGCATATCATTAGCAAGAGAATGGTGCTCTCAATCACCACCAAAAATCGAAGAAGTAATCTCCAGAGTGAATGCCCACTACACAATGGAAAAATTGCTAGCGTATAAAGAAAGAAGAGTCCCGGCCTTCCACAAACACTGGGAAGTCTGGAAATCTTCTAAGTATGCTCCCTCTCACTTGTGAAACTGAGTATCAGGTTTCATGATATTTAGGCTAAACGACTAGGCTTATAGTGGTAAAAGTATTTAAACAACTAGATAAAGTAATCAGAATATCGATAAACAATCGACATTACTAGAAGTAGTCAATACAGAAGAACCAACCTAGACTGCTTTACTTAGTGACTGCTCTAAAAAGTATGTGTTTGCTGTTATTAACGTATTAAGACTTTATCTACGTTTGAAGTTAATAAGATAGATATCCACAAAGTTGGAAATGAATATATATTGTATTTCCTCACTATTGACCCTCATTAAGGTCATTAGAGGGCTGCCTGGATTAAGACGGCTATAGGCTCCTGCTCACAGTCAGTACCCAGTAGGGGTGACAGGGCCTGCCTCCTGTTGAGGCCGTTAGCTACGTGGTTATGGTGGCTCATGTAGTTTTATTTATTTGTGGAATTATGATGGTCAGTCAATACTCACTCTGTTTATGTCATATACTGTAAACAATGCTCTGTACTTTATGTACAAAATGAAAATCTATAATAAAAATCTATGGTTAAAAAAAAAAAAAAAAAAAAAAGAAAAGAGCAAAAAAAAAAAAAAAAAAACGCTCAAAAACGCTCAAAAACGCTCAAAAACGCTATTGCAAAAACGCTGAAAAAAGTTAAAAAAAAAGTCACTGCAAAGACACTGGCGTTTTCACAACGTTCTCCCAACAGCCCGTGTGCATGAGGGCCCAGGTGCTCAGCAAAATAATTCAAATGTTTTAGCGATATAATGCAATCTAATTCAAGTATTCAGCAAGATGATTTATATATTCAGTAGTATAATTCCAGTATGAGCTTATATGTTCCACATTTTGTTACTATGAAATTTCTTCTTATTCTATAGTTTGTACTATCGAGCCTATAGTTAATACCATTTGCAAAAAACAAAAACATAAAAAAAAAAAAATCACAAGAAAGGGAGATACTGCAGCAGCAGCAGCAGCAGCAGCAAGCAGGTGGGGGCTGGGAGACAACTCTTCCGCTGGCTTGTCTGTCTTTCACCTTCTCCTTCTCCCCTGTTCCCCCCCATGTTTTTATTGTTTTTCTTAGCTCACTTAATTCTACTTTTTCAGCTCTTTCGCCTTCCTTTACTTTCATTTACTTTCGCTTTTCATTCCATTTTATTTCATTTTATTTCAATGTGTTCTTTCCCTTTCCCTTTCTCTTGTTCTATTACTTTTCCTTTGCCTGTTCACTTCAAGACAATTGCAATAGAAAAAAGCCAAAAGAGGGAAAAAAAAAAAAAAAATACGGTACTTATCTTTTAGTTGTTGTTGAAGTTGGGACAAAAAGGGACGCTCACTACTGCTTGTTGCTGCTCTCTGATGCTGCGAACGTTCATGTGCTGTCTCTGATGTTATCAATCTGCCCAGATCTGTCTGACCCGCTGAAGTCTCAGCTGTTCTCTGCTCTCAGCTCTTCAGTGTCCGCTGCCGCTGCTCCTTGCTCCACTCACCCACCTTCCTGGCTCTCTCCTCCGAAATTCCCCGGTGCACTTCAGCTGGTTCCTCCGCTCTCCGCGGCCGGCAACACCGCTGGGGACTTGAAACAGCCCCCAGCAGCGCACCGTTTTCCCTGCTGCCGTCGCTTCCGAAGCACTCCGATCTCCGCGGTTTTCCAGTTCTCCTAACCCCCCGTCCTCGATGAGCCTTCTAGCCCATCCGACTCCAGAGGGGTGGGGGGGGGGGGGATGCAGTCAGACACAGGTACAAACTTCCTCTGGCTTACACCACAAGACAGCTCAGTGAGTGATGAGCAGGGGGGGGCGGGGAGGGAAGCTACCTACACCTTCTCATCAGGCCGATCATTCCTCTCAGCTGCAGGGAGAGGGTTCTCAGGATCCTCACGCCGTGCACAGAGCCATTACCAGGCTCCTCCCTCTGTTCATTCCTCCGGTCTTTTTTCATTTATAGCACAAAATATAAAAACCCAGAGGTGATCAAATACCACCAAAATAAAGCTCTATTTGTATGAAAAAAAGGACAAAAATATAATTTGGGTACAGTGTTGCATGACTGAGTAATTGTCATTCAAAGTGTGAGAGCACTGAAAGCTAAAAATTGGTCTGGATAGGAGGGGGGTTTAAGTGCCCAGTAAGCAAGTGATTAAAAAAAAATGCACCCTGCAAGGCAAAGGCATAATGTGCTAGTATGCATGGCATACTAGTTCATTTTATATTACTTACCTGAGATAGAAGCCCCGGCATTGGCCCTCGTTCGCCTCCTCCGACGCCACCATCTATCCCGGAGTGACTTCCAGGTATCACGGCTCTGGCGCTGTGGCTGGCCAGAGCCGCGATGACGTCACTCCCGCTCACGCGCGCTGGTGCCGCCACTAACAGCATGTTCACCGTTAGAAACAGCACGCTCAGTGCGCCTGCGCCCGATGTCTACGGCCTATGCGCTGTAGACATCGGTGCCGCTATTCCTGCAAATATCTCCTAAACCTTTTAGGTTATGGAGATCTTTCTTGCACCTACGGGTAAGCCTTAATCTAGGCTTACCTGTAGGTTAAAGTGGTTGTAATGGGTTTACAACCACTTTAAATATTGTGCCTGGGGGGTGTCTATATAGTATGCCTATAAAGTGGCGCATTTTTCTCGTGTTTAAAACAGTACTACAGTAAAATAAATTTTTTTAAGGAAAAATTATCATGTAATGAATTGTCAGGTCTCGGCAATATAGATAAAACTCATTGAAAAAAAGACCATGGGATCCCCCCAGTTCACTACCAGGCTCTTTGGGTCTGGTATGAATATTAAGGGGAACCCTGAACCAAAATGAAAAAAAAATTGTGTGGGGGGCGTTTAACAAGGGGACGTTTAACAAGTGGACCCCCAGATCCCGGCCTCCCCCCCGTGTGAAATGGTAATGGGGTACAAGTACCCCTACCATTTCACAAAAAAAGTGTCAAAATGGTGAAAACGACAAGACACAGCTTGGGGACAAGTCCTTTATTAAAAAATAAAAAATAAAAATGTCTCACGATTTCCATTCATCTTCTTCTATCACGCTGCGACAGACCGAAATAGAAAAAAAAATCCATAACCGACCCACCTCCATGGGAGGCTCCCACCGTGTGACCCTTCTTCTCTGTGACAGTTCTTATATAACTGAGGGCAGGGCCACCCGGTGACATAAACGTTGGCCTGGTACGGTTCAGGAGGGGGGGGTGCTCTCTCGTCCCCCCTCTTTTCCTGCAGCCTGCCAGGTTGCGTGCTCGGATAAGGGGCTGGTATGGATTCTGGGGGGGACCCCTACGCCATTTTTTTTCAAATTTGGCGCAGGGTTCCTCTTAATTTCCATATCAGACGCGAAGGGCCTGGTATGGATTTTAGAGGGACCCCCACGCAATTTATAAAAAAAAAATGTTCAAGGTTCCCCTTAATATTAATACCAGACCCAAGGGGCCTGGTAATGGACTAGGGGGGGATCCCATGCTCTTTTTTTCAATGAGTTTTATCTATATTGCCGAGACCCGACAATTCATTACAGCCGCGATCAGTTTTAAATGACAATTTTTCCTTTAGAAATGTCATTTTGCTGTGGTACTGTTCTAAACACTGGAAAAATGCACCACTTTACAGGCATACTATAGACACCCCCCAGGCACAATATTTAAAGCAATATTTCATTTTTATTGTTTCACTTTAAGTATTAAAAAAATCACTGCTCCCGATAAAAATGTGCGTTTTTAAAAAAATTTTTTGCATTGATACATGTCCCCTGGGGCAGAACCCGGGTCCCCAAACACTTTTTATGACAATAACTTGTATATAAACCTTTAAAATGAGCACTTTTGATTTTTCATGTTCTTGTCTCATAGACTTTAACGGTGTTCCGGCGGCTTTCAAATTTTCCCCGAACACCGCATATTGTTCGGTGTTCGCCCGAACATCCGAACAACCAAAGTTTGCCCCGAACTTATTCTCGGGCCAAACCGTTTGCCCATCCCTACTGGCTATGTATGGCAGTCTCCCCCTTTGTAAGTCCCCAGTGCTGCTCTACTCACACTGTAGTCCATTTGCTTCTGTGTCTCCAGGGAGGGCTTCCTCTGTGTGTTGTGGCAGGATCCTTCCAGCAGCTGAGCCCCAGCCCAAGGTCACCCCCCCCCCCAGACTAGAGGGTTCCCCCAGAGGGCCACCAACAGTCTCTACAGCACTATATCTCCATCTTCCAAACTGCCCCTGCTGGCATGGCTCATGCCTATTCAAGGGCTACCGACAGTCTCTCCTCAGCACTCCATCTCCAACCCGACTCTCCTGCTAAAATGGCCCATGTCTATTTGAGGGGTTGTCTCTGCCCCCTGTCAGCAGAAATCTGGGGATTGACTGAGGCCCCTAAATATTTGTGGCAGCTCCTCCTAACCCCCACCCTCTGCCAGGATGAGTTATTTAGCCCTGGCCTCTAGTAACTCGACCTTATTTGGTGACTCAGGTTATTCCTGGCCAGAAATATGCTTTTTCCTATTCTCACACTTGTAGAACACACTAGAGAGTGCTACACCAGTGATCACATTTCCTGTGTTCCCTCTGTTCTCAGCTGCATAAGAGCTGGGGAGAGGAGAAGCAACAATACACCAAGCTTCCCAGTGAATGGCTGTGCAGGAGAGGCGTATGAGGACAAGTCTGATCATTGGAGGAGAGCACGCTGAGTTCCCAACACATCTAAAGAACTGACAACGGTGTGTTCTCGTAGTTAGTGTGGTCGTTTTTTTTTTTTAATAGTAAAGCAGAGAAACTGACAGGAACACCAGGGATTTCACACACAGGTTGCAATACAAGGAGAACAGGATACTTTGTCATACAAGTACATGGTACAACAGGCACATATCAGGAATATGAAATGTTAGGGTAACAAACACTTTAAGAGTGACCAGGCGCCAGACACACAGTGCTCTATGGTAAGCTTCCCAGCTTGCAATCAGCTAAACGCAAGCTGGAAAGCTGATTTGCCTGTGTTTAGGGCGTGTGCAGGGCGCAAGCCGTGCGCCTGCACACACTCCCACTTTCCAGTGATTTGTCCCTGGCTCTTGTCCATTTATTTTCATTGGCCAGGACCAGTGGGCACCTGGCGGTGCTTTTTCAGCACTACGGCATCACTTCCAGTTTCCCTGGAGTCGGAGTGGATTGCAGACCCTGGGACTACTTTATTACTGCAACCCGGGACGCTGTAATGTGAGGTGGGGAGCTGATCACAGATGCGGCAGGTGGGTGCAGAGCTGAGCCCGAGCGTGGCACCAGAGCGGAAGGTGAGTGACTGAGTGTGTGGATCCAAGGTGATCTCTCTCACGGACTGGCAGCTGTGGGGTTCAAAAACCCCCCTTTCCTGCAACCTAAAATGCCCCCCCGCCTCTCCACCCTAAAACACCCCCCCTGCCTCTCCACTCTATAGCGCCCCCCTCCCTGCCTCTCCATCCTAAAATGCCCCCCCCTCCCTTCTCTCCACCCTAAAGAATAACCCCCCTCCCTGCCTCCACCTTAAACATTAACCCCTCTCCCTGCCTCTCCACCCTAAACAATAACCCCCTCCCTGCCTCTCCACCCTAAAATGACCCCCCTCCCTTCCTCTCCACTCTAAACAATAACCCCCTCCCTTCCTCTCTACCCTAAATAATAACCCCCCCTCCCTGCCTCTCCACCCTAAACAATAACCCCCCCTCCCTGCCTCTCTACCCTAAACAATAACCCCCCTCCCTGCCTCTCCACCCTAAACAATAACCCCCCTCCCTGCCTCCACCCTAAACATTAACCCCCTCCCTGCCTCTCCACCCCAAACAATAACCTCCCTCCCTGCCTCTCCACCCTAAACAATAACCCTCCTCCCTGCCTCCACCCTAAACAATAACCCCCCTCCCTGCCTCTCCACCCTATACAATAATCCCCCTCCCTGCCTCTCCACCCTATACAATAACCCCCCTCCCTGCCTCCACGCTAAACAATAACCTCCCTCCGTGCCTCTCCACCCTAAACAATAACCCCTCTCCCTTCCTCTCCACCCTAAACAATAACCCCCCTCTCTGCCTCCACCCTAAACAATCTATATACCGTATATGTGGTGCTGATCTATATACCGTATCTGTGGTGCTGATCTGTATACCGTATCTGTGGTGCTGATCTATATACCGTATCTGTGGTGCTGATCTGTATACTGTATCTGTGGCGCTGATTTATATATCGTATCTGTGGTGCTGATCTATATACCATATTTGTGGTGCTGATCTATATACCATATCTGTGGTGCTGATCTATATACCATATCTGTGGTGCTGCTCTGTATACCGTATCTGTGGTGCTGATCTATATACCGTATCTGTGGTGCTAATCTGTATACCGTATCTGTGGCGCTGATATATATCGTATCTGTGGTGCTGATCTCTATACCATATCTGTGGTGCTGCTCTATATACCATATCTGTGGTGCTGATCTGTATACCGTATCTGTGGTGGTGAGCTATAAACCATATCTGTAATGCTGAGCTATATACCGTATCTGTGCTGCTGATCTATATACTGCATCTGTGGTGGTGAGTTATATACCGTATCTGTAATGCTGAGCTATATAACGTATCTGTGGTACTGATCTCTATACCATATCTGTGGTGCTGATCAATATACTGTATATGTGGTGATGAGCTATATACCGTATCTGTAATGCTGAGCTATATACCGTATCTGTGGTGCTGATCTCTATACCGTATCTGTGGTGATGATCTCTATACCATATCTGTGGTGCTGATCTATATACCGTATCTGTGGTGCTGATCTGTATACCAAATCTGTGGTGCTGATCTGTATACTGTATCTGTGGTACTGACCTTTATACAGTATCTGTGGTGCTGATCTATATACTGTATCTGTGGTGCTGATCTGTATACCAAATCTGTGGTGCTGATCTGTATACCATATCTGTGGTACTGACCTGTATACCGTATCTGTGGTGCTGATCTATATACCGTATCTGTGGTGCGGATCTGTATACCATATCTGTGGTGCTGATCTATATACTCTATATGTGGTGGTGAGTTATATACCGTATGTGTAATGCTGAGCTATATAACGTATCTGTGGTACTGATCTCTATACCATATCTGTGGTGCTGATCTATATACTGTATATGTGGTGATGAGCTATATACCGTATCTGTTATGCTGAGCTATATACCGTATCTGTGGTGCTGATCTCTATACCGTATCTGTGGTGCTGATCTCTATACCATATCTGTGGTGCTGATCTATATACCGTATCTGTGGTGCTGATCTGTATACCAAATCTGTGGTGCTGATCTGTATACCGTATCTGTGGTACTGACCTGTATACCGTATCTGTGGTGCTGATCTTTATACCATATCTGTGGTGCTAATCTGTATACCGTATCTGTGGTGCTGATCTATATACTGTATATGTGGTGGTGAGTTATATACCATATCTGTAATGCTGAGCTATATAACCTATCTGTGATGCTGATCTCTATACCGTATCTGTGGTGCTGATCAATATACTGTATATGTGGTGATGAGCTATATACCGTATCTGTTATGCTGAGCTATATACCGTATCTGTGGTGCTGATCTCTATACCGTATCTGTGGTGCTGATCTCTATACCATATCTGTGGTGCTGATCTGTATACCGTATCTGTGGTGCTGATCTGTATACCGTATCTGTGGTACTGACCTGTATACCGTATCTGTGGTGCTGATCTATATACCGTATCTGTGGTGCTGATCTGTATACAATATCTGTGGTGCTAATCTGTATACCGTATCTGTGGTGCTGATCTATATACTGTATATGTGGTGGTGAGTTATATACCGTATCTGTAATGCTGAGCTATATAACCTATCTGTGATGCTGATCTCTATACCGTATCTGTGGTGTTAATCTCTAAACCATATCTGTGGTGCTGATCTCTATACCGTATCTGTGGTGCTGATCTCTATACCGTATCTGTGGTGCTAATCTGTATACCAAATCTGTGGTGCTGATCTGTATACCGTATTTGTGGTGCTGATCTATATACTGTATATGTGGTGGTGAGTTATATACCGTATCTGTAATGCTGAGCTATATAACCTATCTGTGATGCTGATCTCTATACCCTATCTGTGGTGTTGATCTCTAAACCATATCTGTGGTGCTGATCTCTATACCGTATCTGTGGTGCTAATCTGTATACCAAATCTGTGGTGCTGATCTGTATACCGTATCTGTGGTACTGACCTGTATACCGTATCTGTGGTGCTGATCTATATACCATATCTGTGGTGCTAATCTGTATACCGTATCTGTGGTGCTGATCTATATACTGTATATGTGGTGGTGAGTTATATACCATATCTGTAATGCTGAGCTATATAACCTATCTGTGATGCTGATCTCTATACCGTATCTGTGGTGCTGATCTATATACCGTATCTGTGGTGCTGATCTATATACTGTATCTGTGGTGGTGAGCTATATACCGTATCTGTAATTCTGAGCTATATACCGTATCTGTGATGCTGACACTATGGGTGGAAGCAAGTGGAATACAGGGGACGGAGTGGGTGGATTCTATAGGGTGGGGGCTTATGGGAAGTGGGAGTGGTCAAAAAGGAAGAGCGGGGTCTGGCGCCCCCCCATCCAAAACTTCACCAGCCGCCACTGCATGGAGGGGTAAATTGTAAAGAAGGAGGGCATGGACGAGCAGGACATGGAAGAATAGGGAATGGAGGAGGAGAGCATAGAGGAGCAGGGCATGGAGGAGTGGGGAATAGAGGAGGAAGGCATGGAGGAGCAAGGGATGAACAGGGTATGGAGGAGGAGGGCACGGAGAGGGACAGGGTGTGGAAAAGGAGGGCATGGAGAAAAAAAGGCATGGAAGAGCAGTGCATGAAGGAGCAGAGTGCAAGCATTTAGGAATTGAATACAAATCAGGAAACTGATCCAGAAGCTTCTACAGTCCAGAAGAAGGCAGATACCGATCAGCCTCCAGATCTGGAAATGACGACAGATCGGGTTATGTATGAGAATGAAAATCAGCAAATGGGTGTTGACCAGAAGGAATCAGTTCCAGAAAACAACATTAGGAACAGAGGGTGGATCCAAGACAGTGTAGCATAACTTACTAAAGCTGTGGCTGTGGATTGGAGGAGTGGTCTTTGTGGTTGCAGTATTTGTAGGTATTTGCAGTTGCTACAGAGTCCTACATTGCCATAGTGACAACCTCAACATGAAATATAGAGCTTAGCATCCAAGTATCAGGGATATAAATATATATATATATATATATATATATATTTATTTATTTATTTATATATATATATATATATATATATATATATATATGTATATATACATATATATATATATATATATATATAGTGAAGGGATTTATGTAAATCCACCAAACAATAAGTAGCACTGACCCCAAGACGGAGCCCTGGAGCACTCTGGGCTGAATGTTTAAACGGATTCTGCCCTGTACTCATCACAATCCAGTAGACAAGATTAGCAGAGGATAAACCTGTTCCTGACTTTGCCCTTCATGATGGACTTACCCCTGCAGGGATCTTCAGGAACAATGGTCTGGGGAGGATGGGGGGGTGTTATAGTTGTATGTCACAGCAGATTTTATTGCCAGTGTCCAATCACCTGAAGGTAGCTGTATATAACCCAATCATAATAAATAAAGAAGACTGTGTTCTGTATAGGGTTGCCACCTTTTCTTTAAGCCAAACCCGAACACTTTAGCAGCCTGGGACACCTTTGGGTGCTGCAAAGGTGACTAGTATTGCGGTGCGCATAGCGTGCTGCAGTGAACAGTGGGTGTGGCCAAATTGCTCTTGCTGGCATCATCGCCTTGCTCCTAAGTGATGCTGAACCTACCCACAGACAGCCGCCCACAGCTCCGGCAACAGATTTGTGTGTGCCTTGTTTACTTGGGGAGCCACAGCCCAGTGAACAATTTGTTCGGGATTCAGTCCACTTGAAACCTGGACACAAGATTCAAACCCGGACTGTCCGGGCGAATCCTAGACAGGTGGCACTCCTAGTCCTGTACTGTATGACTTGGAGGTATTGCTGTATTTTTGCTACCAGATGGAAGGTTTTGTTTCTGCTTGCATGTCTAAACTCAACCTCCAGGTGGCAATCGTGTCCCTGGATTGACCACAACCTATGGAATTTTTAAACATTTTTCTAGTTACACTGAGAATTATCACAGGAATTCTCTTCCTACAACTACTTCTGAGTTATTCAGATTTCAACTGTTATTTTAAAGGGGGGTTATTATTGCCTGATGCCGGTGGGGAAAAAGACAACAGGTTCATAGTATTGAGATCATTAAAGCATAACTAAACTCAAAACAGTTAAATTCAAAGCATGCCATGAATGATAACTGTTGTTTGTTCTTTCAAATGAACTGTCAGTCCATCAAATGGCTGGTTTCAATAGTAATCACATGTGCTGCACTTTAAAGTGGAAGCTGTTCACCCATCTTTTTCTAAATTGATATATGAATTTGCACTGTGCCCAGCCTCAAGTCCTCTATAGGGCTGGCAGAGAAGCCACCCGTTTACTTAGAGCCCATTTCTACATTTACTAAGACAAAAATTATCATTTTTATTTTTCACTAACTAAAATAAAAAAATTGATTGGCAGTGTATAGAGCGACATTCAGATTCAGGCAAACAATATTATTTACTGTGATAAACTAATACCCACAGAATACATAATAGCACAGCAATTTGCAGACTGATAAAGTGCCTTGCCTAGCAATTTTAGAACAGATTTTATGCAAACCATTAGCTGTTAACAATTACTTTAATGTGTACAATTTAAGTAACATTTGAAAGTTAACATAATGCAACTTTAATGTCTAACATAATGGTGAACAGCATGTATATGTCTGCTATTTTCGGAAAACTTTCAGGTAATTTTAGAGATTATGCCACTTTGGTCTGGTTTATAAAATAGATTAGTAAACCACTTTTGCAGCAAGAGAACCTGTAGCAATTCAAACTGTGCAGTATTCAAAACACAAGTTGAATACAATGTAGAACTTATGAATAGTGTAGCAGCAGCTACTAAGATACATTATGACTAGTAATTGTTTTAAGTAGTTCTTTTTCTGCATGAAGTAAATCTGTGAAATATATGGGAACTGCCATTACTGACTTGATTTTTTAAGCTACAGGTTTGAAGACTGGCTACCTTCTAAGGGTCCTTCCACACGGACGGATCCATGATGATCCACCCGGTGAACATCCGCTTGCTCAGCGGGGATTGCTCCGTTGATGCAGGGCGGTCCCTGCACATAATGGCGGGACAGGGCGGTGCAGGGACCGCCCTGTCAGATCTCCGCTCTCCCCTATGGGGGATCGAATGAACACAGACCGTCTGTCCGTGTTCATCTGATCCGCTCTGCAGAGAGAGTAGCAGCAGAGAGAGCAGCGTGCTTGTAGATAGTGTTCCTATTTTTTGTGTTTTTACTATTGATCCCATCATGAGCATGTGTGAGGAAGTGCTCCTGATGTTGATGTTGCTGAGGCTCCTAAAACATAGAAAATAGAGAGGACCAGAGTTTGCCATTACTGGACTCTTCCATTGATGCAGGCAACAGCATGTGGTGAAATTTGTGTTTTTTTTTCAACACTTTCATATGTTCAAAAATGATCAGAAATGTTTTCCCCTTTAAAAACACTTATAAACGCAAACGGGTGGTTTACCGCGGTTACATGTGGTTACAAGCATTTGGTGTTTAAAATGCCATTAACTTACAGTCCTGAACGTAATTTTTCTGCTATTAAAAAAATGCCTGTAACCTCAACTGCCTCTAAACTACTATAAACAACTGAGTGTACATGTATACATAAGATAGCATAGAGGAGAGTTCAGGGGCTGCTGAAAAAAACACCCAACTGCTCCTACATTTTAGTTTAGCAGCTGTAGTGTACATGAGGCCTAAATCATTTTAGAAGTGTATTACAAGCATTTTACAGCTTCAGGCATTTTTGTCTAGCCAATAGAATGCAATAAGGGGAGGAGAAGCAAAAGAAAAAAAGTAATGGAGAGCTGCTATTTGAGCAAAAAACGCTCATAAAACGCTCACGTTAGACGTTTCTATTGAAGTCTATGGGGCCAAAAACGCTTGTAATGTGCCAAAAAGTAGCTCATGTACTTTTTTGAGCCTTAGGTGTTTTGCTTTAGGCAACAGAATGCTCAGATGTGAACAGGGAGGCCGATCTACTGACAGTCTAAAGATTTACTGCTGCTCGGGGGCTCTAGGCTTTAGCAAAATGGCAGCCTCCACCAAGAAGAAACAGGAGCAATGCCGGAGGCAATTTACAGCACACACTTATTTTGGTAGCATAATTATTAATTTGGAATGCATGTTCCTTACTAAAGAACATTATTTTTTATCAAGTTGTTTTGGGTAAAGTTCCGCTTTAATGCTCTTCATTTATTGAATTACAAAATTGAACATTCTGTGCTTAAAATCACTAGAAACCACTCAAGATTCTGGACAAATATTTGAACATGTGTACACCATTGTGTCTATTGACTGCAAGATCTTTCTGGTTCGTGAGTGACTCCGTTGAGCATATTCCATGGCACATTTCTTTTTAATCAGGCTATTGAGGTCCCACCTAGGAAATATATTGCCCAACGACCATTACTATCATCTGCCTAAACCAGCTTCCACAGAGCCTAATATACAGAGCCTAAGCAAAAATTGTTTGGAGCAGACAGTGTATACGTTATAAGGCAGGCAGGCTCAACTGGTAATGGCAGTGGTAAATTATGCAATAGAAAGGGAAAGACAGGAACAGTCCATGCAGATTTGTCTTGCACTTTTATTCAACAAGGTAGCAAACAAAACCATTTTGATGCAGAAGGGTGTTTTGCAGTAACTTCGTAGCATAAAAGAAATCAATAGCTAAACTCAGTTCAGGCCAGTTTATGACAAATAGGGTGACCCTATATGGGTATTTAAAGGCCTGTGCATAGCTGAGGCTAATAATGAGGTCTGATACCAGGTATAATGTGGACCTAGAAATTGAGGCTTATTTCCACCCTAAACTCTACAAAGTCTCTGGGTTCCAGGATGCAGTACATAACTTATTACTATTCTGAGAAAATCACAAGCTTGTTTTCTCCATAACAGTCGACAACTGTGGAGCCCCTCATTGTATGTAGGTGAGAAATCTACTGTATATGAAACATATACAGCATACAGTCAATGCTTCACATACCCTTGCCCCTCTGCTCAGACCTGTGGGAAGGTGCACAATTTGCGAGCATACAGTGGATGCATGACAGTCCATCAGCATTCCCTTGCTGGATCACTGGTCTGTGTTCTACATATAATTTAAAGTCTTGCAGAGGCAGAAAACACACCTTGTTCCACTTGCATTCTTACTTTTGGTGGACCATCCATTGTAGTAGATAATGGTCTGTTATCACATGGAATGATCTGCCCAAGAAGTAATACCTCACTTTATGGCCAGACACACCTTATTTAATATGTCCTCTCTGCAATGGTTAGTTTCCAGCTGAGGTATGCTATTGGAAGTTCTTCCTCATGAGCATTATAGGACTTAACCACTCACTGTTATGCCCCGTACACACAGTCGGACATTGATCGGACATTCCGACAACAAAATCCTAGGATTTTTCCCGACGGATGTTGGCTCAAACTTGTCTTGCATACACACGGTCACACAAAGTTGTTGGAAAATCCAATCGTTCTGAACGCGGTGACGTAAAACATGTACGGCGGGACTATAAACGGAGCAGTAGCCAATAGCTTTCATCTCTTTATTTATTCTAAGCATGCGTGGCACTTTGTGCGTCCGATTTTTGTACACACGATCGGAAATTCCGACAACGGATTTTGTTGTCGGAAAATTTTATAGCAAGCTCTCAAACTTTGTGTGTCGTAAAATCCGATGGAAAATGTGTGATTGAGCCTACACACGGTCGGAATTTCCGACAACAAGGTCCTATCACACATTTTCCGTCGGAAAATCCAACCGTGTGTACGGGGCATTAGGGGTAACATTTTCTGTACCTGGACCAACTCACAGACCAATTTCACAAGGCTTTTAAAGTCTAATAATGCCTCCATCTAATGTTCTTCTATGACAAAATAAGGCTTATTTGGCTTTTAGTTTCAGTTTTACATTCTGTAGGCCATGTAAGACGGGGCAATTGACAGCCACATGTCTCAGTCCTTTGCATTGGCAGCACTTAAATTGCCACGTTTTCTCGAAGAATACTCGAAGAATATTTTTGCTAGGAAGCTATTCATATTCACAGGTGTCTCAGCCCCCTTTTTATGGGCCTGTTAACCCCTTTGGCTAAAAAAGAACAGTCTTACTCAAGGCTGATGTTTACATAATGGAGGGGTTACTGGCTTGGAAGGCAGATCCAGGAGATAGCCTTCGATAGCAGTATGTCCCTCCACAAGGGATACCAGCTCATCCACACTCTGGGGGTCTATATGCCTAATGCATGGTTGTATCTGGTTGTATCTTAACAGGCAAAGCTCTGATGTAATGCCACAGACCACTTATTCCACAATCTGAGCAAGGTTGAGCACTTCTGGTTGCAAACACTTGCTTGTAATGTGGAACACATTATACATCTTGGACTTTGCGGGCTTCCCAGGGTAATAATCCCATCTGAACATACATTGCACTCAGACAGCCATGTCTAAGATTTCTTCCCTGAGTTTAGGATACTCCTTGGAATCCTGTCCTGAGATTGTAAATCAAAATAGGCCTTTTGGGGCTTCCCCATTAATCCACTGCTTCTAAGGTAGTTTCTCACTTTCCACACATTTTTCAAAGATGTAGTAGACTTTAACATCATCCTCGACCTCCAGGGACAATTTCTAAAAGGCGCTTTTTACCGGATGTCGACCCCTGTGCAATCATTTGCCCCTTGGACAGGGCCTGTATCTACTCCTGTAGAGACGGATTCAGTTGCTGATATCCCTCTAAGAAGGTCTGGTGGGCTTCAGTCAGTTGTTGCATTTGTAGAGCATTTAGCCAATTAGCCTCTGGCAGTAGCTTATTAGTCTGCTGTTGGTCAGACAGGAACACACAGGAACAGTCAAAGCAGGTATAGCCTTTTTTTTTATTATTCAGCAAGGCACCAAACAAGCACAGTTTCAGTGTAGGAGGGCTTTTTACATAAGTTCATATAAAAAAAATCTGCTTGTCTCAGCAACTAACAAAACTCAGGGTACTGACTAACAGGGTGACTTACTAATGGGCTCCCCAAAATAAACTCGCAGCACATGTAACTTTCTAGTGTTCTATCAGCATTCAGCCTTTTCACCCAGCAGTATGCTTACACAGCAGAGGGAGTACCCCATACATCAATAAGCACATGCACATAAAGGCCTAGGAACAGCTGAGACTACAAACCAGGTAAGATGTGAACCTAGGAATAGAACTTAATTCCATCCAACACTCTATAAAGACTCTAGGTTCCAGAACTCAGAACAGGACCTAATAAGATTTTGTTAAAACAAGACATTTGTTTTCTCCATATTTGGCATCAACATTAAAGCCCCTCACCATATATAGGCGAGAAATCTAGATAATATATATACAGCTTCCATAATCCTGCCAGCCAGTGCCTCAAAATATGGATACAAAAGAGCCACAATCAATTTAACAATCCAAGATCAATTGTAAAGAAAAAGGATCTGCATTGCAATATCTGCTAATGAGCAGTACAGATGGTCCAAATACCTCCTTGTTCAGTTCGCAGCAGAACTCCTGAACAGGGGAAAAGTTCTAACCCGAATGGCGAACCCCTTTGAAGTCTATGAGAACCAGACAGGAAAAGGCTTATATGCAAGTAATTGGCCATAAAATGGGTATGGGGGTCTGGGTACTGTCCTGGGGGACATGTATCAATGCAATTGTTTTAAAAAAAATATAGTTTTTTTCAGAAGCAGTGATTATAATGATGCGTGTAACAATGAAGACTAAAAATTCCTTTAACCACTTCAGCTCCGAAAGGTTTACCCCCTTCATGACCAGGCCATTTTTTGCAATACAGCACTGCGTTACTTTAACTGTCAATTGTGCGGTCGTGTGACGCTATACCAATAAAATTGATGTCTTTTGTTTTCCCACAAATAGAGCTTTCTTTTGGTGGTATTTAATCACCTCTGAGGGTTTTTTTTTTTGTTTGTTTGTTTTTTGTTTTTTGCACTATAAACCAAAAAAGACTGACAATTTAAAAAAAAAAAAAAACAATATTTTTTACTTTCTGCTATGGTATTTAATCACATCTCTGTTTTTTTTTTTTGTTTTTTTTTTTGTTTTTTGCACTATAAACCAAAAATGACTGACAATTAAAAAAAAAAAAACAATATTTTTTACTTTCTGCTATAAAACATAACTAATAACATACCCAATAAAAAAAAATCTTCATCAGTTTAGGCCAATATATATTCTGCTATTTGTTTTTGGTAGAAAAAAATCCCAATAAGCGTATATTGATTGGTTTGCACAAAAGTTATACAAACTGTGATATATATATATATATATATATATATATATATATATGTATATATATATATATACATACATATATATATATATATATATATATATATATATATATATATATATATATATATATATATAGAGAGAGAGAGAGAGATCTATATATATACAGTCAGGTCCATAAATATTGGGACATCAACACAATTCTAATCTTTTTGGCTCAATACACCACCACAATGGATTTGAAATGAAACAAACAATATGTGCTTTAACTGCAGACTTTCAGCTTAAATTTGAGGGTATTTACATCCAAATCAGGTGAACGGTGTAGTAATTACAACAGTTTGTATATGTGCCTCCCACTTTTTAAGGGACCAAAAGTAACGGGATAATTGGCTGTTCAGCTGTTCCATGGCCAGGTGTGTGTTATTCCCTCAATATCCCATTTACAAGGAGCAGATAAAAGGTCCAGAGTTAATTTCAAGTGTGCTATTTGCATTTGGAATCTGTTGCTGTCAACTCTCAATATGAGATCCAAAGAGCTGTCACTATCAGTGAAGCAAGCCATCATTAGGCTGAAAAATAAACCCATCAGAGAGATAGCAAAAACATTAGGTGTGGCCAAATCAACTGTTTAGAACATCCTTAAAAAGAAAGAATGCACCGGTGAGCTCAGCAAAACCAAAAGACCCGGAAGACCACGGAAAACAAATGTGGTGGATGACCGAAGAATTCTTTCCCTGGTGAAGAAAACACCCTTCACAACAGTTGGCCAGATCAAGAACACTCTCCAGGAGGTAGGTGTATATGTGTCAAAGTTAACAATCAAGAGAAGACTTCGCCAGAGTGAATACAGAGGGTTCACCACAAGATGTAAACCATTGGTGAGCCTCAAAAACAGGAAGGCCAGATTAGAGTTTGCCAAACAACATCTAAAAAAGCCGTCACAGTTCTGGAACAACATCCTGTGGGCAGATGAGACCAAGATCAACTTGTACCAGAGTAATGGGAAGACAAGAGTATGGAGAAGGAAAGGAACTGCTCATGATCCAAAGCATACCACCTCATCAGTGAAGCATGGTGGTGGTAGTGTCATAGCGTGGGCATGTATGGCTGCCGATGGAACTGGTTCTCTTGTATTTATTGATGATGTGACTGCTGACTAAAGCAGCAGGATGAATTCTGAAGTGTTTCAGGCAATATTATCTGCTCATATTCAGCAAAATGCTTCAGAGCTCATTGGACTGCGCTTCACAGTGCAGATGGACAATGACCCGAAGCATACTGTGAAAGCAACCAAAGAGTTTTTTAAGGGAAAGAAGTGGAATGTTATGCAATGGCCAAGTCAATCACCTGACCTGAATCTGATTGAGCATGCATTTCACTTGGTGAAGACAAAACTGAAGGGAAAATGCCCCAAGAACAAGCAGGAACTGAAGACAGTTGCAGTAGAGGCCTGGCAGAGCATCACCAGGGATGAAATCCAGCGTTTGGTGATGTCTATGTGTTCCAGACTTCAGGCTGTAATTGACTGCAAAGGATTTGCAACCAAGTATTAAAAAGTGAAAGTTTGATGGGTGATTGTTAATCTCTCCCATTAGTTTTGGTCCCTTAAAAAAGTGGGAGACACATATACAAACTGTTGTAATTCCTACACTGTTCACCTGATTTGGATATAAATACTCTCAAATTAAAGCTGAAAGTCTGCAGTTAAAGCACATCTTGTTTGTTTAATTTCAAATCCATTGTGGTGGTGTATATAGCCAAAAAGATTAGAATTGTGTTGATGTCCCAATATTTATGGACCTGACTGTATATATATAGATCTATATATCTATATAGATAGATATATATCTATATATCTATCTATATAGATATATATACATATATTTTTTTTTTTTACTAGTAATGGCGGAGATCAGCGTCTTATAGCGGGAATATTGCAGCGGAGAAATCAGGCACCTAACTGACACCTTTTTGGAGACCAGTGATACTAATACAGCGATCAGTGCTGAAAAATATGCACTGTAACTGTACTGACACTGACAAGGAAGGGGTTATCATAAGGGGTGATCAAATGGTTAAAGAGGAAGTAAACCCTCGTGGGTTTACTTCTTCTTTATTTCCCTGCAAAGGTAAAGCATAATGGGCTACTATGTATTACATAGTAACCCATTATGTGTCACTTACCTGACACAGAAGCCCGCGCTGTCGCCGTTGTCCCCATGAGCAGGGAGCTTCCATCTTCGCCCCTCTTCCTTCCGGGGCCGCAAACTCCGGCTCTGCGACTGGACGGAGTCGCGTGACGTCACTCCCGCGCCTGCGCGCGGGAGCTGCCGGTCACGGCATGAGCCCTATTAGAAACGGCACGATGTGCCCTTTCTAAAGGGCGCATGCGCCGATGACTATCAGCACATGCGCCCTTTAGAAAGGGCACATCGTGCCATTTCTAATAGGGGTCATGCACCGTAGTCATTGTCACTCGTCATTTTACTAAATATCTCCTAAACCGTGGAGGTTTAGAAGATATTTCAAGCACCTACAGGTAAGCCTTAATATAGGCTTACCTGTAGGTAAAAGTGGTTGTACAGGGTGTACAACCACTTTAACTGTGTTCCCTGGGAGTGCTTTCTAACTGTGTGGGGGATGGTTGCAGTGTGGGAAGGCTTAGCAGAAACACAAGAGCTCTGCCTTCCCTTGTCACAGAACGGCGGTTTGCCTTGTTTACACAGGCAGACCGCTGTTCTGCCTATCTTTTTTTTTCTTTTTTCGGGTCCGGCGGTGGTGGCGGCATTGTGATTGACGATGGATTTACATCGGGGGACACTGTTTTTTTTTTTTTTTAATAGAGGAATTGTCAAAGACTGTCAAAAACTATTACTTTTTGACACATTTTTAGTGAATCGGTAGGTAGTACCCCATAATTTTTTACATAAGGGGGGTGGTATTTGGGGGTCCCCTTGTTAAAGGGGGCTTCCAGATTCTAGATAAGCCCTCTACCCACTTACCCCCACAACCACAGCCCAGGGTTGTGGGTAAGAGACCCTTGTCTCCATCAACATGGGAACAAGGTACTTTGGAGCGGAGAGGCAGAGCCCCCTTCCCCAAAACACCCCCCCCATGTTGAGGGCATGTGGCCTGGTGTGGTTCAAGAGGGGGGTGCTCACAGTGTGCAGTGCATTGCAGGGTGTTCCGCAGGATGAAAACCCTCAGAACCCCCTGCAAATTCGGGTGTTTCCTGAACAAGGCTAACAGCCAGTGTTCGGCCCGAACTCCTGCTCGGGCCAAACCATTCGCCCAACTCTAATAAACAGGATTATTGATGCAATGTTACAGGTACAGCAACACAATGGGAGAGATTTGCTAAATCGGGTGCACACGGAATCTGGTGCAGCTGTGTATAGTAACCAATCAGCTTCTAACGCCAGCTCATTCATTTAAGCTTTGACAATAAAACCTGGAAGCTGGTTATTATGCAGAGCTGCTCCAGATTATATGTGCACCACTTTTAGTAAACCCCCCATCGTGCGTGTTAACAAAAAGAAGGGTAGTTAAAAAAAATAGACATGGCCAATGGCCATTCTTAGTGCTAAGTGCACACCTTATCAAGACAGATGAAAACATTAAATTTAATTCAAAACAAGACCTTTCTGTTAACTGTGAAGATTTCTCTGGCTTGGGTAAAGAATGTAGAATGCCAGAAGCAGTAGGAAGCCACAGAGAACAGGTACTATTTTTCTCACCTCTCGTACAGAAAATTATATTTTATTGATGTGCTCTTTCACCCCTTACAATCAATAAAACTAATTGCAGACAGTTTTCTCCAAGAGGACTGATAAGGTATGATGCCCTTTGTGGGAGCGATATGCTCGTTAAGCATTCAGCTATTTCCCACATGGAAATGCCAGGCAGCTGCTGACATTTACCACATGTTGACTTAATATAATTGGCCTTCTTTTTCCATAAAGTGTATGCCTATAGGATACTGATGATCATAGTGTGAGAGTTAGAAACATGCTTTTGCGTAGCTTAGTCTTTCTGATGAAGAGAGCTGGAAGGAGGAAAGCTGTATAGCCGGTTGCCCAATACACATGGGAGCCAGGTGACGCATTTGCAATTCTTCAAGCTAATATTAACAAAGATAGCAATTTTTCAGAGTTAAATAATTCATATTCATTTGTATGTCTTCCCATATTGACACTTGGCTTCACATTGATAGACATGAAAGAAATTATGAGTATTTGAGTTTGTGATGCTGCTTTTTATCTTTGTCTGGACATTTGGAATATAGATCAACGCTTTAGTCATATTCACACTCCATTGAAGGACTTTCATTTTCTAGATGTTCTAGGGATAAAATATTTTTCTTTTAACAAGTTCTAGAATATAAGCTATGGATAGGTGAAGTAGCCATTTACAGAGCCATCATAAACACAACAAACTAACGACCTACCACTAAAAATCATTACATATGACCAATTAAGCCACCAATGTATTTTGGAAAAAGATTGCCAGCATATTAGTAGGCATCAACCTTATCTGCTGTGTTGCGTTTGTTACAATATGATTTTTTTTTATTAATCAGACTTACGATACATCGGACATAACATTACACAATAGTGGTTGGTCATAGAGATATTGTCAGTTTTTGGCTTGAGTAGATTTCTCAAACAAATGCTGTTTTATACAATGGGGGTAAATATCATTGTTGTATTCAATTGACTTTTCAATTAACAGGCTATTGTCTTTATAGCTACAGTAAACAAGTAAGAAATTTACTTTTCTGAGGTTCTTTCAGCTTTCAAACTGAAAGAATGACTGTTAGATTACTGTCAGGTGTTGGCTTGATTAGACAATGGGTACGTAGATGCAGTTTTCAACAGTCCATTGTTTCTACAGCTACAGTAAACAGGAATGTTTTCTGTTGTTTGGTAACTATGGCAAACAGCCTGACACATAAAAGGGGGTGAGTAGGGACACACACACAAACCGTCATGCTGTAACATCTGACGCCACTCATGATAGAAGAAACTTGCCTGATGCTCCAGGAGAATCGTTGCCAATGGAGATCACGATCATACAGTAACAGAAGATAAGTAACTTTTATAGACCATAGGCTGTTCAGTTTTCTAGGCATTTTGCTTGTTATAGATATCTGTCAGTCTTGTATTGTATTCCTAATATTTTAATAGTTTTTGTATGTACAGCATCTTTGTATAGTAAAAGGACATTTACACACTGCAGAAAACTCAGCTTCCTTGCTTATACCACAGAGTAACCTTGCTAGATAGACGCAAGCAAAACATTTGGGGGGCTGGTGCCACGATCTGTGCTATAATTCAACTCAAGCAGACCTGTTTTTCTGTAGTGTGTTGTGTAGCTTGTGCTAGGTAAAATGCTGCGTAAGCTGTTTAGGAAAAGCAAGGCTGCAGAGGGTTCTGGTGGCCAGAAGGAAGTGTGCAGCTTACCTATCTGGGCCAGAGACAATGAGTGGGAGCCACTTGCTAAAGAATTTGTGAAGTATGCTTCTCCTTTGAACCTGACTTGGGGTGATAAAGTCTCAGATCATTTTGTAAATGTTAGCCTTAAGGGGTTGGATTTAAGTAAAGCAAAGAAGAGGACAGTGTCCACAGTGGGTTGGCACTTCCTTAATGCTATTTACACTGAATCACAGAGAAGGGAGAAGGCAGAAGTTAAGGTATTAAAAGACCAGCTAGCCGTTGCTTCAGAGTGTGTGCGTTCAACTGCTAGTCGGGCTGATGATTTGCAAGAGTGGTGTGCAGCCCTCATGACCAAATCAATTAATGCCTTAAGGAAAAGGAAGGGCCATAAACCTGTTAGTAAAGCCAGGGTACGTGCCATTGTCACATCCCAAACTTGGGATTGTGAGGATGTGCTCTCCTCAAATGATAGTGAGGTTGAGGAGATAGATTTTGATATTTCGCATGATGATCTGCTAGTGCGAAAGAAAAAGTATGCCAGACCTCTCATTACTAAGTATAGGAAACGGCAACATGATAGAGAGGATATGACAGATGGGGAGGTGCGTTATCGCAACCCCAGAGATCTTGAATTTGAAGAAGGACAGGAGTTTACACAAACTGAACTCCATGAGCTGGCAAAACAATACAAACAAAGGACTGGGGAGCCCCTATTGACCTGGCCCCAACGCTTATGGGATGAAGGGGCAGACAGAGTTGTTTTGTCAGGTAAGGAAGCAGTGACTATGGGAGTGTTAACCCATGATCCACAATTGCGTCAGGCAATGCGAAAAGCCCAAGGGTTTAGCGTGAATTTTTCACTGTTAGACCTCGTGAGAGATGGAATAGTCAGAGTATACGGTAGTCCTACTGACCTGGAAAATACCTACTCGTGGAGAGCAATAGGAGAGGGTATTTCCAGGTTACATGAGATGGGTTGTATAACCGGATTAAATACGTTTACAGAATGGATGGGTCCAGATATGGAACCCTTTACGTCTGCTCTGCGCTCTAAGCTGATGAAGTCTGCACCATTTAATCACAGGGCTCCATTATTGTCCTTGTTGGGAGGCCTGGGATTAAACAGAAAGATTCATGAAGCCACAACCCTTTTAAGCCAGTTGGGGGAGCTAGAGGAGACTAAAACAAAACCTGTCAGGGCAGTAGATAAGGTCAAGGCCAGACAGGATGAGCTTCGAGTTAGAGTGGAACTCATGTTTGACTCGAACATGGGCTGTTCGCAAGTTCGCCGAACAGCGAACAATTTGGGGCGTTCGCGGCAAATTCGAATGCCGCGGAACACCCTTTCAAAGTCTATGGGAGAAATAAAAAGTGCTAATTTTAAAGGCTTATATGCATGGTATTGTCATAAAAAGTGTTTGGGGACCTGGGTCCTGCCCCAGGGGACATGTATCAATGCAAAAAAAGTTTTAAAAAGGGCCATTTTTTCGGGAGCAGTGATTTTAATAATGCTTAAAGTGAAACAATAAAAGTGTAATATCCCTTTAAATTTCGTACCTGGGGGGTGTCTATAGTATGCCTGTAAAGGGGCGCATGTTTACCGTGTTTAGAACAGTCTGACAGCAAAATGACATTTCAAAGGAAAAAGGTCATTTAAAACTACTCATGGCTATTAATGCATTGCTGGTCCGACAATACACATAGAAGTTCATTGATAAAAACGGCATGGGAATTCCCCACAGGGGAACCTTGAACCAAAATAAAAAAAAAAAAATGACGTGGGGGGTCCCCCTAAATTCCATACCAGTCCCTTCAGGTCTGGTATGGATATTAAGGGGAACCCCGGCCAAAATTTAAAAAAAAAATGTTGTGGGGGGTCCCCCTAATTTCCATACCAGACCTGATATTAAGGGGAACCCCGGCCAAAATTTTTTTTAAAAAATGACGTGGGGGTCCCCCTAAATTCCATACCAGGCCCTTCAGGTCTGGTATGGATATTAAGGCTAACCCCGCGCCAAAATTTAAAAAAAACGGCGTGGGGTCCCCCCAAAAATCCATACCAGACCCTTCTCCGAGCATGCAACCTGGCAGGCCGCAGGAAAAGAGGGGAGGATGAGAGAGCGTCCCCCCTCCTGAACCGTACCAGGCCACATGCCCTCAACATTGGGAGGGTGCTTTGGGGTAGCCCCCCAAAACACCTTGTCCCCATGTCGATGAGGACAAGGGCCTCATCCCCACAACCCTGGCCGGTGGTTGTGGGGGTCTGCGGGCGGGGGGCTTATCGGAATCTGGAAGCCCCCTTTAACAAGGGGACCCCCAGATCCCGGCCCTCCCTTTCACTAAAAAACTGTCAAAAATGTTAAAAATGACAAGAGACAGTTTTTGACAATTCCTTTATTTAAATGCTTCTTCTTTCTTCTTTCTTCTATCTTCCTTCATCTTCTTCTTCTTCTGGTTCTTCTGGTTCTTCCTCCGGTGTTCTCGTCCAGCATCTCCTCCGTGGCGTCTTCTTCCCTTCTTCTCCTCAGGCCGCTCCGCATCCATGGAATGGAGGGAGGCTCCCGCTCTTCTCTTCATCTTCTTCTCTTCATCTTCTTCTCTTCATCTTCTTTTCGGGCCACTCCGCATCCATGCTGGCATGGAGGGAGGCCCCCGCTGTGTGACGCTTCTCCTCTTCTGACGGTTCTTAAATAACGGGGGGCATGGCCACCCGGTGACCCCGCCCCCCTCTGACGCACGGGGACATGACGGGACTTCCCTGTGGCATTCCCCGTGACGCCACAGGGAAGTCCCGTCAAGTCACCGTGCGTCAGAGGGGGGCGGGGTCACCAGGTGGCCCCTCCCCCTCATTATTTAAGAGCCATCAGAAGAAGAGAAGCGTCACACAGCGGGAGCCTCCCTCCATGCCAGCATGGATGCGGAGCAGCCCGACAAGAAGATGAAGAGAAGAAGATGAAGAGAAGAAGATGAAGAGAAGAAGATGAAGAGAAGAGCGGGAGCCTCCCTCCATGCCATGGATGCGGAGTGGCCCGAGGAGAAGAAGGGAAGAAGACGCCAAGGAGGAGATGCTGGACGAGAACACCGGAGGAAGAACCAGAAGAACCAGAAGAACCAGAAGAAGAAGATGAAAGAAGATAGAAGATAAAAGAAAGAAGAAACATTTAAATAAAGGAATTGTCAAAAATTGTCTCTTGTCATTTTTAACATTTTTGACAGTTTTTTAGTGAAATGGTAGGGGTACTTTTGTACCCCCTTACCATTTCACACAGGGGGGAGGGCCGGGATCTGGGGGTCCCCTTGTTAAAGAGGGCTTCCAGATTCCAATAAGCCCCCCACCCGCAGACCCCCACAACCACCAGCCAGGGTTGTGGGGATGAGGCCCTTGTCCTCATCAACATGGGGACAAGATGTTTTGTGGGGCTACCCCAAAGCACCCTCCCAATGTTGAGGGCATGTGGCCTGGTACGGTTCAGGAGGGGGGTGCTCTCTCGTCCCCCCCTCTTTTCCTGCGGCCTGCCAGGTTGCGTGCTCGTATAAGGGTCTGGTATGGATTTTTGGGGGGACCCCACACCGTTTTGTTTTTTAATTTTGGTGCGGGGTTCCCCTTAATATCCATACCAGACCTGAAGGGCCTGGTATGGAATTTAGGGGGACCCCCCACATCATTTTTTTTTTTTAATTTTGGTTCGGGGTTCCCATGCCGTTTTTATCAATGAACTTCTATGTGTATTGTCAGACCGGCAATGCATTAATAGCCGCGAGTAGTTTGAAATGACTTTTTTTCCTTTGAAAAGTCATTTTGCTGTCAGACTGTTCTAAACACGGGAAACATGCGCCCCTTTACAGGCATACTATAAACACCCCCCAGGTACAAAATTTAAAGGGATATTACACTTTTATTGTTTCACTTTAAGCATTATTAAAATCACTGCTCCCGAAAAAACAGACGTTTTTAAAACTTTTTTTTTGCATTGATCCATGTCCCCTGGGGCAGGACCCAGGTCCTCAAACACTTTTTATGACAATAACTTGCATATAGGCCTTTAAAATTAGCACTTTTGATTATTCATGTTCGTGTCCCATAGACTTTAACGGTGTTCGCGTGTTCGAATTAATTTTTTGCCTGTTCGCATGTTCTGGTGCGAACCGAACAGGGGGGTGTTCGGCTCATCCCTAGACAGGAAGAATACAAGCAGAAAAGAACAGAGAAGAAAGGGAATGGGGTAGAGAAGACAGGAGGTGAAGAGAAAACCAGGCTTGTTATTTCTAGGAAAGAAATGTGGGTGGACCTATTAAAGGCTGGAGTACCTAAAGATGAGATAGATGGGATTTCTACTGCAGAAATGCTGAAGAGGTGGAAACATTTAGTAGGGAAAACTGTCAGGGTTAGAAACACTACTCCTAGTGAAGATAACATCAGCCTAGACTTAGCAGAAACAGAACAGACCCCTCCTGTTAGCCCCAAACCAATTCCCAAAACTGAACATGAACCCAAACCCAAATCCATTTATCCTGGGGAGGAATTAGAGAGAATCAGAAAAGGGGATTGGGAGGTTTCTTATCCTTTTTGAAGGGAAGGTGAGTCTCCTGTAATAGCCATGAGGGCAGTGACAGCAGGAGACCGATGCCCATATGCACCTGTCACTGTGTGGTGGGGGAAGTCATCTTCTCCTACACGTGTAATGGCTTTAGTTGATAGCGGAGCCGTAGTTACACTTTTGCAAGGAAATCCTTCCCATCACAAAGGAGAATTGATTTATGTAGAAGGTTTGGGAGGGCAAACTACACCAGCAGTTAGGATACGGGTAAAATTGGCTATTGGCAAGGGATCAGGATTTATGACAAATGTTTTGGTATCAGAGTTACCCGAAAATATTCTTGGGATGGATGTACTTCAAGGTCAGTCTATTCAGACTGAAAGAGGTACATTCACATTTGGGTATCCTGATAAAGCGTATCTGGTAAGGGCGGTGAAGGCTGTGGTCAGAGGTCATGCGAAATGGACCCCTGTCTACATTCCTCCACCAGAGAAGCCAGTCTGTCTCAAGCAGTACAGACTTCCTGGAGTAGGGATCCTTAGACCTGCTGTAAGTCCTTTCTCGTCTCCGGTGTTCTCGGTAAAGAAACCTGATGGAACATATAGAATGACTGTGGATTACAGAGGTCTAAACAAAGTGGCACCTCCATTGAAGTCAGCTGTACCAGATATGATCTCAATTGTTGAGAAAATTGCTAAAGATGCAGGAGAATATCATGCTGTGATAGACCTGGCTAATGCTTTCTTTTCTATTTTGATAGACCCAGAGTGTCAAGACCAGTTTGCTATGGTGTGGGACGGCCGCCAGTATACTTTCACAGTGCTTCCTAAAGACTATGTTCATTCTCCGACCATTTGTCATGGACTGATTGCCCAAGATTTAAGTGCCCTGAGTTTGAAAGTCGCTGTGTTCCACTACATTGATGACATCATGATCTCTAGAACAAAAGAAGATGTAACTGAAGCACTGCACCTGCTGATAGAGCACTTGGAGAACAGAGACAAAGTCCAAGGACCTGCCACAGAAGTGAAATTCCTGGGAATGATGTGGACTGGGCCGCAGAGAAAAATTCCAGAGGCAGTTGTGCAAACTATCCAGGCGCTGTCGCCCCCTACTACCAAAAAGAAGGCACAGAAGTTCATTGGAGTTGTGGGGTTCTGGAGATCGTTCATCCCACATCTTGGACTGAGGCCTATATATAATGTCACCAGAAAAAAGACTGAGTTCTCATGGGGTTCAGAGCAGCGGACTGCATTCCTGGCTGCTAAAGAAGCTATTTTGCAGCATCAGGGATTAGGACCCGTGAGGCAAGGAGTACCATTTCAGCTGGATGTAGTGGAGCAGAATGGTACCATATCTTGGAGTCTGTGGCAGCCAAATGAAAAGAAAGGACTGAGAGCAATACCCATTGGATTTTTGTCCAAACAACTGACAGGGGCACAGAAAAGATACACGCCCCTAGCGAAGTACCTGTTTGGGGCCTACACAGCACTTCAACATGTAGAGACCATTACAGGAAAGGACACAGTCACCATCCATACTGCATTGCCAATGGCAGGATGGGTGAGAGATAATGGACTGACCACTAGGGCAGCTGTAGCCCAGAACCAGACACTGATGAAATGGAAGTGGTACCGTCAAGAAAGAGGGGGTATTGCAGCTGGGGATGTTAGAGACATTTCAAAACAGTTGGCTGGGCTTGTCACTTTTACCAGCTCCAGAAGAAGAAATTCCTGTGCTGCAGTCATCCCCCATTCAAGAGGTTCAACCCTTTGACTCTCTGTCAGAAGACATGAAGGAGTCAGCGTGGTTCACTGATGGTTCAGCCATAGTCGCCTCATCTGGGCGTAAATGGACAGCAGCAGCCTACAACCCAAGTACAGACACAGTCCTGCAGGAGATCAGAATTGGAGGGTCCAATCAGTATGCAGAGTTGAAAGCTGTAGTGATGACTCTTCAGGAGGATCCTTTTTCCCATGTCACTATCTACACTAACAGCTGGGCGGTTTTTAAAGGACTGACAACTTGGATGCCCATGTGGAAGTCCAATGACTGGATGATTCATGGAAAGGTGATGTGGGGAGGCAAGGAAGTCTGGGACTACATCTGGAAGGAAGCTCACTCCCGTACCATAAAAGTGGGGCATGTTGATGCACATGTGCCCCTAGTCCCAGACTGTGAGAACTATAACAGAGTTGCAGATGAAATCGCCAAAGTGAAGGCAGTTGTGCCAATTGATCCTGTCTTGATGAACTTGGCCAACTGGGCCCACAAGCAATCTGGACATTTGGGGCAGAAAGCAACATATGAATGGGCACAGCAGAGAGGATTGCCTATATCCATGGACATGATAAAGACTGTAATAGGGAACTGTACAGTGTGTGGAGAAGTGCGACTATGGCCATTGCAAAAGTACTCCACCGGGTCGATTAAGAGGGGTGAGAGGCCTGCAGAGATCTGGCATATCGACTTCATCGGTCCCCTGCCCCGGGGAAACAACGGACTGAGATATTGTTGCACTGCAGTGGACACCTATTCAGGACTTATGCTTGTTCATCCCTGCAAATGTGCAGATCAAGCCGCAACGCTTCAACTGCTCCAGAAACTTGTCATTGCTTATGGTTGTCCCAAACAAGTCCAAAGTGATAACGGCTCACACTTCACTGGATCAACAGTACAGCAGTGGACCAAAGATTCTGGAGTGTACTGGTTATGCCACATCCCATACCATCCACAGGCAGCTAATTTGACTGAAAGATACAACGGGCTATTGAAGGACCAGATACGCAAACTTACCTCCACACATACACTAAGGGGGTGGGATCGGGTCCTCACACAGGCAGTCATGTTGTTAAATTCTAGGCCAATAGCCAAAAGCACGCCATATGAGAGGATGGTAGGGGCTGGGGCACAGATTCCACAGCTGGAGTGCAGAGTTCAGTATTTATGTAAGGTTCCTGAAAGAACAGGGCTTAACAGATATCATGTTACTGCTTCCCATGACATAGAAACCAAGAGTGACGTATCTGAAGCTTAAGCCTATCTAGGAATGAGAGGGAATCTGGCAGGAAGGTTTGAAGTTACATTTGCATTGACAGATGAGCTTCAAGACAGTGGCTGGAACTCTGACTGGTTAGTGGATACTTCTCAGCAAGAGTGGAAAGTGAGGCTACATAACAGCAAACCTTCTAAAATAAACAGCAGTGATCTTCTGGGAAATATCAGTATATTTCCTCTCCTCCCTATTGATGCTCTTTGGGAGGGTCAGAAGTGGGTACAGGCAGGGGGCAATGTGTTAGTCAGATATCCAGGCAAGAAGCCATTTAGAGGAGAGATTTTAGCTGAAGGGCCTGGATCTACTGTTTATTATTAGAAGGAACAGATAATCCGCTTTGTTTTCCACTCCACAGGCTGTCTCTGATTTGATCCATAGGAAGACCAGAGAAAAGTGGTTACATGATGGAAAGAATGACGGAAGATCGCAAGAGCTGTGGAGAGTAAGGCCTTTGATGTATTACAAGCCTGGACTTGTTTCTAAAGAACTTTAGAATGGACTTTCTAATGAACGTTTTAGTTAAAGACTGAAACACCTTCTCAGTGACAGAAATGGAAGGTGTTGCATTCAAGGAAACTTAATGTTTAGAATGAGTTTAGTAATGAAGAGATTTTGTGTGTAGTCTGAGAAAAAAAAAAATCTAGGGCGGAATGTGTTGCGTTTGTTACAATATGATTTTTTTATTAATCAGACTTACGATACATGGGACATAATATTACACAATAGTGGTTGGTCATATAGATATTGTCAGTTTTTGGCTTGAGTAGATTTCTCAAACAAATGCTGTTTTATACAATGGGGGTAAATATCATTGTTGTATTCAACTGACAGTTCAATTAACAGGCTATTGTCTTTATAGCTACAGTAAACAAGTAATAAATTTACTTTTCTGAGGTTCTTTCAGCTTTCAAACTGAAAGAATGACTGTTAGATTACTGTCAGGTGTTGGCTTGATTAGACAATGGGTACATAGATGCAGTTTTCAACAATCCATTGTTTCTACAGCTACAGTAAACATGCATGTTTTCTGTTGTTTGGTAACTATGGCAAACAGCCTGACACATAAAAGGGGGTGAGTAGGGACACACACACACACACACCGTCATGCTGTAACATCTGACACCACTCATGATAGAAGAAACTTGCCTGATGCTCCAGGAGAATCGTTGCCAGTGGAGATCACGATCATACAGTAACAGAAGATAAGTAACTTTTAAGTGTATCTGTACTATTATAGACCATAGGCTGTTCAATTTTCTAGGCATTTTGCTTGTTATAGATATCTGTCGGTCTTGTATTGTATTCCTAATATTGTAATAGTTTTTGTATGTACAGCATCTTGGTATAGTAAAAGGACATTTACACACTGCAGAAATCTCAGCTTCCTTGCTTATACCACAGAGTAACCTTGCTAGATAGACGTAAGCAAAACATCTGCATACAGAAAGTTTTTATCCTAATACATAGAATACATTAAGGTAAAAAATACATTTTGCCTTTAGAACTACTTTACAAAGAATTATAAACATTTTATATAGACTATAATTTGAGCTGTGAACTAAATTTAGGATTAACTGCACAAAACACTATATACATTTGCCACATATACATTTTTAAAAGATTCCATTTGTTTTGATTTTGGATAGAGTAGGGAAGAGTTTAAAAAAAGTCTTAGTTTTTACTTTCTGCCTGTGATTTCATTCAACAGAATTTCCCTCAGTTTGTCTCTGTGATACTCATATAGAAAATGTGAGGCATTCACATTAGTGGGGCAGGAAGGCACAATCTTCAATAAAAACATTATCAAACTTAATAATACTTATATTACTCTACTTAAATCAGTTTTTGTGTTTGTCTGTGTTCCTGTTGGAGACACCCAATAGGGACACAGGCAGCAATAAAAACCTGAGAAGTTTTAGTCCTGGGACTTCAGCCCATGTACACTGAGATAGTCCTTCCATTACTCATACAACTGATTTCCTAGATAGAAGGACTAGCCGTGGGCTGGGTTTTTCAGCCAGTTCCCAGCCTTGGTGCCCAATGTAGACCCCCACTGTCTGCTCTTATATGTGTGATGGGTTTGAAAACCCCACTACACCATCCCCCTGGTCCACCGCAGTACTGACCTTCAGTTCAATCTGAAGTTACTTTGCAAGGCCTGGCATTCTCATTATGCTTTCAGGCTATGGTTCAAAGGGTCCATCTGTGCAATTGGGCCCTTGAGATAAGGGGGCTCAGGTCACCTAACACATGCTTCATTAAGGGATCCTCTTCTCACCACCAGAAGAATGATATCTTCCTTTACCTACCACCAGCTCCTGAACTGATCAGGTTTACTCCATGTACGTTGTCACTCAGGACCCAGACACCATCACCAGTTCAGCATTTTATTAGAACATATTCACTCAAATGGCCGCCTGTGACCCAACGATTTGCATTCTTACTTCACACACTAACATTTAAATGCAGGCATCATCTAAGAATAATGACACATCCAGTTGGAAGCCATATTTTTCTTCTTGTACCTCAGTTACAAAATGGTACAACTTCCACATAACGGTAAAACAAAACAAAAAAAACAATTTGCAAGCACTTTAAGTTTTATTTAAGCCTATGAATCCATGCCTTCTAGCTTCATCCTTGAGTTACCATTCCCTTCAGGTCAACAATTAGTGGCAGGTGCAATTAACCCATGGCAGGAGGAAGCCTATGTGAGGTACCTGAGAACACAGTCCCACTATTCCACTCCTACATTTTGGTTCTCCTAGGTATAGAATACTCCACTCTTTAATAGATTTATAAGTGAATCAGCCAGAAGGGCAGAGATAAAATGATACTTCCTGCAAGGAGAGGCTCAAATTAAAGGGAATTAAGTCAATTTTTTCCTACTCATTTCCCCCTTAGCTATGGCATGTCCATGAGCCATGTATTTACCACTGACCAAGAAGGAACAACATAGCAAACAACGCACATTTACATTTCAGCATTGAAATTATAAACAATGGTAAATAATGGGAAATATAACAAATACCACCTGGTACAACTACATAATAGCAGGAACAGCATGGCAGTTTTCAATAAACAGTATAAAAACAGCAGCAGCAGCCCCTTAAATGTAACACTATGGGGTTAATTTACTAAATCTGGAGAGTGCAAAATCTGGTGCAACTCTGCACAGAAACCAATCAGCTTCCAGGTTTTTTGTCAAAGCTTAACTGAACAAGCTGAAGTTAGAAGCTGATTGGCTACCATGCACAGCTGCACCAGATTTTGCACTCTCCAGTTTTAGTAAACCATCCCCTGTGTGTCTGAAAAGTCAACCCATTTCCCAGTTCGGGAGTGCGGGCATCTAACTTAAATAGAGATGCAGATTTTCCTTTCGGTAGAGGATGTAGATTTTCCCCTTACTAGAATATGTTTGCCCGGATGATACGGTGACCTAGGCTGGACTTGCTGAACACTCCTTTAACGACTTAGGACCGAATCCTTATCAATGTCTGTAGACTGCATTTCCTTCAGAACCCACAAATGTTCCCAGACACACTGAATATAAACATCCTGACATTCGGTTAATGAATTGGAAAAGTCCTCAGTTATGGAAAGGGAAAAGACACTCGTAATTTTCTTGGACATGTCTGATTAAATATCGCTGCAACTACGAAAGGCAGATGAAGTGTCTGCCATGACTTTCACCTGAAGGTAGCCGTGGATAGAGTGGGCGGTGCCCGGGGCCCCTAATAGATGGGCCGCCACTTGGCTCCAGTGTCCTCCTCTTCAGTGCGTTCTGACAACCCCAAGTGCTACAGGGATGTTGGACCTCACCAGTTCCAGACCTGTTGATGCCACGGACACCTGGATTGCCAGTTTGGTGAAGACTTCTTAGGGGATCTCACCTCAGTCTGTTCCACAGAGATTCTTGAGTTATGAGGTTCAGCTTTTTCCGACAATAAAGTAAACACCAAGGCTATACATTGTCCACATCTTGCCCGCATTTACTAAACTCTGGCGAAAATGAGTGCAACTTCACCTGAAAAGTGCACAGTCTATTTGCCTTTAGTAAATCCACCCCAATTGTTTCTTCAACAAACATTGTACAGTAGGTTGTATTTTTACAGTTGCTATAATACATCCTAACAATTATTTCACTTTTGTCCAACAGGTGGCTGAGGAATCAGGGACATTAAAAGAAACGTAGTATAATTACAGTGGTAGGAGCAGACACTTAAGGCAATCTGTTGCTTTGCTTTGCATGCTCTTTTTATGTTGGACTTTAAGTCTAGGTTCACACGTATGCGGGCTGCGTTTGATGCATTTTTCAGGCAGGCTTTGCAGTGCATTTTGCACTTTTAAACCCTCGTTTTGATGCATTTTTGCATGCAGTTTTCATGCATTTTGCATTTTTTTCTCTTTAAACACACTATAAACACACTGTATATAGCTGGTTGCTAAGGAGCGGGCCAGGAAGCCAGCCACCACATCCTTAACAACTGATGAGTCATCAGCAATCAGGGGGGCTCTCCACCAACAGCTGAATGTAAAAAGCGAACTTCCGTAAAAAAGAAAAATTGTGAAAAAAATGACCTTTGGGTCTGGTATGGATATGGATGGGACTCCCACGCCAAAAATTTTAAAAAAAGGTGTGGGGTCCCCCCAAAATCGATACCAGACCCTTATCCGAGTATGCAGCCTGGCAGGTCAGGAAAGGGAGGGGATGAGCGAGCGCCCCCTCCCCTCCTGAACCATACCAGGCCACATGCCCTCAACATGGAGACAAGGGCCTCTTCCCCACAACCCTGGCAGGGGTCTGCGGGCAGGAGGCTTATCGGAATCTGGAAGCCCCCTTTAAAAAGGGGGACCCCCAGATCCCAGCCCCCCCAAGAGAATGAATATGGGGTACATTGTACCCCTACCCATTCACCAAAAAAAAAAGCAGTGTAGTGTTATAAAAAATAAGTGACGGTTTTTGGCAAGTCCTTTTTTATAAAAAATGAAGAATGTCCCTCGTTGCAGCTCTAACATGTCTTCTTACTCCAGTACCACCGGTGTCTTCTTTCTCCGGCTCTGACACCGATGTCTTCCTCCTCCGGTCTTTTCCCTCCACTGTCTTCTCCCTCCAGTGATATCTTCTCCCTCTGCTGTCTTCCCCCTCCAGTGATGTCTTCTTCCTCCACCGCCGTCGTCCCGCTAAAAATAAAAATAAACCGTCCTCCTCCGACGCTGGCTCCCTCCGTTGTGTCAGCTCTTGTGTCTTCGAGTTTTTTTATAGCCATGGGGCGTGGCCATCTGGTGATGTCACCTGGAGAACCCATCCTTTGTGATGGCACGTGATGTCATAAGGGACAGGTTCTCCGGGTGACATCGCTGGATGGCCATGTCCCATTGCTATATAAGAATGGGCAGACATCGGGGCTGACACAACGGAGGGAGCCAGCATCGGAGGAGGACTGTTTTAATTCTTAGTGGGTCAGCAGAGGAAGAAGACATCGCTTGAGGAAGAAGACAGCGGAGGGAGAAGATATCATGGGAGGGAGAAGAAAGTGGATGGAGAAGACATGACCGGAGGGAGAAGACAGCAGAGGGAGAAGATCGGAGGAAGAAGACATTGGTGGCGGAAACAGAAAAAGAAGACATCAATGGCGGTACCGGAAAAGAAGACACATTGGAGCTATGACGGGCAAATTCTTCATTTTTAGGAAAGAAGGGCGGGATATGGGGCCCCCTTTCTTAACCTTCTTAGTGGTATTCCTGAGTGTAGCTCGGGGTGAATTTTTACTACCAAAAGCGGTAACCCGAGCCACACTCGGGATTGCATTGCGGCAAATTCAAAGACTGCCAAAATACATAACACATACAGTACACTGTAATCTATAAGATTACATTACTGTATCAAATCATTTCACATCCCTTTTGTCCCCAGTGCTTTGTCCAGTGCCCTGCATGCACTTTTATATTATTTATGTCATTCTTTCTGCCTGAAAACTTGAGAATGTCCATGGCTCCCAAAAAGCATCCTTTTACGTCAAAATCAGTTTTGGACAAGCTAGAAAACAGTGATAGTAAATAACAATCACTTGCAGAATAGAGCGATAATGAATCGTGGGAAAGTTTGTTATCAGACACTGAAAGTGACGACAGAGACAATTCTGCGACTGAGCAAATTTCAGTGTATTGATTTAATTACATTATTGAATACATTTTATTACTATTTTATTATTATTTTTGATAATTATTTTTAGTTATTTATTATATTATAATTTATGATTTCATGTTTCAAATTTTATCATACCCGGAATGTCTACTAGATTCTTGTTTGGACAGATTTAAATGAGTTATTCCTAAGAATTACAGGCCTACAATATAAAACGCAAAAATTCTATGCAAAACAATATACCACTTTGAGACGCAAAAATCTGACATAATCATACCACCAGGGAGGTTAAAGGGGGCTTCCAGATTCTGATAAGCCTCCTGCCCACAGATCCCCACAACCACCAGCCAGGGTTGTGGGGAAGAGGCCCTTGTCCCCATGTGCTTGGGGCAGGAGGGAAGAGCCCCCCGCCCCAAAGCACCCCCCATGTTGAGGGCATGTGGCCTGGTATGGTTCAGGAAGGGGGCACTGGTATCGATTTTAGGGGAGACCCCACACCATTTTTTCACAATTTTGAAGGGCCTCTTATGGATTGGTGGGACCCCACAACATTTTTTTCACAATTTTTTTTTTTACATTCAGCGGTCAGCAGGGAACCCCACTGACAGCTGATGATTAATCAGTTGTTAAGGATGCGGCTGCCAGCTTCCTGGCCTGCTCCTTAGTAACCAGCTATATACAGTGTTTTTAAAGGGGAAAAAAATCATAAAATGGTGTGACTCCATTGACGTCTATTACACGCAAAACGCGGGAAAAGAGTCCCTGACCCTTTCCAAAAACACACTGGCTGCAAAATGCATATATGTGAACGTGTACCATGAGAAACTATATTAAATGGACTGTAGTACATCTGCAAACTGCAAAACACACTAAAAAAATGTAGGTTTGAATGAAGGGTTAGGACAAGGGCTAGCTGAACCTGTTTAGTATAATTGCAACCATCTTTTCTCCACCCAGGCAGCCCAGGTGCAGCATACTGTCACTAGAATGAATGGCTGTGTGCCCCCCGTGCATTGCTGTGCTCGTGTGTACCATGGTGCTATTGTAAAAACAAATACAGCATATAGGCATATGCAAAATATAGAAACATTTCTGCATATGACCATATGCTGTACTTGCGTTTACGATATCACTGTCATGCACAACCATTCATGTCAATGGCAGGCTGTATGCTGCACTTGGGCTGCATAAGTGGAGGAAATACATCTGCAATTACACCAAACGGGCTAATCAGGCTGTGTGCAAGGGCCCTTAAAATTCAAAATGTCTGACGAGTTCACTTTATGCAATGTGGCTATATTTCTTGGATACCAGTTCACAGAATATACTGGCTAGTTTCATACATTGTAAACACAGGAATGCAAAAGCATAAAGGTGAATGAGCTACATACATTATAGGAGCAATAGGCAATGAACTATAGCAAAGCACTAAAGTCAATTTAATGTGCACCAGATTACCGAATAAATTGGCATACAGCTTTTAATAAATTCATTGTTCAACATTCCTTTTTACATACAGCTAGCTGACAAGTAATTCTAGTGAGGAAATGCAGACACAGCATGAAATTCATTAAGCTTTTTACGCCAAGCAGGGCAATAGCTTCAGGTCACTACTGGGAGTAAAATCCACCTTTCTCAGAATGCAGATTTAAGACCCAGAAGCACAACTTGCATTTAAAGCTTTACCATTACTGAGAATTAAATGTCAGAATAGAGGTGGATATAAACAAAGTCAGACATTCTTTTAGTATATTATAATTTATTTCTCACCATTGTGTAGGGCTGGTAGATTTGCGATCTACCATCTGATAGGTAAATTTAGCAAATTGCTCATTAGGTGAAGTTAGATTTGCCTCTGTTCCAGCTTGGCTGACGTTGCATGTGTTTCCATACTGGGCCGGTGGGTGTCGTTGTTACTATCGGCTAGTGTTGGAAAGGCAACGTGTCAAAGCATATGGATGCTCAAGTGAGAGGGGCCTATCCAGGCGAGCAGAGAGTGTGTCCCACGAGGGGAGCGCATTCTATTGTAATATTCAACTCTAAAGGACATTTGTCAAGAATCCTACAGAAAGGTATTTGAGCTTTCCCTGAAGTTTTCCCTTCTGCCTCTTTCCTGCTACTTCCTTCGTTAATTGTTCAATAAAGCATTGAAAAGTGCTCAAGTGTTGGTGCGTGTATCGTCCAGAGGTAAACTCAATGGAACCCTAGACCCGGTGGCAGTGAAACAGAGGGAAGGAGAGTGAAGGTAACAAGCCCGTTTAAACCAGCAGCGCCGCGCGGAGAGTTATTGCTACATGTGGGTGCGTCGTCCGGGATTTGTTGACCATCAATTCTTGCAACCCAGAGAAGTGTTTCACCGGGAGTTTACGGTGAGAGCTGGAATTTGTCAAAATTTTTAAGGAAGAGAAGGGGTTAAAACTGCAGGACTTTATTTCTGAGTGCGTAGACGGCGGGCCCGGGAGCTACGTGATCAGAAGAACAAGTGGGAGGAGCCTACCCTACTTGATACCGCGTGGGACGCGTGTATGTGTTTGGCGCCAGAAAAAAAAGAGAAGCCTTGTGATCGTACTGAGAAGATCAGAGTGTGGCTATGTTTTTTTCGGCAATGCGGCCAACTGTGGGACCGAGAATGTTCCCTGCAAACACCGTGTTGAATACTGTGCTGACCGGAACCCTGCTTACGGATACTGGAGTTTGTTTGAAGCCGCAGGGGAGGTTTGTCTTGTATACCTCAGGAGATATTGAGGGACTGGGCATGATCTGCCATCGATGTGAAGGACTGGCCGTGCATCTTCGTCCATTTGGCCGATGTCCGCAATGTGGAGAGTACTTGTTTGTGGTGGAGCAACCTACCACATCTCCCCGTGCCGGATGGATTGGGCAACAGGTATTGCCACAGTAGAAGATGCTACTACTATAGAGAGAGAATGGCAGGCCACCACTTTGCCTGTTGTTACTGACAATGTTCCGGAGAGAGACACTGCTGTTGCCGTCTCATCAGGGGACATTACTGTGATTTCTGCGTCCACTACACCTACTCCTGTTGTACCTGTTCAGAGGAAGCTGGGATATGTGAAGGCTTCCCGCGGCCATGGTCGAGGCCTACCTCAGAGGTTACCTGAACCGGAGCTATCAAAGTCCACGTCAGGAACGGGTAAGCCACTGATGGGGAATGTATCTGGGACTGTAAATAAGTATCGGCCAGCGTTAGAGTTGGGAGATTCGGAAATAGAATCCATGTCGGATCTTTTCCGAACTATGTCACAAGAACTGTTGTGGTCACAAGGTGAAGACGTTGCCTCTGCTATGACTTTCCCTGAATGGACAGCCCTGAGTTCTGGGAAGACGTCACCCTGTGTGGAGCTGCACAGTACTGTTACTGAGACTTTACCGAAAGTTGCTAATTCACTACAGACACCGGCTGGGTCTATGGTGAGCAAATCATTGGATTCATGTGTGCCTCCTGGTATAGGGAAAGACAGATCTTTGCCCAAACTTGCACGTTTGCAGAGGATGTTAAACAAGCGTGTGGCTGCCGAGTATGGTTTGGAATTCCCTTATGTGCCCAAGGACATAATGCAAGTGATTGAACTTAACCGGGAACTTTGGTACAGTGAAGCTGTGTGGGACTATTTGTCTGTGCCTAAGCCTTTCCGAAAGACTGGATGTTCTGTTAAAATGGATGAACGTTTTAGTGGATGTTTTATACACTGGAACTTTGGTCGGCACTTCTATGCTGACAAAGTAGTCATCTGTAGGCCCGGAAAAGATGACGTTGTCTATTTCATTACCACAGTGGATAAAACGGGAAAGCCACTAATAGTGAGTGTCAGTATAAAGGGATCTTCGTGGTCAAGATCTGCATATTCTGTTTAGTGTTTTAAATCCAAGGACTTCTTTTTTGCTAGCTGGATTTTTCTTCAAAGAAGTTATTATACAGGGATGGACTCCTTAAGATTATTTTGATATAGGTATAAAAAAAGAGGAAATGAAGCTTTGCTCCTGATATTGTACAATATATATGTGTGTGTGTTTAACGTGTTTTCCTTTTCAGGAACTATTGGATCTCCTATCAAGCTGGGAGGCTTTTCAGCTAGATAGGGGGAGTATGTAGTGCTGGTAGATTTGCGATCTACCATCTGATAGGTAAATTTAGCAAATTGCTCGTTAGGTGAAGTTAGATTTGCCTCTGTTCCAGCTTGGCTGACGTTGCATGTGTTTCCATATTGGGCCGGTGGGTGTCGTTGTTACTATCGGCTAGTGTTGGAAAGGCAACGTGTCAAAGCGTATGGATGCTCTTCTGTCCCGGAGACAACTCGGTGGAGGTGGTCCTCCGAGTTGCATTCTGGGAGAGGGTATATATGGGACAGACACCATATTTTGGGGTTCATTTTACAGCCACCTGCTGGCCCTCCTGGCCGACAGGTTTGCGTTAGAGTGCTATCTCGTGGTCCTCCGTTCTGGAGGCCCGCGCCATTACGGCACATGGGTGGGCCCAGAAGCTTGTCTGGGGCCTTCCACAGCAGCCAAGGAATGGTCCTGAGCTGTCTATCCAGAGTGAAGAAGCTGGACAACCGAGAAGATCCCAGGGGAGGACCCGTCATGGAAGGATCATGCAGAGTGCTGGTCTGGAGAGGGGCCTGGTGACTCGGTTGGAGGACGTATCCTAAAGTAACTTTACAGCATAGTGTTGCCGGGTTTGGCTTAAAGGCTCAAGCACTGTGACTGATATTCACCACAAAACCAATACATCCTGTGGCAGAGGATCGTACGGGTTTATCCCAAGCAAGTCTGTGGCAGAGACTTTTGTTCGTGCTATGTACTGGCTGCTAGGCAAGTGAGAGAGGCCTATCCAGGCGAGCAGAGAGTGTGTCCCACGAGAGGAGCGCATTCTATTGTAATATCCAACTCTAAAGGACGTTTGTCAAGAATCCTACAGAAAGGTATTTGAGCTTTCCCTGAAGTTTTTCCTATTGCCTCTTTCCTGCTACTTCCTTCGTTAATTGTTCAATAAAGCATTGAAAACGTACTCAAGTGTTGGTGCGTGTATCGTCCAGAGTTAAACTCAACGGAACCCTAGACCCGGTGCTGGTGAAACAGAGGGAAGGCGAGTGAAGGTAACAAGCCTGCTTAAACCAGCAGCGCGGAGAGAGTTATTGCTACAATTGTATAATAGTTTTTTTTGTTTTGTTTTTTTTTGCATATTAATAGCTTTTTAGAACACTAACAATTAGCTTCCATATATGCAGTCATTATTTATCTTTCAAGTTCAAAAGGAAACACAATGTATATCAATATTATAGGGAGACCAATCATTAAAATCAGGAGAAAGGGTGGACTGTATATTTAGCCATCAGAAAAGCTAGAAATTAAATGCATAATGAATTAAATCCATATTGAATGTGTTTAATAGCAAAAAGTAAAAAAATATTGTTTTTTTTTTCAAAATTGTCGCTTTTTTTGTCCTTTTTTTGTCCTTGTCCTCATTAACAATGGGGGGGTGCTTTGGGGTGGGGGGGTGCTTTGGGGTGGGGGGGCGCAGGGTCCCCTCTCTACCCCAAAGCACCCACCGCCCCCATGTTGAGGACATGCGGCCTGGTATGGTTCAGGAGGGGGAGGGCGCTCACTCGTCCCCACCCCTTTTTCTGACCTGCCGGGCTGTGTGCTCAGACAAGGGCCTGGTATGCTCTTGGAGGAGAAACCCATACCGTTTTTTTTTTAAATTTGGCGTGGAGTTGCCCCTAAAGATTCATACCAGGCAGTGCCTGGTTTAGTCAGGGATCAAAGTCGGGTCCCTGTTTATTAAAGTCGGACTTCAAGTCGCAGGGCAAAGTCAGATCCACAGTTGTACGACTGTTTTGTCAAAATCGCAGCCGCGAAATCGCAGCAAAATTGCGCAACTTTGAAGTCGCACAAGTGTGAAAGGGGCCTTATGTTTACGATCTACCAGAACACCCGGGTCCTTCTCGACCACTGACCCCCCTAGAATGTATGACACATGTTTTGAGACTTCTAATGCATATCATTTATCAACATTAACCCTAATTTGCCATATAGTTGCTGAATTAAAGAGTGCATTGAGGTCGGCTTGTAAGTTGGAAACATCCTGCAATGACATTATTCCACTGCATACAGTAGCTTGGTGTCATCTGCAAACACTGAAATGGTACTTTTAGTCCCAGACTCTATATCATTTATAAATTAACCTCAGACCATTGAGAGTATGAGTAGTACGAGTAGCCAGTATTTTTATCCATTTACAAACAAATGTTCTAAGCCTGTAAACTTTAGCTTACACAATAGTCATGTGTGGGGAACTGGCAAACACAAAAGCCAAGTATCTATATCCAAAGGCACTCATTTATCTAAGTTTTTACTTACTTCCAAATAAAAAAATAAATAAATCTGATTTGTTTAGCAAATTCAGACTTTTGTGAAACTATGCTGTCAATTGCATAAAATATTGTCTTCTATCAAAACTCTTCTATGTGTTCTTTTATTAAACTCTCCAATATTTTTCAAACTATAGAAGTTAAATTAACCTGTCTGTAGTTACTTGGTAAAGACATTGATCCCATTTTAATATAGGCACCACATTGGCCAATCCAGTGGTATTACGCCAGTAATTAAATGGTTTATAAAAATGAGAAACGGTAGCTTTGAAATAACAGAACTCAACCGCCCCCCACCTTACTCCCACCGATACAACCATATAATATAATTACACAAAACAGACTGTGTTTGGCAGAAAATGGCCGCAGCACTTTATTGGTTTACAATTTCATAACCACAACATATATTAATCCAAACTTTGAATGAAATAAAAACATAGCAGGCTTTTGCCCATTTTTCAGAACTCGGGCAGCTTAAACTCTATTAACCAAAAAACAAGTCTCCTCCGGATTCCAGGCTGACCCAATCACACAAAATGCGACAGTGAGGGAGGGAGCTCTTTCACTCGTGGTCCTGGCTACTGCAAGAGGAAGAAGAGACCCTCTGTAGCCCTTTTATCACCTCCCCAGGGAAACTCCAGAACCTTCCCTGAAATCCCATTGGATCTATCCTGGATACCTTCACATATTTAAAGGGACAGTACTCCCACCACCATTAACATACAATACATACCATTAACCATTTAAACAAACAGGGCTAGGTGGCTGCTGTCTGAAGAAAGTGGGCTCAAATGAGGTGCTCCCTTTTTACAATCTGAGGATATGTGGCTGTAAGCCATCTGATCCTGGTGCTTTATTCAACTTTATTTTGTCTAAATGTTTCTGGTTCATATCAGTTTTGAGTCATTGTGGATCATTTTGGGCTGTGTCAATACTATCCTCATTATGGACTTGCGTTCCCCCATTTTCTATTGTATATAGAGAGCTGAAGAGGATAAAGGTGTTTAACTCTAATGTATTTCCTGCATTTAAGTAAAAAAAATGCAACCCCTCCCTCCAAATACTTACCTGAGCGAGTCTGAACCAGGGCAGTGACTGAGAACTGCAGCATTGCTCTCTCTCCTCATAAGTTCAAAGACAGCCATTGGCTCCTGCTCCTATCAGTCAAGGTCAGTGAGGAGAGAGTGGGGCGGCAGGGCTGAGCAATACTGTGTGTGTCTATGGACACACAGAGCTGGCTTGGGAGCGAGCTCACACATCTGCCCCCATAGCAAGTGCTTGCTATAGGGGCTGATACTGAAGAGGAGTAGATAGAGCAGGCAGGGGACCCCAGAAAAGGAGGACAGGGCTGCCCTGTGTAAAACAATTGCACAGGGTAGGTACTGTAAGTATAACACGTTTGTTATTTAAAAAAAAATAAACTTTTACAATAACTTTAAACGTACTTAAACTTACCTTTTCTTCAGCAGTCCTTGTCCCCATTCCATCTTCTTCTGAGTGCCAGTCTTCAGCTGTCTTTATCATGGTGCAGGGTTACGTCACTCCTGCACATGCGCAAGAGTCATCCTACCACAGCTGCCATAACCCCGGTATCCTTTTCTTTAGCGGGTGATCCGCTTTCAGATAAAAATGGTCTCTGCTGCCGATTCGCAGGCACACTCTCCCTCTCTGGAAAGCCTGTGTATGCCTGTCATATCCCGGCGGTGGCCGGAGGAAGATGTGCGCCCGTGGGGCACCCGCTACATATATATATAATTAGCAAGCTCTGTAATGTTTGAAATTCCCAGGCCAGCAAAGCATAATAATTTCTAGCTGGGGCTTCTATAATCTTTTGCTGACTGCCTCACCTATGAGTATGGTGGCAGAGCAGCTCTCCTGTGCAAGATCACGTACCTTGTACATGATCCGGCACTTCCACATAGGGGGGTCGCATGACGCCGATGCCGCAGCTGTGATTAAACACAGCACAAGCCAATTAGAAGGTGCCAGCCAATGGATGTCTGCTGGTACCCGCTGATCGGCAAGGAGGAACACAGAACAGAGTTCTGCCTATGTAAACAAGGCAGAGCTCTGTCCTGTTAGTGGGGGTGTGCTGGATACTGTTTCCCTGCAAATCAGGGGGCCCAGATGACGTCAGTGTGCTCGAGGGAACCTTCTCCATCACTGTCACTGACAGACCCTCCTTTATTAAACTATCACTCATTCGACCCGAATCCGCTATTATGTTCTTACTCCCCATGTATTGCCTGTACCCTTACAAATCGATTAGCCCAGCATTTATCTTAACAGCAGCATTTTCATAACACATGATGCTAATAGGGTTCTACTCAGACTAGCCCAGCATTTATCTTAACAGCAGCATTTTCATACCACATGATGCTAATAAGGTTCTACTCAGCTGAGCCTAGCTCCACATGCAGAAAGTTTTCACTGAGACTGAATAATATTGCAATTAGTTGCTGCAAAATTACAATAAAAAAAGAATGTTTAAAACATAGTAAAGGTTGCAAACAATAATAGATTAACTTGTAAGCCTCCTTTTCTTATAGTTAGGTGTTCCAGGAGTGGTGCTTTTGGGCTCATAATGAAATGAGCAAGTCACACTATGAACTGCTGTTACTGTCTGTTTCCTCAAGTCACAGGTCCGAGGCCTACTCGCTTGTCCCAACAGGAAAGCATGACTAGGGCAGCCAGATAACTTACTACCCCAACAACACATGCCTAATGCCTTACCATTGCTATAAAATAATGACACTGACACCTTCTTGGATGTAAATGGCCTGTTCGGCCTTTATTAACAAAAACCAATAACCATAAACTTTATTTAAAATATTTAAAACATTTAAAATATTTAAAATATTCCAGCTCCAATCCAAATAATTGGTTGCTGGTCCCTGACAACCCACCTTTAACTTTTTAGTCTGTAATACCTTTAGGTAGTATCTGTCCCCAGCTGCCAAACTCGCCTCGAGGACTCACTAACTGATCACAGACCCCCACAACTTATTACCCGTTAGTCCAGCCTGAAACCAGACTAACCGGGAGGACGCCAAACCTGGGATGGATCCCAACGGTTTTCCAATACCTCATGTTTATATATAAATATACCTGTCATCAAGGACCGAAACGCCACTGTGGCACAAGTGTGAAACCTTACACTTGTGCCCGCAGCCACACCAGCAACGCCCTACGGATGCCATCTTCCAACCCTAATGCCCAGAGGTCAATCCCGACAGGGTTGAGATGCACCCCATCCCCTCTGAAGTACCTCCAGGTGTCTACCTCCAACTCCCAATGCCGGACCACCACTCCACCATTACGGGCAATAAATCTCCCCACCTCTTTGTTAACCTTAATTGATGTCTTGTTCAGTTTTTCAACTGACTGGGCCCCCCTCCAAGACATGCAGGCCACGATATCAGACCATACAAAAATCATGTCAGGGAAGGAAGTCCGCAACCTAAGAAAACCCCACTGAATGTCCTTTATGACCTGCCTAATGGGCTGGATGCCCAAGTCATTGCCACCCACATGAAGGACCAAAATGTCTGGAGACTGGTCCATACGTGAGAAATTATGTACTTCAGGTACAACCTTATGCCACATCATTCCCGGCACCCCGATCCACCTGATCCTGCCTTCCTCTCTAGTAAGCCTCAACTGCCTACCATCTGGCCTGACATCCGCCCTTCTTGCCCCCCAAAAAACGTACGAATGTCCCAGTATCCATATGAGACATCCTGGGGAATCTGAAAAGACATAACAAAAAGCATACCTAGCAACAGACATAACTAACAAGCAGAAAAAAAAAGGATACTCACAAGAAGAAGAAGAATCACAACAAATGTGGATGAACATACAATTGATATCTGGTGGACTCCCGTCTGCCAATCTTCTTTATTGCTTCCGACGGAAGTCCCCACCGGGACGCTTCCGTGGCCGCCCCTATGCGAAAAGAATGCAATGCATAATCCCCCGGGGCTAACCCACCCGCTGTTAAACACTTACGTAAAACTGCTGTAAACTGAAACTTAGACAGGCACGATCCATCAAGGTGGATGAACAACGCACCCTCCCCTTATGGGCAAATAGCCAGAAACTGCCTCAAGGCTGCCACTGGGAAAAACTGGGTGTAATGGCCCTGAACAATTCTACACGGGCCCCTCTTCCTTGTTGGTCCATTTTTTATCGCCTCCAAATTTGAACTGACAATTCCGAGCACTGTATATCCCCTAACCGCAATCCTCCCATCACCCATTTGGAAGGCAAAACCAGCTCGCTGATTCTGAATGCCCCAACAAAGGCCAGCAAAAAAGCTGCCCTGAAAAGCACCTGCTCAAAATGTGATGAACACACATTCCCCAAACATGATAAAATTGTCCCCAACACATCAAACGAGACTAGGTTTCTGGAATCCTTGTGGTGACTTCCTTTTCTATAGCCCCTTAACGCCCTACGAACCATAAAAGATTTGGTGAAATCTTTTTTCCCTTCCATCTGAAACAAAAAGGCTAAGGCCGCCATCTTCTTTCCCATCGCGGTCCCTGAAACACCCTGTGAATAATTATTACAGATAAAACACAACACCCATGCCTGTAAGTCTTCTGGGTCCTCCGACCCGCCTACCTCCTCCATCAGAGCCAACCCTTCCTGCCACACTTTGGAATATGCCTTCCATGTTCCATGCCTGTAAGTCTTCTGGATCCTCCGACCCGCCTACCTCCTCCATCAGAGCCAACCCTTCCTGCCACACTTTGGAATATGCCTTCCATGTTCCAGCGCTGAGGGACTGCCGTATCAATCCAGCAGCGACTCCAGCGCAATTTTCCATAATCCTGGAGGACATGGTTCCCCCACACGGTCTGCCTCCGGCGCCAACTTGTGAAATTCTTCATCACTGGAAACGAGACAAACCATCCGCTAACTTGTTGTAACCCCAGGGATATGAACTGCATAAACAAAGGCATTTATCCGCAAACAACTGAGCACCAGATGCCATAACAATCTGACCACTGGGGGGAAGAGGCTGAGATATTGTTAATCGCCCCAACTACCCCCCATATTATCGCAGTTGAACCGTACTTTTTTGTTTCGAAACACCTCACCCCATAGCTCCACCGACAAAACAATGGGAAAAAGTTCCAAAAGGACCAAATTCCGAAGGAAACCAGCCTCCCTCCAAGCCTCAGGCCATGGCTCTGCACTCCACTTTCCCTGACAATAAGCTCCATATCCCACTGATCCAGATCAGCGTTGCTGACCAGCCCCGCCTGCCACATTGAGCGCCCATTGAAGTATTCCAAAAAGGCATCCCAAATCCTCAAATCCTCCTTCAGCTCTCTGTTCAGTCGGATGAAATGATTGGGTACTTGTACCATAGCCATAGCAGCCGACAACCTTCGACAGAATATGCTACCCATGGGAATAATCCTGCAAGCAAAGTTCAATTTTCTCAGTTCTTTCAAACGAATCTTACGCTTGCCACTTGCCAAACTCGCCTCCCTTCTCAGGGCCACCAATTTGTCCTCCGGCAATCTGCATTCCATGGCCATTGAATTGATGGTGATATCCAGAAAGACCAACTCTGAAGTTGGGCCCTCTGTCTTGTCGGCCGCCAGTGGAATCCCGAACCTCTCAGCCAAGTGCTGTACGGTCCCCAACAACACCCCGCAACAGTGGGATTCTGGCGGGCCCACGCACAGGAAGTCATCCAGATTATGGATGACTGAATTAACCCCTGCAACCTCCCTAACTGTCCATTCAAAAAACGAACTAAAAGCTTCGAACAGGGCACATGAAACTGAACAGCCCATAGGAAGGCAACGATCTACAAAGTAAGACCCTTGCCAACAACACCCCACAAATGAATGCTTTGGGGGTGAACCGGCAGTAACCTGAACGCCGATTCCACATCGGTTTTTGCCATGAGGGAACCTTTGCCATACTTCCTAACCCACGAGACGGCCGCATCGAAGGTTGTATAGGTAACCGCACAGACATGTGGGTCGATACCATCGTTCAATGAGCCGCCCTTGGGGTAAGACAGATGATGTATCAGCCTGTATTGCCCCGGCTTCTTTTTTGGAACCACTCTCAATGGGGAAAATACCAACCCTGGCAACGGCGGGGCAGGGAATGGGCCAGCCATCCAGCCAAGCGCCACCTCCTTAAACACTTTAGCCGACACCACCTCATGATGGAGAAGTGCCGACCTCAAATTGTCCGATACAGGCGGGACTTTCCTTACTGTGCTCGGAATTTGAAAACCCTCCCTAAACCCCGCTTCTAACAAATTTGATGCCGCCCTATCGGGATACCTACTTAGGAAAGGCAACATCCTTTCCAGACTCACCGGCGTCATCCCTTTTTCCAGCGTTGTCCTCTGCGTGATCCTTTCCTTGCTTGAAACATCGCATGAGGGGGTGAGTGCCACTACATCCAGAGCACTCGTGTTTGTAGCGACACGAGTTGCCAAACCGGAATGTTCCTTCATTGAACTGCCAGCAAACCCCTTTCTTTTTAAGGGCTGGCGATCCTGCTGAGGAGGTGCCGCTGACCCCACCTGGAAAAAACTGACCCGTAGTCCTGGAGAAAGTCATCAACTTCATCCAGAGACTAATATCTTTGTGGTCCCATCTAATAGAGGGGCGAATGGCCTTACGCTGACGAAATTGCTCGTCATACCGAAGCCATGCTAAGCCCCTATACACCCTGTGTACCTCACTAATTGCCTCTATGTAGCAGAACAAAGCCGAACAATTGTCGGGTGCTTTTTCCCCAATCACGCTCGCAAATATCGCAAACGCTTGCAACCAATTCGCAAACGTTCGTGGAATCAGCCTATATCTCCTCTTTTCTTCCTCCTCCTTCTTACTCTCATCCGGCTTTACCCGATGTAAATTACATTTTTTCAACAGAAGCATGGAAAATATTTCCACAAACTCATCCTTCCAAATTTTCTCCCTCACTTCTTTTTCCAAATGTGCCCCTAGTGGTCTCTCGAAGCACACACCTCGCACTGCGCTGCATCCGCTAAGCGCACCTTCTCTGCATCCTTCGGCGTAGTCACCTCTGTCGATCCCATGCAGTCTTTTTCTGTCTGAGTCTCTGCGACCGCTGTCATTGGAGCTGTTTGGGGGGCTTCCACCATGACTGGAGGCTCCCAAACCATTGTGGGGGGTGTGACCCAGGGCTAACCCGGGCCAAGGACTGTGGTGCTCCACTCTCTAAGCGGCGTAATAGCTCCCTCAATGAATCCCACAGGCCCCCTTCCCCCCCAGGCGTACCCTGTACATTACTCCCTCAACTATAGGTGCAGGAGACAAGACAGTTAAAGTATTAGGATAAGTAATGAATGTTGTCTTACCAGGCTGCATCAGGCGAGAAGACCCTCCAGCCACTGGTACCGACACCACTGCTGCCTCCTGGGGATCTTCCCTCAGCTCACCCTCCTCGCTGCTGCTGGATGACCTCTCCGCCTGCCCATGCGACCGCTGCCATCCATCTCCCAGTCTTCCTTTTCCCCTGGGCACTGCAGTTGTGGTGAGCGGTGGGGGGCTGACATCCCCTTGAAGGCTCCGTCCTCCATCACTGTGTCCTTCGGTGATGATGTCACCTTGCTGCGCCGCCGACGTGGCCAGCGCACAGGCTCCACTCTGGCCAACCCTCCCAGGCCCGACCTGGACCTGGAGGTGGGGCCTCCTGACTGACGTTCTGTCCCTGTAGTAGGGCCTCCTCCACTAGGCATGATGGCGCCACCGCGAGGCGAGCCACCAGCCGCATCAGTGACCAGGTCGGCACATCTCCCGCGAGAGTTGCCACCCCGACCGGAGCCTCGACAGAGGTGGCAGCTGAATGGATCTGCGCCTGGACTAGCCTGGAGGGGACCGGCCTATCTACATGGTGAGTGCCCCCCCTCATGGACTTTGCCATGGACGGGGATTCCTCCCAGGCCCCCTGCCCACTGATGAAGGGGTCTGCTTGGTAGTGGGGCCTGAAGGGGCCCAACTGGGACTCCCAAGCCAGCGTTGAGTCCTGGGGGTGTTATCTGGGCTGAGGAGCTCCTGAGGCCTAGACCTCCGAGCCTATGTAGAAACAGGCCTCGTTGTAGGGGGGCCCTGCCTTACCCCCCTACAAAGTAGCGGCGATCTGGCTCTGCAGCCAGTAAGTGCCATGTACCTCCGCCGCATCCCTAAGCTGTTCTCAAAGCTGTTCTAGCCCACTCATCTTGTTTTGTCTTTTGCAGTGAACGCAGACCTCCCCAGAGAACGTTCCACCACGCTTGCTACCCCCAGACTGCTGTCTCTGCTCTACCCATCTCCTGAACTGAATACCATGCTCCCCCCTTCTCCTCAGACCCCCCAATCCGGTAAGACCAGTTCTTTTCTACAACCCCTCCTATTCTTAACCTCTTCTTCTCCATAAGCTCCTTGCACCCTGTCATGTATGTCCTGCGCCTCCTTTTCAATACAGCTGCGTACATGTCTTACTCATGTCCTATCCCCTGATTGATTAACTTATCCAATGCTACTGCAAAGTCAACCTGCTAAGGGAAAAAATGTACAGTATTGCTTCCAACTTTAACATTGTGTTGCATAACATATTGGGGGTTATTTACTAAAGGCAAATCCACTTTGCACTACAAGTGCAAAGTGCACTTGAAATTGCACTGAAAGTGCACTTGGAAGTGCAGTCGCTTTAGATCCGAGGGGGACATGCAAGGAAAATAAAAAACAGCATTTTAGCCTGCACATGATCGGATGATAAAATCAGCAGAGCTTCCCCTCATTTCAGATCTACCCCTTAGATTTACAGTGACTGCACTTCCAAGTACACTTTCAGTGCAATTTCAAGTGCACTTTGCACTTGTAGTTTGCACTTGTAGTGCAAAGTGAATTTGCCTTTTGTAAATAACCCCCAGTGTCTCTTTTTCTAACAGTTTCCCATTGCCTCTCAATAGAAGCCCAAGGTAGGCAGGGAAAGCCAGCCCACTCTAGAACAGAAAGAGGTGAGAGAAGCCCTAAAGGGAACTAGGACCCTGTTAAATGCTGATAGCATCTAATTGGCACTTCACTGCCCTTGTACCTCCTGTCATTACTTCTAATGTCATTTGGACAGGAAGTGCAAAAAAAGTGACTCCATCCTCTCAGGTTCCATCATAACACTGTACTGAATTCAGAACCTGTTCAAAAGCGAATTTCAGTACTTTTGGTTTACCCACAAAGACAGCCAGCAAATCCATAATGTACATACAAAGACATACTGTAAATCGAGTATGAAGCACGCAGACATGATATGAAAAGTCTGCTAAGAAAAAAAATATATTAAAAGGTAAACCATTTTAACAAACTACTGTGACATGTTCAAATCAAATTTTAGCATTTTTGTGTCACCCATGAACCCCCAGAGCCACTATTTTTTTCCTTTTGCAGTTATCCTTTTTTTCTGCAATGTTTGGACCAGTTTGTGATGTCAGGATTCCTCCCCTTCTTTCTCAGTGGTGGCAGTGGTGGTCCTGACTCATGGACAGCACAGTGTTCACAGAATTATGTGTGAGTGCAGCACTGCCCAGGATTACTGTGAGCTCTGGTCGCCATGATGATAGCCTTGGCTCACAGGAAATAGGCTGTATGATACTGGACATCATTCAAACAAGAAGAGTCTGCAGGGGAACGTGCTGGAGAGTAAGTTGAGTATTGGGACACTTTTTAATAACCTTATATACAACCATTATCATCTTTAGCTTTTAGCTTTTTTTCCCCACTTTTTAGATAAACAAAGGAGGCAGTCACATTGCCCATCATAGATTTTTACAAAGAAATATGTGTAGAATACACTCTAGAGAACGGAAACATGAAGTTCACCTCACAGCAATGCCTTGGTGGTCATTGTGACAAAAAATGAGGGAAAAGTTCCCCAGATTAATTTTTTTCACTTCCTATTACAGTGACACCCTGACACACATTGGGGCATATTTATAAAGCAGTGAATCTGACATTCACCAAACACTCACAACAGGTGAATCTTCTGGATGCATATGTTTTAAATGACTACAAGACATGGAGGGGAAAGGTGGGACTTTAAATGAGGCACATATGCGGTGTGCCTCCATCCCTGTAGTATAGGATGAACAAAGGGAAAGTGGGACTCTAAATGAGATGGATGACTTTGTGGAAGCAAGTTTGAATAAATAAATGCAAATTTTTATTAGTAAACATATTGAATACAGTGAATATGTCAATACGTGTCAAATCCACCCACACAAGACATGCAGGTGCGGCATGGATAAAAATTTACAAGAGTATAATAATTCAAAACAATTCATGGTTACATTGCATGGAATAGGCTTATATAAGTACATATCACACAAAAGACAGCACTAACAGCGAAAATGTGAATACAAAAAAGAGAAAGCCTTTAGTACCATAATAGACACTACTTCACATCAATGGGGCCTATAACCAGGGCCTTCTGTGTGAGTCAGCTGGAGATGCCTAGCTCTGAGAACTTTCGCTTTCAGCAGATCAGACACTTTCTCACACATAGGGGAAAAGACAATCCTTTAAACCACTCATTCACCCCTTACGAAATTTGGTGCGGTCGGTCTGCGGAGCAGAGGGGTGGAATCTCGATCATTTACCAGTCACTCTCTAATCAAACAACCAAAACTCCATACATGTTAGCTTGGGAGTCAGACTTATCCTTGGAATGGGACCTGGAGAAGTGGAGGGTCATTTATAATAGGGCATACAAGAGCATTCTGAACATCTCACTGGTGGAGTCCAGCGTAAAGGTTATCACTAGATGGTACCTTCCACCGAAGAGACTGGCCAAAATGTTCCCCTCCACGGACCCCAGGTGCTTTAGGGGATGTCTTCTTAGGGGCTCTTTGATCCATATCTTTTGGGAATGTCCACGTCTGAGGCCTTTTTGGCATAGGATTTTCCATATGATCAAGAAAGTCACTGGAGTTCAGATCCCAAGAACCCCCGCCTTAGCGCTTTTAAACGATCATTTACCTAAGACTCCCAAACTGGCCCATAAATTGATTCACTTCATTTTGCTAGGGGCTAAACTATCTATAGCCAAGGCATGGAAACAACCCAAGGTATCCTTCAAAGCAGCTATCCGCAAAATTTCATGGATCATGGCCCAAGAGAAGCTTGCTAGTACCCTGAACAATACCAAAGAGAAATTCGAAGCTATCTGGGAGCCATGGGCTAATTTCTTGGGCATCTCCTTGATCCCAGGGGTTCAACCTTAAAGCGTCAGGCTGTTTCTGGGTCTGGGGGGACTCCTCCCGTGGCTTGGCTTTCGACTACTTTCTCCTCTCCCTCTCCTCCCCCACTCTCACCTCTCCTTCTTCTCTTCTTTTCCTATCTTTTGTTTTTTTAGCAGGTTGATCTACCAAGACGACGTTTTACATGCTTTAATTTAAACCATGGAAAGGACCCCTGGGAGACTAGCTCCCAAGGGAAGCATACGAAGTAGGTTCTTATTTCCTGTTTTGGTGCCCAGAGACCTTTAGCACTAACTAAGGGGGTGCTAGGGACAGGTTGGAGTGTTCCGATCAGGCACAGAGTGTTCCCAGTCGGGGTGCAGACGGTCTCTCCTCCTGGCCCCTCTCCCTACCATTCCTTGTCTCTGGGTTCCAAGATTTAAGTGAGCGAATCTTGACACTTAAAGGTAATATTGCAAAGTCCTAGACCGTTGTTATATTCGTATCTACTGTCGTAAGGTTAACTCGTAACCCCCAAGGGGTTCGCAATATGCACCTTTATACTCCCGCATTCAACGCTAATGATATGTATGTTTTTTTCTTGAAAACTCAATAAAATATTTTGAAAATAAAAATGCACTTTTTATCTATCAAAAAGTGTTTTCCAACACTAAATCTTTCATCCGATTTCTAAATTGCTGCGTTTGTAAATTCCAAAAGCCGATATAAAGGAATAATAATGGTAAAAAAAAGCACTTGTGGGTTTAACTAATCTTGTTTTTTTGTACAGTTCTCCTTTAAGGGGGTGTGGCAAGGGGTGTGTTCTATGCCTGCATACTTTTGCTGATAGATGTCCCTCATTCCCATCTCAAAAAGTTGGGAGGTATTTGACTGATTCCCCGCCAGTGAATGTTTGATGAAAGTCACATTACTTTATAAATATGCACTATGGAAGAGGTTAATGTTCATCAAGTAACAAAGACTTATTAAGAAAAAATAACAGAACAGAAATTGTTTGTGTCTGTGTGTGAATCTCTTTTGATATTTGCATTCTATGCGTGATGATATTTTATACCTGCAGCTGAAATTGCATAATAAGCGACCAGGTTGCTTTGCCAATTCCCTGCTGTATCATGTGTATCCTTCATTTAAGTCAACAAATCACAGCGTTTATGGAGTGAAACATATCAAGGATTAGCATCTGAAGCCAGTTATTAAACCCAGCAAATCTATTGCACACACAGAGGTAAGGCTGGCTGAAATGCGACTGCCGCTAAAAGCACACACTCATTTTATCCATAACCATAAAGACAGAATATCCTGAACACAAGTTAGACTTTATGACCTTTAAATAATGCATAGTGTCTGACATTTGCATACAATTTCAAGAAAGGCTTTGCTACTGGGCATTTGTGTTTATTCACATTCTGCATGAGGTGTGTTAGGGCATTTATGACTTTACACTCTCCTCCAAGAGCACAAAGTTTTTAAAAAAAATATATTAAATACGATTTGCTACTTTTAAATACTACATACTTCCACAGTTCAAAATAAAACTGTAAAGGGGATTACACTTATTTACATGTAACAAAATTAAAAAGCAAAATAGACAAGAAACTTTTGAGCTTTTGGACTGTCCATAATCTATTCCTTGTGAAGTTTATCTTATGATACATGCCATGTGTTTGTTAAAATTCATCTTATTTTAATTGTTATTTTTAACTGTATAGCCTAGTACACACGGGCCAAATATTGGGCGTCATCAGCCGGTTCAATAGAACTCAGACAATATTTGGCCCGTGTGTATGGCAGCAGGAAAGAAAATAGCTAGATTCCCCCATCAACACAGTCAGACACTGGAAATAATCTCATGTGAAAATCCGACATGCTGGTTCTACCCAAGTCGATCAATGAATTGACTTGGGAACAATCAGCCTGCTCATAGATGGTACAAATCCTGGCTGGTCCCTGTTGAACCAGTGGATATCCAAACCATTTATGGCCAACTTAAAGCATTTATTACCCCAAAACTTCATTTCCTGATATGTGACTGCTGTACTATGTACTTGTATGAGAAAGTATCCTGTTCTCTTTGTATTGCTTCCATTATATGAAATCCCTGGTGTTCCTGCCAGTCCCCTTGCTTTCCTATTAAAAACTGACCACACTAAGCAGGAAAGCACACTGTGGTCAGTTCTCTAGCTATGCTGGGAACTTGATGTACTCTCCGCCAATGATTAGACTTGTCCTGACATGCCCCTGCTGCACAGCCATTTACTGGCAAGCTCAGTGTGCTGCTGCTGCTTCTCCTCTCCCCAGCTCTTATGCAGCTGAGAAGAGAGGGAATGTGGTCATGTTTAAAATGGGGAAAAAATGTATTTATAATTTTTTTTTAATATCTACACACAAATATTTGCCTTTCATTTATATTTTAAACTGAATAGGTTGTTTTACAAGGCGATTGTGTACAATCACTTTAAGGGAAGAAATGCAAGATGCAAAGTTAGTGGCAGGAACCAGAGAACCTGCTGGAGAAGCTGTGGTTCTGAAAGGTGTTAGTTCTGGTGTTTCCCAGAAGCCAGCAGGTTTCAAGAATGAGTCTGATGCCGAGAGGAGCAGACTAGTAAAGAGTTTTTTTAATTAATTCTTTGACTCATACTCACATTAATCAAGGCAATGTTTTATTTGAGGACGTTCAGCCTCTGATTTAGATTTGCTCTGAGCTGGCTTTACCCATTAACTCTGGCAGGGATGAGTTTTCTTCAGCCTTTAGCATGTCTCAGGCTGTGTCTCTAGTGTGGTTGTTGGAAGATGATAAACTCTACTTTTTTAGCATTATTCAGTATATTCAACGAGAGTCTCTGTTGGATTGTATCAATGTAGAGCCTTCTCTAGTCAAGCAAGGGAATTGTAAGCTGAGGTTTGTTTAACTTCTACTCCAAACCTAGTCAGACATATTATATTCAGCCTAAGCTAACTTACAACAATCCATTCCAGCTTCTAGACCCCAGCTTCCTCCAAAAAATCGTCTTCTCTGTTACACATAGCAACCAAAGATGCATCTTAGTATGATTTATTCCCAACTATTTACAGTATCTGTACCTTACCCTGGGTGTCTCCCATCATCCAGGGAAGATATTTAGTCATTCCTCAAGTTTGCCTCAGAATTTTGCCTGTGTGTCCATGTGCTCTGTTACTGGTAGCCCATATCTGAAACCTTAATCCCACCTGCTTGAACCTGTTCCTGTGTACTTTCTCCCCATTCCAGCTCATTCCTGACCTGCTATTCCTTGCTCTGTCTGGGTCCTGCTCTGCCCTTTTTATCCTACTGTCTGTACATACAGTGCCTTGAAAAAGTATTCATACCCCATTGACATTTTCCACATTTTGTGATGTTACCACCAAAAACGTAAATGTATTTTATTGGGATTTTATGTGAAAGACCAGCACAAAGTGGCACATAATTGTGAAGTGGAAGGAAAATGATAAATGGTTTTTAAATTTTTTTACAAATATTTGAAAAGTGTGGCGTGCATTTGTATTCAGCCTCCTTTACTTTGATACCCCTAACTAAAATCTAGTGAAACCAATTGCCTTCAGAAGTCACCTAATTAGTAAATAGAGTCCTACTGTGTGTAATTGAATCTCAGTATAAATACAGCTGTTCTGTGAAGCCCACAGAGGTTTGTTAAAGAACCTCAGTGAACAAACATCATCATGAAGGCCAAGGATCACACCAGACAGGTCAGGGATAAAGTTGTGGAGAAGTTGAAAGTAGGGTTAGGTTATAAAAAAAATATCCCAAGCTTTAAACACCTCACAGAGTACCGTTCAATCCATCATCCGAAAATGGAAAGAGTATGGCACAAATGCAAACCTTCGAAGACATGCCTGTCCACCTAAACTGACAGGCCAAGCAAGGAGGGCATTAATCAGAGAAGCAGCCTAGAGGCCTATGGTAACGCTGGAGGAGCTGCAGAGATCCACAGCTCAGATGGGAGAATCTGTCCACAGGACAACTATTAGTCGTGCACTCCACAAATCTGGCCTTTATGGAAGAGTGGCAAGAAGAAAGCCATTGTTGAATGAAAGCCATGAGAAGTCCTGTTTGTAGTTTGCGAGAAGCCATGTGGGGGACACAGCAAACATGTGGAAGAAGGTGCTCTGGTCAGATGAGATATTTTGCAAAGAAGAATGGTCAAAAATGTTACTCTCTAGATTTGCAAAGATGGTAGAGACATATCCAAAAAGTCTTGCAGCTGTAATTGCTGCGAAAGGTGGTTCTACAAAGTATTGACTCTATCACATAAAATCCAAATAAAATACATTTACGTTTTTGGTTGTAACATGACAAAATGTGGAAAATGTCAATGGGGTATGAATACTTTTTCAAGGCACTGAAACTTAGTTAATATGTTAACGTAGATTTGCTTATATTTGTTTTAATTCCAGTAGTTTCAGGTGAAGGAGAAAGATTTTCCTACCTACCCACCATCATTCAGGTCTGAATGAAGCCTGAAATTAGGGTTAGCAAAATTAATTTTGAGACACCCTTGCATGTTAGGGAGTCTATGGTCTTCTGGTGGTATGGTGTTTCCCCTTAGTCAGCTGTTGGTGGATTCTTTCAGGAGTTAGTACCATTGGGGGAGTAAAAATTCTGGTCTTCATCAAGCAATAATCACACTAAATTATCCTTCATACCAGCTAGAAAGTGGTGCCAATATCTTCATCATTTGAAGTATGATTATGCAAATCCTGAGTGAGCACACCATGGTAAATCCCAAATGATGAAGGCAGTGAACATTGCTGCGGTTATACTATATAGCAAGTGAATTTAAATATGTGTCCAGTGCCTGTTTTACTAAAATGGTATTTTTAGCCCGTGTGAAAGGGGCCTTATTTTTTTTAACCTTGCAGTATTACTATGTTTTGATTTACTCAGAACAAATCCAATATTTGCAGAGCTGAAAAACACATTTCTTTATTACTAAAGTATGAACCTTGGTGCATCAAGTTGTTCTAGGAAAGCTACACAGAAAAAGGTGGTTGTAATTGAGAACAGTATTTTCATTTCCCCAGAGCCACAATCAGAAGGCTACATCAAGAACATGTGTGGGGCCCCAAATATCTGCTTGTAAAATAGGGCCCATAATTATCACATTATTACGATAAAACTGGAGGAGAGCACTGTTTGGAGCTGTGAATGGTATGTGAATGGTATTTGTCAGCTATTGGCAGTCCACAGCAATAACAGTTTCTTTCCTGGTGTTGCCAGCAAAGCAGGGAGACAGCTGTTAACAAGGGTTGGTTATTATCAGTCCAGTTCCCAGCAGGGCTCTACAGAAGCAGAAGCTAAAAACTAGAAGGCATCCATCCCAAGGATGAAATGTACTGCACCATGGGCTTTGGGAGGTCAGTAACTGCAAACTTGTATTGCAAAGAACAGAAGCACAGAGTGTAGAAGACATCTGATAACATTCCAGGACAAAAGAAGCCTTAAAATTTAAAAAAACCCTCTATTTTCCAATTGGTGCAAGTCCTTAGCCACTTATCATCACATTCAAAGGACAATACTGGACTTGTAACTGCAATGGTGTCAAGTAGCTGAGATTGAGAAGAAAGCTTATCCTTAGTTTGCATTTTAGCCCTTGGTCTTAAAGTGGTTCTAAATGCAGAAGGTTTTTTACCCTAATGCACTCTATGCATTAGGGTAAAAAAACCTGGGTGCAGCCCCCCCTTGCACTTACCTGAACTCCGTTACTATCGAGCAATATGCATGATATCAGCGTCTCTCCTGGGTCTCTCCTCATTGGCTCACACAGCAGCGGGAGCCATTGGCTCCCACTGCTGTCAATCACAGCCAGTAAACCAATAAGGAGAGAAGGGGGACAGGGCAAGCCACACTCTGTGTGCGGTTTGGGAGCCCCATAGCAAAAGGCTTGCTATTAGGGACACTCGGCGGGGGGGAGGAGCCAGGACTGCCGGCAGGGGGACCCAAAAAGAAGAGGATTGGGGCTGCTCTGTGCAAAAACATTGCACAGAGCAAGTAAGCATAACATTTTTTTTTAAAACAACGTTTAGAATGACTTTAGAACACCTCTAATTAACTGGTATGGGCAACAAAAAGAGTTTATCATTTAGACACATAAGAGACACTTGGAATGTAGAATACTATTACCAATGGTAAAAAGGCTTTTCAGGGCTTATTCACAAGTAGACATCTGTACTCTGGCCTGCACAATATTTGTAAACTGAATGCATCATACAAAGTTCACAGAGAACTCTAATGCCCCGTACACACGGTCAGACTTTGTTCGGACATTCCGACAACAAAATCCTCTGATTTTTTCCGACGGATGTTGGCTCAAACTTGTTTTGCCTACACACGGTCGCACAAAGTTGTCGGAATTTCCGATCGCCAACAACGCGGTGACGTACACCACGTATGACGAGACTAGAAAAGGCCGGTTCAGAACCAAGCGCGGCACCCTTTGGGCTCCTTTTGCTAATCTCGTGTTAGTAAAAGTTTGGTGAGAGACGATTCGCGCTTTTTCAGACTCGTGGCTTTCAGATCGTTTTCTGCCGTTCAGTTTGTGCTTGTGGGTTTGTATCTGCACTTCAGTGCGTGCAGCAAGTTCCGCGTGACTTTAGGTAGTCATTGTATTCTTGTTCGTTCGTTACTGGTTTTCAGGTCGCTCTTCACAGGCCTTGCTGTTCTTCAGTGCGTTCTGTTACTTCGTTCTGAGCAGCCGACCGTTTTCTAGCCATGTTTCGTATGCGTACTCCTCGTAGAGTTTGTGCTGTGCGGGGGCTTGGTGTTGGGGTCCTGACCTTGACACAAGTCCAGTCCATGAACAGGGTGGGGAGGAGTTCATGGACCAAGAATTGGTTGCTTCAGCGTGACCAGTTCTGTCATATGCCTTTGCTCCGTGAGATCCGTGAGAATAATCCTGATGATTTCAGGAACTTTCTCAGGATGACGGACCCCGTATTTCACCATTTGTTGGCTTCGCTGACCCCTTATATTAGCAGGCAGGATACCTGCATGAGGCAAGCCATCACTCCGGAGCAGAGGTTGGTCGCTACCTTGCGGTATTTGGCCACAGGGAGAAGTCTGCAGGACTTGAAGTTCTCGACAGGCATCTCCCCGCAGGCTCTGGGGATCATTATCCCAGAGACCTGTTCTGCCATCATCCAGGTCCTGCAGAAGGAGTATATGAAGGTAAGATTTTTATCCTTTTATATCCCATTTTACTGTATTTAATGTTTGCTAATATATTGTATTTCTTTCCTCATTCCCTAATTACCATGATTGGAATATGCTGTCAATGTCCCCTTTGTTCTCATGCATGCAGGATTTTTATGTAATTATTATTTTAGGTCCTTCATACATATTTGCCCTTCAATAACCTCTCCAGCATGGTGTCTCCTGCCCTATATTCACCTCATGTAGTCACTTAACAATGTATTTTATCAGCTCCATAGTAGTGCTTTACCCCAAACACCCCCTAAAATGTTTGGAAATGTTATTTTTGATTTAAATTCAGGCAGAGTGCCAGAGGCTTTTTTTTGTGGTGTCCCCAAATTTTTAGTAACCCTCCCTCCCCCAACTGCTAAGTCAGCTGATCCCAATTCTCTATCCTCAATCATCTATCTGCTGACTTTGCCAAACCCATACACACTATACCCATCTCTTTACTGGTCAGATTTATGGATGAATTCCCCAAAGCATGTAGTGCAAGGGCCTGCCTGTATACTTTCCAATGGTACTGTTTAAAGTTTTTGTATCCTATTATTATCTTGATAGGTAATATCAGAATGTCCAAATGTCCTGAAATGTGTACAGTGTGTATTTATATCTTTGTATTATGACACTTCTTACCTGTCCAGTGGGCTGCCAATAGTGTAACTAAGGAGGGGCTGTTCCAAGTAATACCCTGTATTTAGGCATTTATCTCTTAATGAAGTGAAGAGGGTTACCTGTCCAAGAGTTCCCCCCCCCCCTATAATGTTAGAAATGGCCCATGAGAGGGGGGGAGGGGGAATATGATAGGTGTACCTTATACTTTGGCCTTGTTAAATTCCCCTTATTAAATGCTATCTGGAGGTTGCCCCATAATGTTTGTGTATAATCTGCTTGCCAGGTTTCTGTGAAAAAATAGTAATGTTTATTGTTTTTTCCTCAACAGTTTCCTTCCACGCCACAGGAATGGCAGACTGTGGCCTCCCACTTTGCCCAGCGGTGGGACTTTCCTAACTGCGGAGGGGCAATTGATGGGAAACACGTCCACATCGTCCCACCACCCAACTCGGGGTCGTACTATTTCAACTATAAGGGGTTCAATAGTATAGTGATGTTGGCGGTGGTGTCGGCTAATTACGACTTCTTGTATGTGGACGTGGGGAAGAATGGCCGGATGTCCGATGGTGGAGTGATCGCCCAGACGGAGTTCTACAGACGTCTCCAGAATGGCAGCTTGGACTTGCCACCTCCAGAGGACAATGTTGAAGGTCTCCCATTTGTGTTCGTCGCTGATGAAGCGTTTGCGCTGGGGGACCACCTGATGCGGCCATTCCCGATGAGGACCCTCACCCCGGAACAGAGGGTTTTTAATTACCGGCTGGCCAGAGCCCGAAGAGTGGTGGAGAACACATTTGGAATCCTGGCCAGCCGGTTCCGATTATTTATGACACCCATCCATATGGCGGAGTATAAACTGAACCATATTATACTTTCCTGCTGTGTTCTCCATAATTTTCTACAAAAACATTCAGCCAACTATGCTGGCTCAGTTGGGCCTGAGGCCGGAATCCCAAATACATCCACAATGACGGCACTTGAAAGCGGCCGTCCTGGCTTGCCCTCCCTGAATGCCCGTGATGTCCGGTTACGATACCTGGAGTTCTTTGCGGGTAGGGGGGCTATCAATATGCCAGGCAATATGTGACACCTTTTTCAAATAAAAAGCAACCCAAAGAAATTATTGGTGGACATTTACTGCTTGTGTTTGTTTTAGCTGACCCTGACAGAAATGTGTTGAGTGCAGAAAATGTTGTGATTGTGTAACCTTATAGAAAACAGTGTTGGCTGATACTTCCTAAATGCAAAAACACTACAAGTGCACTTGCAACTGCACTGAACCTGCACTTGTAGTGCAAAGAGGATTTGCCCTTAGGAAATAACCCCCATTTGTGCATAAAACAACAATTACATCACCCCAAAAGTGTTGTAGTGTTGAGACAATAATCCACACATTCTTGAGTAAGGCACTTTTTTATACCTGCACAATCACATGCGCATTTACCAAAGGTTTTTAAAACAAACCAACATGTTTTTGTATAACAATGTTTGCAGTAGCATTATCAAAAATCGAAATATCCATTTCAGATAAAACAGGCCTGTGTAAAACCAACAAGAAAGCCAAAAAACTTGAACTTACAAAGTTCACATATGGTAAAGCCTGAAGGCTAGATCAGACATCAGTATTTAGGAACTGGGTTTGATCTAGCGTTCAGATGGGGGGAAATCACCCCTTGAAAAGCCAAATTTGGAAGATGCACACCAATTTACGAATGTCAACATGTGCTATCTGCCATCAGGGGGGATCAAGGGACGTGTTTTGGGGGAGCAAGCCTTTCCTCAATGCGACTTTATGATTGAGGAAGGTGTTGCACCCCCAAAACGCGTCCATTGATCTCCCGTGATGGCAGATAGCACATGTTGGCACACTGTGTGCATCCTCCAAATTTGGCTTTTCTAAACATTTTAAAAAATTTTGAAAGATTGGACCACATTAATAAAACAGGTGATTTTGTGGGGTTTAAATTCGCCCCAAAACATCAATGATGTTATTATTTTTTTTAATAACATCATTGATTTGGTTCTGGATGTTATGCAATTGGAGATTACACCCCATGATCTCCCCGATAAGTATCTGGGCACTTTCTGAAGTAAAGCGTTCAGGATCCCTCACATCACGATCACCTAAAAAGAGATAAAGAACAAAAAAACAGGTCTCAAAAATCTGCCACCATCCATCTCTTTTACCTGAGCCTGTGGTCGCAGACACTCACCTGTTGTGGTGCCAATCTCCACCACGTCTTCTTCTTCCTCCTGCTCTTCTTCTTCGTTTGGGGGTATTTCACCTTCTTCCATAGGTGGGGGGTCTGTGGTCTCCTCGGATGAGGGCTGTCCTCTGAGTCTTTTCTCCCCTATGTAAAACAAAAATGGTATAATTAGCACACAGATATTTGATGGCAGAACTAGAAATAGGAAACATTGCTCGGAAGTGGGGTACAATTGTCTATTTTAGCCGAGTTCCAAGATGTATATTTTTTTTATTGCCCTTTGTCAAGCTGCAATACTTTACATGTTTGGTACAAGCTTCACAGATGGAGACCCCCCTATAGTATACACTGGAGCACCTGTGTGCCCCCCCTAATAAAAATGGTGTTCTTGTGTCCCACACTAGTGCTCCAGTGTCCAGATGTGAAAACAGCTGCTCAGTGTCCTCTCCTTACACACAATCTAGTTGTCATTTCATTCTAGTAACAACCCCATCTACACAAACTAATCTTTGGCATCCAAGTAGGCCCAAAAAAATGTGTGAAAATGCATATGGCCTAAACAATGGTGTTCTAAAGGCCGAAATAAAAATGTTTGATATGAACGAATAATGGGCCCATGAACATTAAAGTTGCCCTTTTAAACGTTACAATTAATAAAAGCATATGGAGCAGAACGAACGTAATAAAGACAGAAAGAATATGAACACATCACAACTACTTACTTTTTTGCAGCACTCTCCGGATCTTTCGGTACTGCTCTGGCTCTCTCAACTTCAGGTCCGACCACCGCTTCCTGAGCTGATCTTTAGACCTTCATACCCCGAAATTCCTCTCCAGACTCCGGACCACTTTACCAATGATTTTGGCCTTTCGGATGTTGGGGTTGGGGTAAGGCCCATATTTTCCGTCATAGTCGGACTTCCTCATGATGTGTACCATCTCCAACATCTCCCCAAACGACATATTTGTGGCCTTAAAACGTCTCCTTCTGGATCGGGACGTGCCTGGATCCGGCCTTTCCTCCTCCTCCTCCTCATTGCTACAATTAGCCCGCACCTGCTGTAACTCCGCCATGTGCTCTTCACCCACTGCGCCGAACGAAAAGGGGTGGGGAATACACTAGAAAGAACGTCAGGGGCGGGCGGAGTTACACGCATGCGCAGTGTGTATAAAGCGTAACACGCGTGCGTATTACGTACGATCTGTGAGCGGAGGAAGGAGCATTGGACGCGCCGATCGTAAGAACGAAGGTAAGAGACAAACTTGTGCCTATACAGCTTCTAGATTGAGGCCTATATTGTAACAAGATTAGGAGAGTTTGGTGTGACATTAGGCTTTGTCTTGTGTTGTGTCTTGCAGTGAACATGGATATCTTAATGAGAGATACTGACTTCATGTCACTATTCATTGATATGCTAAAGGAGCTGCCATGTCTGTGGGAGATTACCCACCCCCATTTCAAGAACCAAGCAAAGAGGAAGGCAGCACAATTGTGTGAAATTGTGAAGCAGGTGATCCCCACGGCAGACATCACCTATTTAAAGATCTTCATTGGTGGCCTGAGGAGCACAGATCTAAGGGAGCGCAAGAAAGTCCTGGATTCACAGAGATCCGGAGCAGCAGATGACATCTATGTCCCCAGGATGTTGTACTACGACAGGCTGCACTTTCTGGCAGGCCAGACTGAACCCAGGCCATCCCTCTCCAGTCTTCCTTCCACGCTTCCTTCCCCCCTGGCTGAGGCTTCTGACGCCCAACCTGGGCCTTCCAGGCCACATGTGGAGGAGCCCAGCTTGAGCCAGGTATAGCATTCCTCGAAATATTGCTGGTTGTCCAATCAATGATGTTAACTAGATGTTAGTTGGGAGTACTAATTTAGGATTGTGATTGATGATGCAAAAACTAAAACCATGTCCCTTTTTCATACACAGGGAAGTCTCAGCCAGGAGGTGGCCGGGCCGAGCCGGCTGGCTGATATCAAGGTCCCTCCCCTACACCTGAAAACAGAAATTGGCAGTAGGAGGAGTGACCTAGAGGAGGCGGCTATCAGATTCTTTTGGAGGGCTACAGAGGTCCTGGGAGCACCACACACCAGGCAGGACAACATTGCTGCCTTCATAGCATATAAAATGCAGAGGATGGAGGAAGGCCAAAAAGCCTTGTGTCAGGCCCTCATATCACAGGCTCTGGAGAAAGGTGTTAGGGGCCAAATTACACCTTACACACAGCTTTGGGATGGTCCTCCTCCTCCTCCTGCAGGTCCTCCTCCTCCTCCTCCCTCTCCTCCAGGTCCTCCCAGTCCTCCTCCAGGTCCCCCCAGTCCTCCTCCTCCTCCTCCTCCAGGTCCTACTCCTCCTCCTGCCACATCTCCACCTGCACAGCCACAGCCCGGAAGGAAGCGTGAAAGGAAGACCAGAGAGTGATTGCCCTGGATCCAGTCTGGTCGGCCAAAAGATGCAGCCTCTTGTGGTACCACAGCCTGGGGACACAGATGTCATCTGCTGCTATCCGAGTCTCTGTGAATCCCGGACCAGACTGCCCTCCCTTACATATGGACTCCTCAGGCCACCAATTTTGAGGTTTAAGAATTGATGTCTGCCGTGGGGGTCCCAGGCTTCGCTAATTTCTCATGTTGATCCAGTGTTGCCTTCCTCTTTGTTTGGTTCTGATCCCTTAATAAAGGATTTTTGTTTTGAATTATACTCTCCTATGTGTTTTACTTCAAAAATGACAGTTGGTTTGTGAGGATTCAGGTACATTTCAAATATACAATGTGAAATGAACAAGGGACACCAACAACAAACAATCTCCTGGAGATTAAATAATAAAAGATATCAATGGTGTTGGGGTAACTTGACACACAAAACACACACAAAAATATTCTGGAGTAAAAATAAAAATAACATTGAACAAAGATCAGCCTTGGAAAAAATCCAAACATTTAAAAAAAAAAAAGGCTTAAAAACAAAAAAAAAAACCTAAAAAATATAAAACTGTCAGATGTGACAACTAATAACAATATATTGAGGGAATCCCACTAAAAAAACACAAATAAAAGTTTGTGAGAAGTCTGTGTGAATATGAGCAGCAAAACGACTTAATTCTTGTCACATTATAAAGAAGAAGAGAGTGCGCTGTATTAAACCATTTTTTACATTGCAGCGTGACGAAAGTGCTGTATCCATTGCGAACGCTAAGTTTACCAGAACGAGCTGTCCCGTGTCGGAATTTCTTCTGAGCATGCGTGGCACTTTGTGCGTCGGAACAGGCCACACACGGTCGGAATTGACGCGATCGGATTTTGTTGTCGGAAAATTTTATCTCCTGCTGTCCAACTTTGTGTTGGAAAATCCGATGGAAAATGTCCGATGGCGCCCACACACGGTCGGAATTTCCGACAACACGCTCCGATCGGACATTGTCCATCGGAAAATCCGACCGTGTGTACGGGGCATAATAGTTTATGCTCAACATTCATTGTTAATGCCTATGGTCACTGGTACTGGCTGGCACCTAAAGACCATTAGAAGCCAGTGTAGAGAGAGCCAGTAGAGCAAAGAATGGTGAAATTAACACAATCACGCCACTGGGAAAAAGATTTAGAATAATGTTGAAAGTATAACTAAAGGAAACATCTTTTTGATTTGAACAGAGTGAAATGTCACGTTACTGTTATCTGTGTCCCCGTTGAGGAATTTTACTCCCGCTACTTGTCCTGGTGACCATTATCTGAGTTGCCACCATAACTAGAATAGAGGGGAACTCATCAGAAAGGGACACTACTTGTAATGAAAATCAGTGATTCCTCTTACTTTAGAGAGATTTCCTCTCACAAATAACATAAGTGGCAGGGCAAACCCATGCCACTGTTTAATATGGCATTTTGGGCCAGGTTTTTTGGAAGAAGTCACATTAGTGATGCAGGTGTTTCTGCATTCATCCTAGAGCCAGGGTTAGAGCCCAGGGCCCCAATCAGTGATTGCAAGGGAGCTGTAAGAGGTGAACGTTGCACCATATTGTCCAGGACAGGACAGATTGAGGCACAAGCCTGAGAGAGAGAGACAGTCTGGGACAGACGGATCAGCTGGGATGCTGCAGAAAAGACACAGAGCTAAGGTACAGCGAGTGTGCATGAGCACTGGATGTGTTTGATGGTCAGGAAGACCAAAACTACTAAGTTGAGCAGTAAAGCTATGAAGCGAGCCACACAAGGTTGAATGTTGATTCTCCTTGTTGTATTAATGATAAGAACACCCTGCATGGGAAAACATCCTTGTAAACCTTTGTGTTACTTTTAAATAAAAGTGGGCAGAAATAGACCTAAAACATACTTCTGATGTGAAGTAAACTCACTGCTTGGCACTACCAATGAGCTACAAATTCCCCAACTTGTAACAAATATTTCTATAAATATTGCATGTTCTTCCTGTGCCTTTGTGGGTTTCCTCCAGGTATTATGTATACAAAACGGTGGATCTGAGCTCTACGTCGTTTCGGGGCCTTATAGCCCCTCATCAGGAGCGTAACCGTTGTATCATCTAAAAGTTAGGGAGATAGCAGTAATGAGTATTATTGAAAACCAAATGGGTAGTGATGGAACAGGACTGAATATTGCTTTCTCACCGGAAACAAGGACTCGCAACATGCATGCGCGAAGACGACACGGCCCCACATGCCGAGCCAGCCCGTGTGCCAGGGTCCGAAGCTGAGGGGGTATGCCTCAGCGGCGCCGCCCACACAAGTGGCCCCCCAGATGGGTCAGTGTGGGGAATGGAAGTGGATGGGTGTTGTGTGTGACCCCATATGGAGGAAGAAAAGTGATGCACTTCACAACCTGTAAGAGACAAGTGTGGGGGGTGATGTGTAAATAACCAAATATGTGGTAAAAAGCAAAAACATGAAAGCTCAAAAAAACAGCAAAAAAGTGAATATGTAAGTGAGATGAGGGGGGAAGAAAAGAAAGGGAAGAGAAAAGAAAAGGAGGAAGGAGGGAGAGGGAGAAAATGAAAGGGAGGAGTAGTGAAGTGAGGGGAAAGGGAAGAAAGAGAGGGAAGGACAAAAGTGGAGGAGTATGGGAAGAGGGGGAATGGGTCACGCATCTCGCGCCGGCTGTATAGCGTCCCGAGACGCCATATAACGGCAGCTTGAGTCTTACACTCTCCAGCGCTCGGCAGGCCTGGAGGTAGACCCACGACCGGCCGGCTTGGGGTCCTAGCTGGCGGGATCGGGGTGCCTCCCGGCCACCTATTGGGCAGCTGGTGCTGGACGTTGGGGGTTCCCTCCTCGGCGGTGCCCCCCGCTCAAGCAAAGTCAGCTCAAAAGAAGGGGGAAGGACTCCATAGTGTAGTAAATATATTCACAAAATTTATTAAAACATAAGCCCACTTACATCTAAAAACATAGGTGAAACGAACACTAAGGCTGCTCTCCGCTCACCGATCCCGGCCGTGATCGGAAAGACGAGTGCAGCCGAACGACAAGGAGAGAGGCGGGTCATTCGGCTGCACTCGTCTTTCCGATCACGGCCGGGATCGGTGAGCGGAGAGCAGCCTTAGTGTTCGTTTCACCTATGTTTTTAGATGTAAGTGGGCTTATGTTTTAATAAATTTTGTGAATATATTTACTACACTATGGAGTCCTTCCCCCTTCTTTTGAGCTGACTTTGCTTGAGCTACCTGGAAGCAGAAGCCTGGAGACCCCTGTCATCAAGGAGATCAGGAAGCTGTCTGATCATCTGTTATTAGCTTACTAGGCTGTGATCGTTCAGCCGTGAGGTGAGAGGTTCGGGGAACCATCATTTTTACACACCTTTAATCTATCACTGGTTACTCTTGGAGGAACTTTTTTGGCACGATTTTCCAATTGAATCTGTCACGATGGAGATTTGAACATATATGGGACTCTTTTGAGACTGTTCTTTATTTATTTATTTTTTAGCCACATTATCATTCTATTCACATTTTGTGTTAACACTGATGTTGCACTTTATGTTGTGTTTCACTTATTACACTTATTTATCCATTAGATTTCTTCTGGATGCTACACTGATTGTTATATTTGCATTCACTCTATTTTTAGTTTAATAGTATTCATTCGCATCTATTTATAATATCGTTGGAGTGGTGGATTTTGAAGACCTTAATTATTTATGCCGCACTGTGCATGGATTTAGTTGTGTTGCACTTGCTACACATATTTATCTACTAGTTATTTATTTGTTTTATTTTTTGGATGCCGCACTGATTGCCTGATTTGCACTCACCTTTTTTAGGGAAACATATATTTTGTATCTATTTATATTATTGTTGGAGTGGTGGGTTTTGAAGATCTTTTAGGCTGTATGGTGTGTGGATGTAGTTATTCTCACACTCATTGGATTATATATTGATATTTATTCACGTTACACATGTTATTGGCTACTTAGAAACAGCTACTGATTATTAACATTCCGTTTAAATTTGTAGGATTTGCTTCTGTTTTAGTTACTGCATTCTTTGATGCAATACTGGTTTATCGTGACCTTTGATTGCACAATGTAGTGGAAGATCAATTGTATAGACATAATCAATACCTGCAGTTCCGGTCTTGTTGTCTCCTGGTATGGTTGTTGGTTTTACATATTTACTTACCTTCCTTTGAGTGTATTAATATTAGCAAGTGCCGCATATTTAATTTTTTCTTATTGGTCTTTGATTGGTGTGTGAACACTTGTATGGTGGCAGCTACATTTTTTCTTCATTTGCTTTTTTTTGGTGTGCGCACAAATATCTATTATTCTTTATATCGTCCATACGGGGCACACGGGTGTCACCCCCCTATCCATGCGTCCAGCCTCCTAATCTACATGTGGGGTGCCAGACGCATGGATTCCAATCAGGGGTTTTTTTTGTGAAGCACATAATTAGAGCCAAAGGCTCTAATAGGCTTCAAAAAAGGGTGGGCCACAAGCCCTACCAGTTGTGTGACAATAGCGAATGAATATTCGCTATTGTCACACTGATTCTCCTCCCAGCCAATCAGGAAGACCCGTCTCTTGATTGGCCTTAAGGAGAAGCATTCCAATTGGCCCAGGAGGAGGAGGGAGGAGACGCCATGATGCCGAGCAGGAGATGCAGTTCCGGTCTTGTTGTCTCCTGGTATGGTTGTTGGTTTTACATATTTACTTACCTTCCTCTGAGTGTATTAATATTAGTAAGCGCCGCATATTTAATTTTTTCCCCGTATGGACGAGCCGCCACTGGTCCCTCAGCCACCCAATGTTTGTCCCAGTCCTTTCGGTAAAGTGCAGAAAAAATTTTTTTGGTGATAACTTTACTGTACAGATACATAACACAAACGTTGACATGCAAAAAATTAAACTACCTTACGGTCTCTTTCGGACAGGTGGTTGAGGGGTGGTAAAAACAGATGGCTTACCTGTGATTTTACCACTGGGCAAAATAACGCATCCTCACCACATTCTGAATGCAGATCACTCCTCAGAGGGCACCACACTCCACCTCAAGTGTTAATGAGGCCTAAGGCCTCATTCACATGAGGCAGATCCACTCAGCGGAGTCTGCCAGCTCAGCAGGAGACCATCTCCGCTGAGCCGGCGGATGACGGGTCTGTCTCTGCTCATTGAGCGGGGAGGGGCCTGTCGAGCGGCGCTGATTCCTATGGAGAGATCGGATGAAAATGGACAGCAGGACGAATGAGAACATATCGCCATACGTCTGATTTTAACGGATCGGATGTCAGCGGACATGGTCACCGCTGACATCCGTCGCTCCATAGACCTGCATGGAGCGTCCGTTCAGGTCCACCTAAAAAACTGACAGGTGGACCCGAACAGTCCATCCGTGTGAAAGGGGCCGTTTTTGCACGTTTGCAGTATATCAGACCTTACAGTATATATCCATAAATGTGGGATCTTCCAGTACACACTGCAGACACCTTGCAGTTCAGGCTAAGCAAGTCGTTCACTTTAAGCCTCCTAAGCAAACCAAACGAACGTAAAGAGCCAGAGTCATAACTTATTGTGCACAGTACATAGTGATTACAATGCTTAGAGAAACTCTGCAAGAACAAAAACTGTTTGGTTCTTGCTCATCTTTAGAATAAATGTTCTGATTTACTCTGGATCACATTAGCGTACAAGAACATTGAGTCTAACAGGAAGATAATGGCTTTTTGCTGAAATATACCTATTCCAAGGGCTCTTTCAATGGTCAATTAACCAGTGGTCTCAAAATAGCTTAGCAGGAGAAAACTTTTGCAAAGGTTACGTCTCTACGGATTATTTCTGTTCAAGTGCTTTAGGATGAAAGTATTTTCTATTCTTCACTTACATCATGCAAGGACCAGAGGAAAACTATTAATGAAAGGAGTTGAATAATGCTGTAAATCATTTGCAGTTAACTATTATCTGGGCTTTTACATGGTGACCATTGCTCCGCATGATTTAATTTCACCATATTGCCAAAGTATTAATGTAAATGGCTTTTTCTAGATGATATTTGTATTTTTGCTGAGAATTTGCAGTGATAGTCATTCTGAGGATACTTTTTTGTGTGTCTAGAATGAAATGCAATTTCCCTGAAAATATGAAGAGCTGTATCACTTCTGCCCAAAACGTGACTATAAAATACAATCCACACTGTGTTTATTATCTGAATGAATAAGGACAGCAGTAACTACATAGTGAGAGTTATTTACTAAAACTGAAGAGTGAAAAATATGATGCAACTCTGCATAGAAACCAATAACTTTCCAGATTTTATTGCCAAAGCTTACTTGAACAAGCTGCAGTTGGAAGCTGATTGGCTACCATGCACAGCTGCACTAGATTTTGAGGGCTTCAACTTTAGTAAATCAACCCCAGTTAGTCTGCCTCACTAGATATAACAATGAATTGTTTGGGTAGAAACTCACACTAAATAGTTATTGGTAAATTTGCTTGCTTTATCACATTAAATGTAAAAAAAATGTATATGATACAGACGACTTCTGGAGTTTAGAGGATCCATTGCCTACTCCTTACAACCCATACTCATCCCATTATAAACTATAGGGGCAAACGTTTGTGAACACCTGACTAACAAGCATATTAATAAGGCTTGTGGGACATTCCAATCTAAAACCACAGGCGTTAATATGAAGTTGCCTAACTATTAGGCCAGGGGTCTTCAAACTATGGCCCTCCAGTTGTTCAGGAACTACAATTCCCATCATGCCTAGTCATGTCTGTGAATGTCAGAGTTTTACAATGCCTCATGGGATGTGTAGTTCCACAACAGCTGGAGGGCCGTAATTTGAGGATCCCTGTTTTAGGCTATAACAGCCTCTGCTTCTGGGAGGGCTTTTGACAGGATTTGTGCGTGGAAATTTGTGCTCATTTAGCAAAAGAGCATTTGTGAAGTCAGGGGAACCGGCTTGCAATTACATTACAATTCCACAGATGTTCATTAGGGTATAGGTCATGACTCTATGCAGGCCACTCAAATTTCTCCATAACTTCAAGTATCCATTTCTCCACACACTCCAATGCCTGTCAATAAGGAGGTGACTATATACGCTGGGGCACAGTCATGTTGAGACACAAATGTGTTTTCACCAATCTGTTGCAACAAGCTTGGAAACATACAGTTGTCTGCAAAATGTCTTTGTATGCTGTAGCATTACAAATTTCCCTCAGTGGAAGAACCTGAACTCAGCAATTTGGAGATCTGTCCCCAATTTTTTGGCCAAATAGTGTATTCCAAAGACAGTGCATAATGAACACAGTAAACACAATCACTCATGCTTTTGATAGTAACCTCTTGCCCATTGTCTTGTTAGTAGAAAGATACATCTGTAGAGGGGATTATCTGCATAAGGAAAATTTGATTGACAAATTACGATCTGTGTATGAAAAGGGGTTCCCTACCTCTTTTGGCTCCTTTGTTATCAACCGTAGGACACCCATATTCTTGTTTTTCGCCTCTGGTCAACATAAAGAAATAATTGCACTGTTCTGCTTCTGCATTCTAAGCACTGAAAATGTGACCTCTGTAGATGATCCAGTTGTGGTGAGATATCTTCACTTACAGTCTCAGTAGCTTGGCAGACAGCGACTCAATCCAAATGAAATCTTTACTCCCACTACTTGTCCTGGTGATCATTATCTGAGTTGCCACCATAACTAGAATAGTGGGGAACTCATCAGATAGGGACACTAGTTCTAATGTTTTCAGGATAATTTGTACAAACAAGAGGTTATCATACAGAATGTGTCAAACAATGCTTATATTAGAAGAAAGGTAAATACAGTGTGTGCGGTTCATCTGATAATAATAATTTGTACTCTTAACGTAATAGTAATTTTTAAGCATGGATGAACAGTGGGACCATTTTACAGTTTAACATTTTACAGTTTAACATTTTAACAATTCTAGATTCCTTGTCAAAAACCCATTCTAACTGAGTAATTTAGAGTTTTTTAGAGTATGATAAAGTATAATAAAATAAGTTCCTTTTGCACTTCTGTGGCCCATTTTCAGCAGACAGCTGGTTGAAGCCTGCTGTTGGCTGACGCCACAGAGCCGGTCCAGGCTTGGGCAAGATCGCAACAATGGAGTCGGGATCTGCCCTCATGCCTGGTCCGGCATCCTGGTTAGCCTCTCAGCAAGCCGCTGAGAGCCTGGGCCAGCCGCTCCTGCCCCCTCACAGCCCAGCACTCCAGTGAATGCGAGGGGGCAGAGCAGAGAGCTGTGACTGACAGTCAGCAGCTTTCTGCTCACGGAGCTGTGTGAGCAGAGGCACTGGGGGACAGATGCAGTATCGGACCAATGCTGCATCCACCTAGGTAAGTATGAATCTAAAAAAAAAAAAAAAACATAGATCTCTTTTAAGTCTGTATGACTAAGGACTATGATTTATTCTGTGTGACGGTCAGATGCCTTTGCAGTGGTAGGTTGCTCCAGGACAGTTAGCTAGGATCTAGTGTTTGTAGTTAACCCCCCCCCCCCCCAGTGTGGCAAAGATTTATTTGCTGTTTTTGTTTTATTTTGCTGTTTTGATGACTGTACTTTGTGGAAACAGACTTTATAAATAAACCACACTTGTGTTTTACCAAGGCCCTGCTGTGCCTTTTAAACCATGCTGTGAAGTCATCCAGGGAGTCACGAACAACCCACTGAGCTAATTCCTCACACTACATAGAGTATTCCCTAGCTACGGATGGTGAGGTAGGAGCACAATTATTTAAAGACAAACAACAATGCATGTGTAACATTATATGCACTACTACCTCATGACTACAGTGGAACTTTGGATTAGGAGCATAATCTGTTCCAGGAGAATGCTTGTAATCCAAAGCACTCACATATCAAAGCGAGTTTCCCCATAGAAGTCAATGGAAGCTAAGATAATTTGTTCCGCATTGACTTCTATTGCATGCAATACCGCATGTGGCCAGAGGTGGGGGGCGCCGGAGAGCCTCGGAAATACTCTGTGGCAGCTCGGCTGAACTCAGAAAGCCTCGGAAACACTCGGGTACAGAGTGTTAGCTTGAATTCTGCAAACTGAGTCAGAATTTAAAAAAAAAAAAGTTGCTCATCTTTCAAAACGTTCGTTAACCGCGTTACTCATTAACCAAGTTTCCACTGTATATCCAAAGGTGTGTGCCAGGTTTCATATGATATTATGATTTCTGTCCTTGGTGAAATATTAGGGGTTTATGTGTGCAACTGTCCTGAAAATCATAAAAGCATCACTATTCATTTTACCTTACCAGCTGTGCGCTTATATTGAATTCTGTTCTAACAGACAATTTGGTCCATTGTAAAGTCAAAACTGGGCTATTGAAATAGAGTTTAAAATGGAAGGAAACTACAGCAATTTTGTAAAAAGCAAACAGATTTTTCTGCTGCATTTGATTGGTGCAATTTCAGTCTTCTCTCTAGGTATTCAATCGAAAAAAAAATCCATTTTATGTCTTTGACTGCTTTATAATTTCAATAAAAAACATAATTGAAAGTTAATTTACTCTATCATGTTGCCATGCATATGGCCAACTTTACAGTTTACTTTGGAAAACGTAAACCACAGTCATACAGAGTAGAGTGTCGCTTTATTACACATACAGTATATTGCCTAACAGTGCTCATCAATGCCACCTATCAGTGCCCATCAATGCCGCCTATCAGTGCTCATCAATGCCGCCTATCAGTGCTGCCTATCAGTGCTCATCAATTTTGCCTATTAGTGCTCATCAATGCCACCTATCAGTGCAACCTATCAGTGCTCATCAATGCCGCCTATCAGTGCCCATCAGTGCCACCTATCAGTGCCCAAAGCTTTAATCCAAAACTTGTGCAGATCATAACAGATGAACCTAAGATAGATAAAAAAAAACAGTGTGTCTACCTCCAGCAGAATGCAGTATATGTGATGAATGGAGGCTAAAGTATGAAGAAGAGTCAGACTATATACTGTGACAAGAAGTCAGGAAAACTACTGGTTGTGTCCAGGAAGGAAGCTATATTTGTCCCAGATTCAAGCAATATACAGACTGTTTTTTGTTTTTTTTCGTGCTGTGTGGGGAGCTTACTTGGCTCACTGAGGGGTTAATGAGTTCTGCTGACGTAGGTCTGATTACTCTGGGCTCCTCAAACTCCTAGACTGCTTAGGGAGGATGCCCCATCCTAGCACCAGATCTCTGTGGTGGACAGACTGGGGAGCAGCACCTTGCTTGTGTGGTGAGATTAAAGGGGAAGTACAGCCTAAGCTTGTTTGGCTGTACTTCTCCTGTGGATCACAGGAGTGCAGTTCCTTCTGCACTCCTGTGGCCCATTTTCAGCAGACAGCAGGTTGAAGCCCGCTGTTAGCTGACGCTACAGAGCCGGTCCAGGCTCAGGCAAGATCGCAACAATGGAGTCGGGATCTGCCCACATGCCTGGACCGGCATCCTGGTTAGCCTCTCAGCAAGCTGCTGAGAGCCTGGGCCAGCAGCTCCTGCCCCCTCCACAGCCCAGCACTCCACTGAGTGCGAGGGGGCAGAGCAGAGAGCTGTGACTGACAGTCAGCAGCTTTCTGCTCATGGAGCTGTGTGAGCAGACGCACCGGGGGACAGATGCAGCATCGGACCAATGCTGCATCCACCTAGGTAAGTATGAATCCTAAAAAAATAAATAAATAAATCCATACTTCTCTTTTAAGTCTGTATGACTAAGGACTATGATTTATTCTGTGTGACAGTCAGGTGCCTTTGCAGTATTAGGTTGCTCCAGGACAGTTAGTTAGAATCTAGTGTTTAGATTTATTTGCTGTTTTTGTTTTATTTTGCTGTTTTGATGACTGTACTTTGTGGACATAGACTTTATAAATAAACCACACTTTTTACCAAGTGTTTTACCAAGACCCTGCTGTCTGTTGTGCCTTTAAAACCATGCTGTGAAGTCATCCAGGGAGTCACGAACAACCCACTACTGAGCTAATTCCTCACACTACATAGAGCATTCCCTATCTACGGATGGTGAGGTAGGAGCACAATTATTTGAAGGCAAACAAACAACAATGCATGTGTAACATCATATGCACTATTACCTCATGACTACAGTGGAACCTTGGATTACGAGCATAATCCGTTCCAGGAGAATGCTTGTAATCCAAAGCACTCACATATCAAAGCGAGTTTCCCCATAGAAGTCAATGGAAACTAAGATAATTCCTACAGCATTGACTTCTATCGCATGCAATACCGCATGTGGCCAGAGGTGGGGGGAGCCGGAGAGCCTCCGAAATCCTCAGGGACAGCTCGGCTGAACTTGGAAAGCCTCGGAAACACTCGGGAACAGAGTATTTCCGAGTGTTTCCGAGTGATTCCAAATATTTCCAAGCAGCTCTGAACGGCTCCGAACCATTCCGGGTGTCACCAGCGCCCCGCATCTCTGGCCAAATGCGGTACTGCACACCCCATTAGCTTGAATTCTGCTCGTTTTGCGAAACAACACTCGCAAACCGAGTCAGAATTTTAAAAAAAAGTTGCTCGTTTTTCAAAACGCTCGTTAACCAAGGTTCCACTGTATATCCAAAGGTGTGTGCCAGGTTTCATATGATATTATGATTTCTGTCCTTGGTGAAATATAAGGGGTTCATGTGTGCAACTGTCCTGAAAATCAGAAAAGCATCACTACTCATTTTACCTTACCAACTGTGCGCTTATATTGAATTCTGTTCTAACAGACAATTTGGTCCATTGTAAAGTCAAAACTGGGCTATTGAAATAGAGTTTAAAATGGAAGGAAACTACAGCAATTTTGTAAAAAGGAAACAGATTTTTCTGCTGCATTTGATTGGTGCAATTTTAGTCTTATCTCTTGGTATTCAATTGGAAAAAAAAAATCCATTTTATGTCTTTAACTCTTTTGCAATTTCAATAAAAAACATAATTGAACGTTAATTTGCTCTATCATGTTGCCATGCATATGGCCAACTTTACAGTTTACTTTGGAAAACGTAAACCACAGTCATACAGAGTAGAGTGTCGCTTTATTACACATACAGTATATTGCCTAACTTTCTGCATTTTTATTGAGGCTGTACTCCCAAGGGTGCAACTAAAAACTACAGGACTCCATAGAAAAATGTTATTCCCTGCAACCCAATAGGTTGTGTTAAGGGAGATAAGTAAGCTGCATGTGCTGTGCACTATGGTGAAAATAGAAAGAGCATGCTTCAATGAAATTCCCTGCAGGTCAGTATAAATCAAAATACCATAAACTAGTGTCAGCAAGACCAAGTTCTCCCATACACACATGCAGCCCTGCTGAGCTCTTTCGCACCTCATGCCTTATAGCCAGAGGCGGCTCTAGGCTTTGTGAGGCCTTAGGCAAAACTTACACACGAGGCCCCACGGACTGGGTCGCTCCGTGATGAGGCCGCTATTCCTCAGGCTGCGGGCAGTATCTGATTTGTCCGTCAGCTCCTAAGCCACAGAGTCCCAGTGGGGGTAGGCGGAGCCGCTGGCGTCAACTTCAGTGATTGAGAACAGGCAAATTAGGCGGCCGCGAGGCCCCTGTGAGTGCGAGGCCTTAGGCGACCGCCTAATTTGCCTAATTAGAGAGCCGCCTCTGCTTATAGCATCTGCATAGGCTGTTATAGCTGTAGTTACTCCCTGCCGTACTTTATATATACTAGTAAGATACAGCTTGACATCCCACATCTTATAGAAGCGAACTGGGAAAATGTATTGAAAATCCCCCAGAATAGCAATGGATAGACTAATTCAATTTACAATTCTCTATAGAATGAATCTGTCACTAGACAGATTTCACAGAACAGTTCTAAAGCATTTCTCAAATGTCTAACAGATATTGGAATATTTCTGCATATAGTGTGCTGTAGGGCTGTTAAACTTTACAAGTCTATTGGCACAGATTGTTATTCCCAGAATAATTAATATAACAAATCCAGACCCCATGCCAATGTTAATAATAATATATGTGCACTCACCTCCTGACCCATTGACACCAGGAGGCTGTCGAATTTTACTGGGACAAGAAACCACAAATAGCAAATAAAACCTTGTGGATGGAGCTTTGACAGTAAGCTGATTGGTTACTATGCTCAGCTGCACCAGATTCTGTGTGCATCAGTTTTAGTAAATCTCCCCCTAAGTGTAATTTCTGTCTGCTGCTTCGTTCCTCTGCTATCAACATGAATCACTTGTAACAAGTTTTCCCAACATCAGTAAAATGGTGACGGGGAGGGAGCTCAAGCAGACTGACATCCTCAAATCTTTTCATGTGTGCTGTGTGGAGGGTGTATATCCCTTCCCACCAATCAGCTGTCAGAGCTTTCCTCACTGAGCTCTGCAGAGTGTAACTTCAGTTTTTTGTGCCCTTTTTTTCTGACAGCTCAGACAAGCTTTATAAATGCTGGACTTTGGACAACTGTAGAGAAGAGAAGACTGCAGATAAACAGGTACAACATGGGCAGGAAGATTTGTTTCATCTCCCAGTCATCAGTGCAGCCCCATCAGTGCAGCATATCAATGCTGCCTACCAGTGCCGCCTATCAGTGCTCACCAATGCCCCCTATCAGTGCTCATCAATTGTGCTCATCAGTGCCACCTATCAGTGCTCATCAATGCTGCCTACCAGTGCCTCCTATCAGTGCTCATCAATGCTCCCTATCAGTGCCCATCAATTCTGCCAATCAGTGCCACCTATCAGTGCTCATCAATGCCATCTATCAGTGACCATCAGTGCCACCTATCAGTGCTTATAAATGCCGCCTATCAGTGCTCATTAATGCACATCAGTGCAGCCTACCAGTACTCATCAATGCCCACCAGTGCCACCTATCAGTGCTTATCAGTGCCCATCAGCGCTCATCAGTGCTGCCTATCAGTGCCCATCAGTGCAGCCTATTAGTGCTAAAATATATATAAATAAATATCGTGCTGTCAGAGGAAATAAACGTGAATAAGCAGCTAACACATGCAAGTGACCAAATCAAGTAGTTATAACTATATAAAGAAAAGTGTAGCGCTAACAGTTATAAACATAATCAACGATCATGTGCAAAGTTATGTAAATTATATATGACATATAAATGTGCATAATGCTCCTTATAAAACTGTACACATTAAATCCATGGGGTAAGGAAAAGGTGCTAATGGTACATCTCTTAAACAAAAAAAATAGAAAAAAATAGAAAAAATAGAACAGTTGAAGAGTCCTTAGAGGGTTTAGAAAGTCTTTAAGGAATATTTAACACCAAAAAAATTGTGAAGAAACTTTATGTGTGTTGATAGAAGATCCACCACCTTTAAGCTGGAGGCTTACCGGAGGGATTGGACACAGATGGGTGTACACCCACTGGGTCAATCAAGTTTTTAATAGTGGGGATCCACGATGGTGTCTGTATTGTATAAAGGTTAATCCAGGTGACCTGGATGCTTGCGTACAATAGATATAATATAGGAGGTAGATCCACTCAGTCATCCAATCCGTATATAGAAGAAATGTAAAAATACATAGCGTAATACTGTATAGACGATTTAAAACTCATTTATTGAGAATAAAAACACTCACATTTGAGAAGAAACAGCGCTTGTAAAAGTGTAAATCTCTGGCAATGTTGGTGGTGTCAGCAGTAGTCCTAGTACTAATCTGCCCAGATGGGACATCATACACCCTGACATGATGGAGTTACATTGTGAAGATGGATGAGGAGGATTCTGGGTGGGGATGAGGATGAGAGTTACATTGTGGAGAACCTCTCCACAAAGTAACTCTCATCCTCATCCCTACCTAGAATCATCCTCATCCATCTTCACAATGTAGCTCTCATCCTCATCCCCACCCAGAATCATCCACATCCCTCTCCACAATGTAACTCCATTATCCTCATCCCCCTGGAGTTACATTGTGGAGAGGGAGGAGGATGATGGAGCTACATTGTGGAGAGGAATTAGCATGATTCTGAGTGGGGATGAGGATGAGAGTTGCATTGTGGAGAGGGATGTGGATGATTCTGGGTGGGGATGAGGATGACAGTTACATTGTGAAGATGGATAAGGATGATTCTGAGAGGGGATGAGGATGAGAGTTACATTGTGAAGATGAATGAGGATGATTCTGGGTGAGGGGAGCCCATGCCTAAAGCCTGAGAGGGCCCAGGCCTATAAGGGGCCCCAAAGATTTTAAAGGCTGCCCTGCAAAGAGGCATCAGCATTTACAAGAGCACACCAATATACAGCCATTTAGTTGTATGGAGTCTGTATGGAGCATGTGCAGTTCTCTCCAGGTGCAAAAAAGCACTGGGAGATTATGCAAGGCATATAAAATGTCTGCAAAATCCCTGTGTGTCCAAACCCTAATGCATATAAATTAAAGACTGTTTTCTTTTATGCTTAGGTACACCCACATACCACCATAAATAGAGCATCAAGAAAGGGTGTACATGACAAAAAGGTAAAAAAGATGCAGTAATTGTAAAATCAGATGTATACAGAAATACAAAGGAAACATACTTGAGAAGAAGAAACTTTTTCTGGAGTGTTAAGGCAAAGGGTAAAAATAGGCTCAGACAATGATTTTCAGTGTCAAAAAAGTGATCCTATGTGACTTGTTAGCAAAATGCAGGAATAGCAGTGTAGATCAAAAAACTTCTTTCCTGCAATTATTTTTCTGTAAAAACATGCAAAAGGATATGGGGATATGGCAGGGTACTGCTAATGATTTAGCAAATTTATTCCAGATACACCGTGCTAAAGTCACTGTTTGATTAGAGCACGGCTGTCACGTCTCTGCATGTGGTTCTCAGATCCATGTATCTCCGACACCTTCTGCTTTGCTGTTATTTCAGTTGCAATGTATTAATAATAATGAAGCCATTTCTACATTTTCATTTATCACATTTTAAGTAATACAAAGGTGTCAGCTAGAGCACCTTATGTGTTACCAGTGGAAACACTACGCTTCAGAACTGTTCTCTTAAATTGGATCTCGCTCCCCAAAAGTGATAGCACACTGCAAAAAACAATGACATGGTGTATCTCCTGCAGCCTGAAAGTGCATCTGTTGGTCCATAAAACTTTTGCAACTAATACTTATTTTGGACACATATCTGCCAAGAGTTCCTGTAGAATGCCCTGGGACACAAAACCTGGAAAACCCTAGCAGATCCACATATTTGCAGCTTACAGGTCCTTCCTTAGATGCAGTGGCTGCATTAATTTACTTTTTTTTTCTTGATTGTAACCAAGCTAAGACTCCGGTTCTAGGTCTTGGGAATCAGGAGGTCCAGTTTCCAATTACCTGATCACTGTGAAAGCCTCTGATTGGCTATCACAGTGATCAGTCACTGTACATCTTGCCCATGTGTGAGATTTTTCCTCTTGATTGGAGAAAAAGATACATTGTTTCTCTTTCTCCTTGCTAGAGGAAAAACATGTAAACAAAAAAAAGTGTGTGTAAAAATAAATAAATAAATAATAGGTCATTGTCAGGGAGTCAGGGATAGAGTTCCAGTCAAGGTCAGGGTCAGAGTCAAAGGTCAAGGTCCAAATAGGATAAAAATGCAAAATGTGTACCATTGCTTCTGGGCCCTGCTATGGGTACAAATAAAAAAAAAAAATAACATACACAATTGTGTCTTGATCACCAAAACACTCCAAAACTTCAGCGCTCACTAAATACAGTATACAACTACATTTTTAAAAATGATATTTTTTACTATTTTGGCCCATTTTTGCTTTGATAATAAAAAAAAAATCAGGAGATATCCATTACCACCAACTGAAAGCCCAATGTACAGATCCTTGCACTACATAGTTGTTGGTAGATCTAAAGGAGATTGTACAGTCAGATTGTATAGTGTATAGGGAATTTTATAGAACCCATGGCACACTTCTCCTGTTTTCAAAACTACAGGTCTTGCCACATAGGCTGTTATCTCATCTCTCATTTCCTGCACACTTCAAAATGCCAACTGAACGATCTATGCAAGACTGAATTAAAGTAGGAAAAAAAAATTGATGCCTGTATATTTAGTAAGAAGGGTGATAACTGATTGATTGCATTTCATTTAAAAAACACGCACCTGGAAATGGGTGGGTAGGCTGGAGGGTAGATATTGCAGGGTGTGTGCTAATGAGGTCCGCTGGTCAACTTCTTCCTGTGTCGTAACCTATAGTCTGTCCAGGAAGTAAGGCAAAAGTAATGGATACTTGTTTGGAAACATCTATTAAAACAGTGAAGTAAGTGTATGTAGAATTAATGGAAAGCTGTTTTATTTTTGCAAAATAAGTACATTAATGTGATATTAGTACACAGAGGAGCTGGAATTAAAAAGAAAAAAAAAGTGAACTTATGCTTTAACCACTTGCCGACCGCCTCACGCAGATATATTGCGGCAGAATGGCACGGACAGGCAAAATCACATACCTGATACGTGATCTGCCTTCTGCGGGCTGGGGGCGCATCGCCCGGTGCCCGAGGCGGTCGGCATCGTTGGGGAAGCGATACAGGCTGAGGGGGAGGCCGCTCATTCGTGGCCACCCCCTCGCGATCGCTCCCCACGAATGAAATTCTTCCTCTGCTGCTGTAATGTAAACAGCGGCAGAGGAAGTGATGTCATCACTCCTCGAGCCGGTCTTTTCGTTCCGGCGCCGAGGAGAGAAGGAATCCAAGTAAGTGCACCAACACTACACTAACAGTAGAACACACTAGGCACACTTTTCACCCCCCATAACCCCCCTATCACCCCCTGATCACCCCCCAATCACCCCCCCGTCACAGTGACACCAATAGCAGTTTTTTTTTTGCATTGGTGTCAGTTTGTGACAGTTATAAGTGGTAGGGCAGTTAGGGCTAGCCCCCTTTAGGTCTAGGGTACTCCCCTAACCCCCCCAATAAAGTTTTAACCCCTTGATCACCCCCGGTCGCCAGTGTCACTAAGCGATCGTTTTTCTGATCGCTGTATTAGTGACACAGGTGACGATAGTTAGGGAGGTAAGTATATAGGTTCGCAGTCAGCATTTTATAGCGACAGGGACCCCCATATACTACCTAATAAAGGTTTTAACCCCCTGATTGCCCCCTAGTTAACCCTTTCACCAGCGATCCCCATATAACTGTTACGGGTGACGCTGGTTAGTTAGTTTGTTTATTATAGTTTCAGGACACCCGCCGTTTATTACCTTATAAAGGTTTAACCCCCTAATCGCCCGGCGGTGATATAAGTTAAGTTTTAGGGTCAGATAAGGTCTGAAGTATCTGAACAGATTTTGGAAAGTAGACACCCCAAGCTATTTGCTGAGAGGCATGTCGAGTCCATGGAATATTTTATATTGTGACACAAGTTGCAGGAAAAAGACAATTTTTTTTTTTTTTTGCACAAAGTTGTCACTAAATGATATATTGCTCAAACATGCCATTGGAATATGTGAAATTACACCTAAAAATACATTCTGTTGCTTCTCCTGAGTACGGGGATACCACATGTGTGAGACTTTTTGGGAGCCTTCAGGCTTTCTAAGGGCGTAAATTTTTGATTTCACTCTTCACTGCCTATCACAGTTTCGGAGGCCATGGAATGCCCAGGTGGCACAAACCCCCCCCAAATGACCCTATTTTGGAAAGTAGACACCCCAAGCTATTTGCTGAGAGGTATAGTGAGTATTTTGCAGACCTCACTTTTTGTCACAAAGTTTTGAAATTTGAAAAAAGAAAAAAAAAAATTCTTGTCTTTCTTCATTTTCAAAAGCAAATTAGAGCAGCAAAACACTCACCATGCCTCTCAGCAAATAGCTTGGGGTGTCTACTTTCCAAAATGGGGTCATTTGGGGGGGGGGGGTTGTGCTATCTTGGCATTTTATGGCCATCGAAACTGTGATAGGTAGTGAGGAGTGAATCAAAAATGTACGCCCTTAGAAATCCTGAAGGCGGTGATTGGTTTTCGGGGCCCCGTATGAAGCTAGGCTCCCAAAAAGTCCCACACATATGGTATCCCCGTACTCAGGAGAAGCAGCATAATGTATTTTGGGGTGTAATTCCACATATGCCCATGGCATGTTTGAGCAATATATCATTTAGTGACAACTTTGTGCAAAAAAAAACAAAATAAAAAAAGTTTGTAATTTTCCCGCAACTTGTGTGAAAATATAAAATATTCCATGGACTCAGCATGCCTCTTAGCAAATAGCTTGGGGTGTCTACTTTCCAAAATGGGGTCATTTGGGGGGGGTTTGTGCCATCTTGACATTTTATGGCCTTCAAAACTGTGATAGGTAGTGAGGAGTGAAATCAAAAATTTCCCCCCTTCAGAAATCCTGAAGGTGGTGCTTGGTTTCTGGGCCCCGTACACGGCTAGGCTCCCAAAAAGTCCCACACATGTGGTATCCCCATACTCAGGAGAAGCAGCAGAATGTATTTTGGGGTGTAATTCCACATATGCCCATGGCCTGTGTGAGCAATATATCATTTAGTGACAACTTTTTGTAATTTTTTTTTTTGTCATTATTCAATCACTTGGAACAAAAAAAATAATATTCAATGGGCTCAACATGCCTCTCAGCAATTTCCTTGGGGTGTCTACTTTCCAAAATGGTGTCATTTGGGGGGGGGGGGGTTGTACTGCCCTGCCATTTTAGCACCTCAAGAAATGACATAGGCAGTCATAAACTAAAAGCTGTGTAAATTCCAGAAAATGTACCCTAGTTTGTAGACGCTATAACTTTTGCGCAAACCAATAAATATACGCTTATTGACATTTTTTTTTACCAAACACATGTGGCCGAATACATTTTGGCCTAAATGTGTGACTAAAATTGAGTTTATTGGATTTATTTTATAACAAAAAGTAGAAAATATAATTTTTTTCAAAATTTTCGGTCTTTTTCCATTTATAGCGCAAAAAATAAAAAACGCAGAGGTGATTAAATAGCATCAAAAGAAAGCTCTATTTGTGGTAAGAAAAGGATGCAAATTTCGTTTGGGTACAGCATTGCATGACCGCGCAATTAGCAGTTAAAGCGACACAGTGCCAAATTGTAAAAAGTGCTCTGGTCAGGAAATCCTTCCGGGGCTGAAGTGCTTAATCATGATCTTTGTTCAGATTCAGCACCATGGACAGTGTGAATGACAATTCCTGGCAATGAGTCAAAATCAGCGTGCTACTAAGACTATGATGAAAACATTGTGTGTATCTCACCAGGAGAAGGACGCAGGATTCTCAATCAGGCAGATTGAGGGACTTCAGGGGGTCTGCTTACTTGGGAGGAAACAGGCTTTTCAGTTTCCTCATTGTTTAGGAAAATCCATTGTGGGACCTGGAGCCCAGGGATTTTGTAGCGATCCGGGTGGGAGGAAATCCCCAGTCCTGGGTCTTAAAATTAAAGACACAGATTGTGACAACAATTTTCTAAAATTAAATTTTAATAGTATCAAAAAAGGTGTTGTACACATTACAAAATACATATAAAAACAGTTAGAGCTAGGGGTACTAGACTAACAAAAGAGAAATGACAACATCATATCATGTATAACAGATGACATGAAACAAGAATGTTAAGATAAATGATAAGATAAAAAACAACTCAGTGTGTCCTCACCCCTACTCATTCACCAAAAAAAAGTGTAGTGTAAAAAAATTACAGTAGGCAGTTTTTGACAATTCCTTTAAAAAATAAAAATAAAACAAAATGTCCCCCAGTGTAGATCCATTGTCAATCATGCCACCCGCCGCCACCACCGACCCAAAAAAAGAAAAGAAAAATCTCTGGCTCCAACCAAGGCTCCCACCATCTGTCAGCTCCACTGTGTCAGCTCTTAAATAAGTAAGGGCAGGGTCACCCGGTGACATAATTGGGTGGCACCACCCCCTTGTGATATCACCGACCCAGCATGCTCCCGGTCGATTACATCACAAGGGGTGGTGCCACCCAGCAACATCACTGGGTGGCCCCTTCCCTTAGTTAAGAGCTGTCAGAGGGCTTTGCTGGCAGACAGCAGAGGCCACGGGAGGGTTTTTCCTTTCTGATTGACAATGGATCTACACCGGGGGACAGTTTTTTATTTTTTAATAAAGCAATTGTCAAAAACGTGTGTTTTGTTTTTATTTGTTTTCACATTTTTTTGGTAAATGAGTAGGGCTACTATGTACCCCATACTCATTCACAAAGGGGGGCTGGATCTGATCTCAGATTCTGATGAGCCCCTATGCGCAGACCCCCACAACCACCGTCCAGGGTTGTGGAGAAGAGGCCCTTGTCCCCTTCAACATGGGGACAAGGTGTTTTGGGGGGGCAGAGCCGTCCTATCCCAAAACAACTCCCCATGTTGAGGGCATGTGGCCTGGTGTGGTTCACTCGCTTGTACCCCCTTTCCTGGCCTGCCAGGCTGTATAAGATAAGGGTCTGGTATCGATTTTGGAGGGACATCATGTTGGGTTTTTTTGTGGCATGGGGTTCCCCTTAAAATCCATACCAGACCCGAAGGGCCTGTTACAGATTTGGGGGGGGGCTCCAGGACATTTTTTTACATTTATTTTTCATTGCCAGCTTAAACTTGATGAGTTACAACGGCTGGCTTTCCGGCCCGCTCCTTAACAACCAACTATTCCTCACACAGAATTCAAATCGTTCTGAATTTGAATTCCTTACAAAATAAAGAAACCAAAGAAAACTAAACACTGCTCTATTTCCGCCACAATACACCTGTGGTTATATCCCTTAAAATCAGGGCCGGTGCTACCACTAGGAAAATTAGGCAGCCGCCTAGGGCACACTGCTGCCTAGGGCGCCCAGCCACTGGTGTTCCTACACTCTTCTCTCTGCAGCAGACAACTAAGTCTCAGCAATAGCAGGCAGCCGCCGCTCCGTTCGCATAAAGTGTCAGAGGTGCAGAGGAGGACTGTGTCTGTGTCCTGACTCCCAAATGAATGGAAGCAGGCAAACATTCTTTGATGGGCGCTGGTAGGCTTCATTTGCTGGGCGTTTCATTAAAAAAGGTGGGGCAGGGCAAAGGGGGTGTGGTCAGGGGTGGAGCCAAGGGGGGGCAGCAAAATGAGGTTTCACCTAGAGTGTCAAAAATCCTTGCACCAGCCCTGCTGACAGGGGTCAGGAGCACTCCACGTGGGAGCCTGCGCAGTGGTGCTGCTGCTATTGAGAATCAGGTGGCTTGGTATTTTGTTCACAATGTTGCACGTGTAAGCCAGGAGGCTGAATATACAGTTATTTGGTGCTGATGGTGAAAACCTTCTGCGAGGGAAACCCTTTGCTTTCATTTTTGGAACTTTGATCTTTCTTTAACCACTTGCCTACAGGGCACTTACACCCCCTTCCTGCCCAGGCCATTTTTCAGCTTTCAGCGCTGTCACACTTTGAATGACAATTACGTGGTCATGCTACACTGTACCCAAACAAGTTTTTTAGCATTTTCTTCACACAAATAGAGCTTTCTTTTGGTGGTATTTAATCACTGCTGGGTTTTTTATATTTTACTAAAAAAAAAAAAGACCAAAAATTTTGAAAAAAAAACGTAGTTTCTGTCAGTAAATTTTGTAACTAAGTAATTTTTCTCCTTCACTGATGTGGCACTGATGGGAGACACTGATGGGCATTGATCGGCAGCAGTGATGAGCATTAATGGACAGCACTGATAGGCGGCACTGATAGCCAGCACTGACTGGCATCGCTAATGGGCACTGATTGGTGGCACTTGTGGGCAGTGGTGGGCACTGATTGCTGCCAGTGGGCACTGATTGCTGGCACTGGTGGGCACTGATTGGTGACACTGTTGGCACTATTTTGTAATCAAGGCACTGATGATCAGTACCCTGATTACATGTGTAGATGTCCCCCTGCATGGAAATGCCGCTGATCGGCTCTCCTCGCCACACACTCTGTCAGTATGAGGCGAGGAGCACCGATTACCGGCATCTCCGTGTTTACATGTGACCGGGTGTGATTGGACATAGCCAATCACACGGTCAAAGAGCAGCATCACTAGGACACAGCGCGGCCGCGATCAACGTGCTGTGCGCCCCCGCAGGCGTGCGAGAACGGTAATGCTGGGGTAACATCATATGATGTTGCCCCAGAACGATAGGAGATCCCACCCGCCGTCATTTTACTATACAGCAGGCGGGAGGAAGTTAAAGAATATGCCAACACTGTGCTCCATGATACTCACCATACTTCATCCTTAATGCATGTTCAGCCCTTGGGCCACACAGAATCTTTGGTTACTATGATGCTGTTGGCTGCACACCATCATTGATTGCTAAGACACTGTCAGTGGTGCAACCTGACAGCATCTTAGCAACCAATGATGTATCAACAGCCCCATTCAGCTGCCAGCAGGGAGCTTCTCATCATTGAAGAAGTATGGCTACTGCTATATTTGGGTAATAACATAAGCCAGCATCCCTTAACTTTTGTTTACTTTCAGCTGTCAGACCGAGAATCTCCTTCAGCTGAATGGGGTCAGGGATGCATCATTGGTTGCTAGGACACTCTCTATACCCCAACTTAAAGGTGATCTTAAAGTGGTTTTAACCTTAATGCATTTCCTGCATTAAAGTAAACAATGTTTAGGTAGTAATATTATCCCCTCACCCCCTCCTACATTTACCGGAGTTCTCACTTGATCCAGCACCATGTATGTTTCTAGTGGCTCTCATCTCTCACTTCCTGGTCTAATAAGCTTTGGTGAGGCAATGGGAGCAATTGGCTGACGCTGCTGTCAGTCAAATCCTGTGGCGATGTCACTGAGGGGCAGGGCGGGGTTGAGCCACGCTGTCTGTGTCTATGGATGCAGGCAGCATGGCTTACAACTGAGCCCACAGGTGTCCCCCACAGCAAGTGGTTTACTATCGGTCAAACTTTAAAGAGGAGGAGTGTCGGAGGGGGATACGAGAAGAGAAGGATCAGGGACACTCTTTGCAATTCCTTTGCACAGAGCAGGTAAGTATATTATGCCATCACAAGGCTTTAATGACTTGAGGTACAGGACATGTTAAAGGGCCAATCCACCAGAAAAATACAAATGCTGTATTGAATCTCCCAAAATACTTTACGCCCATGTGCTTTTAGCTGCAACTTCTTGTTACATGATTCCGTATTGTGCAGCCCCATCCTCATGCTGCATACTGTGTGGGAGTGACAGGAGTGACCAACACCCTGGCCTGCATTCATAGATGTGTACAGCCTGTTGCATTAGGGTGTGCGCCCCAAAGCTCAAACACACATGTGTGTGTGTATGTATGTATGTATGTATGTATGTATATAGAGCTATATACAGTATCTCATAAAAGCGAATACACCACTCACATTTTTTTAAATAGTTAATTATATCTTTTCATGTGACAACACTGAAGAAATGACACAACACTGAAGAAATGACGCTTTGCTACAAAGTAGTGAGTGTACATCTTGTATAACAGTGTAAATTTTCTGTCCCCTCAAAATAACTCAACACACAGCCATTAATGTCTAAACCACTGGCAACAAAAGTGAGTACAAAAATGTCCAAATTGGGCCCAAAGTTTCAATATTTTGTGTGCCACCATTATTTTCCAGCACTGCCTTAACCCTCTTGGGCATGGAGTTCACTAGCGTGTCACAGGTTGCCACTGGAGTTCTCTTCCACTCCTCAACGACGACATCACTGAGCTGGTAGATGTTAGAGACCTTGTGCTCCTCCACCTTCCATGGGAGGATGCCCCACAGATGCTCAATAGGGTTTAGGTCTGGAGACATGCTTGGCCAGTTCATGACCTTTACCCTCAGCTTCTTTAGCAAGGCAGTGGTCTTCTTGGAAGTTTGTTTGGGGTCATTATCATGTTGGAATACTGCCCTGCGGCCCAGTCTCTGAAGGGAGGGGATCATGCTTCAGTATGTCACAGTACATGTTGGCATTCATGGTTCCCTCAATGAACTGTAGATCCCCAGTGCTGGCAGAACTCATGTAGCCCCAGACTATGACACTCCCACAACCATGCTTTACTGCAGGCAAGACACACTTGTCTTTGTACTACTCACCTGGTAGCTGCCACACATGCTTGACACCATCTGAACCAAATAGGTTTATCTTGGTCTCATCAGATCACAGGACATGGTTCCAGTAATCTATGTCCTTAGTCTGCTTGTCTTTATCAAACTGTTTGCAGGCTTTCTTGTGTATAATCTTTAGAAGAGGCTTCCTTCTGGGACAACAGCCATGCAGACCAATTTGATGCAGTGTGAAGCGTACACTGGCCTCCCCACCCCTTCAACCTCTGCAGCAATGCTGGCAGCACTCATACGTCTATTTCCCCAAAGACAACCTCTGGATTAGGGATGAGCCGAACACCCCCCTGTTCGGTTCGCACCAGAACTTGCGAACAGGCAAAAAATTTGTTCGAACACGCGAACACCGTTAAAGTCTATAGGACACGAACATGAATAACCAAAAGTGATAATTTTTATATGCAAGTTATTGTCATAAAAAGTGTTTGGGGACCTGGGTCCTGCCCTAGGGGACATGGATCAATGCAATGCACCGTTTATTCAGGAGCAGTGATTTTAATAATGCTCAAAGTGAAACAATAAAAGTGTAATATTCCTTTAAATTTCGTACCTGGGGGGTGTCTATAGTATGCCTGTAAAGGGGCGCATGTTTCCCGTGTTTAGAACTGTCTGACAGCAAAATGACATTTCAAAGGAAAAAAGGAAAAAAATTAAAAAATTACCAGACCCTTATCCGAGCACGCAACCTAGCAGGCCGCAGGAAAAGAGGGGGGGACGAGAGAGCGCCCCCCCCCGAACTGTACCTGGCCACATGCCCTCAACATTGGGAGGGTACTTTGGGGTAGCCCCCCAAAACACCTTGTCCCCATGTTGATGTATATATATAAATATATATATATATATATATATATATATATATATATATACATACACACACACACACACACACTCTCTCTTATACAGTAGATAGATGTAAAAACAATTTAAAATGTATTAAAATATGGACAGTGTTAGTGCAGCAGAGGTTAAAATAATAACAGCCCTGTTGGGGGGCTTTGGTGAAATATCAGCAGGGGGAATCTGCACTGCACGTGTGCAAGCCTATGCCTGCATTGTCAGAGATCATTCAAATGTAAGGATTACAGCAGTTTTTGAGATTTCACTGGTGGGCTAGGCAAGTGCACAAGATGAATTTCAAAGTGAAAATTACAGCCACTCAGCAGACTGACTGTGTCCCTTGAGTCAGTCTAAATGCACAATGTTCATGTTTGACTCAATTGCACCACTGCTTTTCACTCATGAAAAAAAAGTTAATTGCAAACTATGCTACTGAGGCTTTCTTTCATTTTACTTTCTCATTTTTTAAATGGTAGTAACAGACATCTGGCTCAGTGCCATGTACTGAATTAATCCAGCCTGGAACTAAAATAACGATCAGTGGAAAGGTGTATAGTTATTCATTTACAAACTATGCCAATAGACAACAGCGTTTAGATAAACTGTGTGTACTTTGTCATGGGGCCAAAGTTCTGAGGCAAAGCCCACCAAAACAGCTGACTTTCCCAGACTGAATCAATACCCAATTGCTGAACCACTTCTTTATTTGCTTGAAGATTCTAAATTAGTCATGGAGCCTAATTAAAGATCTTGCCTAAATATGAGCTTTGTTTCACAGGAAATTCAAAGAAAATTATATATATACAACAAGACACTGCAAATAATGTATAAACAGAATTGTTAATATTTAATTATCGGCAGCTTGATGTTTATGCATGAAGGAGTTCATGGCATGCAGGCACCAATATTTTTCTGTTTTTTATTCATTTTAAAAGCAGAAAAAAATTAACAATTAAAGCTTGAATGTATCTCATGTATAATTTATCCCATTTTATCCATTTCTGAAATCATATTTTCCCTAGCATACTATAAACGTTAGTCATTATGTGCACACAAATGTTAGCTTTCTCTATATCTTCATAACAATTTAAAAGGGGGTTCTACTTTGCTTGTAGATTTAGCATATCTACTTTAAAAACTCTGGAAAAAATAAATCATAATCGTGTCTAATTTGCAGTATTCAGATGTTCTACTCTATTATTGTGAGAACACCCATTGGGGTAGAAAACATTGAGGGAGTGGGTTTTTTAGGGGGAGTCTATATGTATGCAGTTACTTTAACATCAACAAAATAACAAAAATCAAGAATGAGCTAATTAATTGTTATCTTCATAAATTTTGATGTCAGAGCAGAGATGGGCTACAGGAGCCAGCACCCAGATGATCCATGGTCATTAAGAGGTGTAGGCTTGGAGCTGTATGTTGGTATGTTCCTACTATTCAGATTTTCAAGTTACCACTTACCATATATACAGTTAGGTCCATATATATTTGGACACAGGCACAATTTTAGAATTATTCAGGTGTTTACCACAACATATTCAAGCTATAGAACCACAGTTACAATTATACACTCCATACATAGCTCTATATTGTAAAGATAAATCATATAAAAATGGGAATCCTTCCACCATGAAGTTATTATGTAGTTATATAGAAGCTATGCAGTTGATAGTAATCGGTGTCTATAACTTGCTCAACATGTTGCACGCCCAATCGCTTCATCAGGAGCATAGAACAGATTACATTCTTGTGCTATTGACGTAGAGGGATATATACATAAACCATGGGTGATTGATAAAACACTATCCACTAAGTGTCTTGGAATTCAATCAATGTAATGCTAAGACCTTCCAACCAGACATGTAGCCACTGAGGCCGGTTATATTGGCCAACGGCAGAGGGCGGAATGTGGTCCGCTAATTATCCACATAAATTGGTCTTTGTATGTCAAGAATCCGATCAGCCTCACTTGTGTATGGTATCAAGGGGTGATTCGGTGTCCAGGACATTTAGCTGTAGTACCGATCCTATTGGCAGTTCAGCATAGATGAACACAGTGTGGCCAGAGACCGCATCCACACAGTTGCTCGGGTAGAGAGCTACTGCGGTGTAGAGCGTAGTACCCGAGAGTCTTCTATCTTCTTCTCCTCGGGCCGCTCCGCACCCATGGCATGGGGGGAGGCTCCCGCTCTTCTCTTCATCTTCTTCTCTTCTTCTCTTCTTCATCTTCTTCTCCGGGCTGCTCCGCACCCATGCTGGCATAGTGGGAGGCTCCTGCTGTGTGACGCGTCTCCTCTTCTGACGGTTCTTAAATAACGGGGGGCGGGGCCACTCAGAGACCCCACCCCCTCTGACGCACGGTGACTTGAAGAGACTTCCCTGTGACGTCATGGGGAATGAATGACGTCATTTATCAATGAACTTTTATGTGTATTGTCGGACCGGCAATGCAATAGCCGCGAGTAGTTTTAAATGACTTTTTTCCTTTGAAATGTCATTTTGCTGTCAGACTGTTCTAAACATGGGAAACACGCGCCCCTTTACAGGCATACTATAGACACCCCCCAGCTACAAAATTTAAAGGAATATTACACTTTTATTGTTTGACTTTAAGCATTATTAAAATCACTGCTCCTAAAAAAAACGGCCGTTTTTAAAACTTTTTTTTGCATTGGTCCATGTCCCCTGGGGCAGGACCCAGGTCCCCAAACACTTTTTATGACAATAACTTGCATATAAGCCTTTAAAATTAGCACTTTTGATTTCTCCCATAGACTTTTAAAGGGTGTTTCGCGGCATTCGAATTTGCCGCGAACACCCCAAATTGTTCCCTGTTCGGCGAACTTGCAAACAGCCGATGTTCGAGTTGAACATGAGTTCGACTCGAACTCGAAGCTCATCCCTAGTGATTACCAATATTGGGGTTCCACAGGGGACAGGTCTCTCTCTCTCTTTCTGTTTAATGTCTACACCACCGATTTCAGCTACCAGACAGAGTCTCGCCATCTTCAGAAGTTTTCTGATGACTCTGCGATAGTGGGATGTCATAGTCCCTGATTTGGAGCAATGTCTCTCTGTCCCTCTCTCCCCCTCATTTGTCCCTCATTTTGGTCTGATCTATATAGATGTATATAAAATGCACTTTTTATCTTTCAAAAAGTGTTTTCCAGTGCTAAACCTTTCATCTGATTTCTAAATTGCTGCATATGTAAATTCCAAAAGCCAATATAAAGGAATAGCAGTGTTAAAAAAGCACTTGGGTTTAACCAATCTTGGTTTTTTTGTACAATTCTTCTTTAGGGGGGCGTGGCAAGGGGTGTGTTTTATGCCTGCCTACTTTGGCTGGTAGGTGTCCCTCATTCCCATCTCAGAAAGTTGGGAGGTATAGGATGTATCAGGGATGGGGAAGAGACTGAGTATATGTCAGAAACCATGAAATCAGACCGAGACAGAAGTACAGTTAAATCACACTTGTTTAATAATAAAAGTAAATAGAACAAACGTAGTCAAAACATTGCCAGAGTTCAGGAACTGGAACGGATAGTCAGACAAGCCAAACGCCAGGGAGCCGGAGATGAGCGTAGTAAAACAGTAAGCAGGATCTGGAGCCAGAAGGGATGTCAGCTAAGCAAGTTTTTTTAACAGGAATGCAGGAGAGTGTCTCTGTGATGTTGACTAAGATGAAGGCAGAGATCCTCTGGGCTGGACGGCTTAAGTAGGCAGAACTGACGAGCAGGATATCATCAACAGCTGAGTAACTGTGGAGAGATAGGAGCTGGCAATTAGCCGACAGTAGAAAGGCCAGCTCAGAGAAGGAAAGGCTGAGCCCAGCCCTGACAGTTTAGGACTAAGGTGGAGAACTTTGTCACATGGTGTAAGGGTAATCATCTGTATCTAAATGTGACAAAGACAAAGGAGCTAGTTGTGGATTTCAGAAAGAGGAAGCCACCAGTGACCCCAATCTCTATACGAGGAGTGGATATTGAGAGAGTAGAGAGTTACAAGTATCTGGGGGTGCATATAGATAATACGCTGGACTGGAGCAAGAACACTGAGGTGCTCTGTACAAAGGGCCAGAGCCACCTCTACTTTTTGAGGAGACTGAGGTCCTTTAACATCTGCCGGAAGATGCTGAAGATGTTTTTTGTGTCTGCAGTGGCTCTCCTGTATGCAGTGGCATGCTGGGGAAGCAGGCTTAGGGTGTCTGACACCAACAGACTCAACAAACTGATTTTTAAGGCCAGTGATGTTGTTGGATTGGAATTGGTGTATTTTACAACAGTGTTGGAGAGGAGAATGTTGTTCAAGTTGCGTTCTATCTTGGACAACTCCTCCCACCCACTCCACAATACGCTGGTGAGTCTGCGGAGTACCATCAGTGACAGATTGTTACACACACAATGCAACACAAAGCGACACAGGAAATCATTTTTGCTTGTGGAGATTAAGACATATAATTCTTTTCTGTATGGGCTGGAGGTAAAGATTTAATTCTGTTTTTTTATGATCAGGATTTTGTCTTGTTTTTATAGTATGTTGGTATTGTGTTGGTTATTAGCTGGGGTGGTGTTAGAGAAAGTGGTGTATTATTTGTATTTGGTAGTTTGTCTGTTATTTTAATCTGTGTTATTTATTCTATATTGTATTTTAATTGCATGGATGTTTTATGCGTAGTGTAGTTTTAATTTTGTTATTTGGTGTTAATGGCTGTTATTGGTAATTTTGTTGTGTTTTTGCATCTTGTTCATTTGTTGTGATTTTGTGTTCTCTTTGTTAAGTGTGTCTGTGTTGTAACAATTTCCCTTTGGGGTTATTAACCCTTTCATGCCTAAGCCTTTCTGACATTTGCTGCTTACAAGTTAAAATCCGTATTTTTTTATAGAAGGTTACTTGGAACCCACACATTATATATATATATATATATATATATATATATATATATATATATATATATATACATATATATATATATTTTTTTAGCAGGGAATCTAGGGAATAAAATGGCGATCATTGCAATATTTTATGTCACACTGTATTTTCACAATTGTTTAGGAAAAAAGACACCTTCATGAATTAAGAAAATACTAAACAGTAAAGTCACCACAATTTTTTTGTATAATGTGAAAGATGATGTTACACCGAGTCAAAAGATGCCTAACATGTCATGCTTTGAAACTGCGCACACTCGTGGAATGGCGACAAATTACAGCGGCACTATAAAACAAATAACGGTTACCAGGTTAGAGCTACAGAGGAGGTCTAGTGCTAGAATTATTGCTCTCACTCTGATAATCACGGCGATACCTCACATGTGTGATTTGAACACCGTTTACATATGCGGGCGCGACTTATGTGTACGTTTTTTTTTGCTGCGTGAGCTCGTGGAGACAGGGAAGCTTTAAAAAAATATTTTTTTTTCTTATTTATTTTATTTATTTTCATTTTTTTTACATTGTCACTTTTTAAAAAAACGTTTGATCACTTTTATTGCTGTCACAAGAAATGTAAACATCCCTTGTGACAGTAATAGGTGGTGACAGGTACTCTTTATGGAGGGATCGGGGGTCTAAAAGACCCTAAATCCCTCCTTTGCACTTCAAAGTATTCAAATCGCCAAAAACGGTAATTCTGAATACTGTTTTTTTTTTTAAACCGACGCCATTGGCAGCCGAGTAAACCGCAAGTGACGTTGTTACTTCACTTCCGTTTACACAAAGGAGACTGTAAGGAAGCCGTTTCCGGCTTCCTTCCACTCTCATACTAGCTGGCGGAAGTACCGGATTGTGGCTCGGGAGGGGGGGAAGCGGAAGGTGACGGGAGGGGGGGACGTCCCCTCCCGTTTCATTCGGGATAACAGCCGAGCGGCTTTTAGCCCCATCAGTTGTTATCCCTGATGAGCCGACCATCCGCTCAAAAAACGGTACCAAGATAATGCATCATTCCGGTATAGCACCTTAAAGCCGAGGCCGCATATGTGCGTATGGTCAGTGGAAAGGGGATAAAGTATTCTGTATTCTGTCATCTGTAAAACATGGTGGAGGCAGTGTGATGGCATGGGCATGCATGTCTTCCAGTGGCACTGGGTCATTGGTGTTTATTGATGATGTGACAGAAGCACCTGGATGAATTCTGCAGTGTTTAGGGATATACTGTCAGCCCAGATTCGGCCAAATGTAGCAAATTTGATTGGACCGCACTTCACAATACAGATGGACAATGATCGAAAACACACTGCAAAAGCAACCCAGGAGCTTTTAAAAGTAAAGAAGTGGAATATTCTGCAATGGCCGAGTCAATCACCTGATCTCAACCCAATTGAGCATGCATTACACTTGCTGAAGGCAAACCTAAAGACCCACAAACAAAGAACAACTGAAGACAGCTGCAGTTAGAGCCTGACAAAGCAGGAGGAGGTCTTTGGTAATGTCCATGGGTTCCAGACTTCAGGCAGTCATTGCCAGTAAAGGATTCTCAACAAAATGTTATAAATTAACATTTTATTTATTATTATATTCATTTGTTCAATTACATTTGAGCCCCCGAAAATGGGGAGATTGTGTATAAAAATGGTTGCAGTCCTAAAATCTGTACCTTATATTTGTGTTCAACCCCTTGAATTAAAGCTGAAAGTCTGCACTTCAAACGTATTTAGGTGCACTGTATTTGGTGCATAATAGGGCAAATAGTGGTGCTGATACTATCACATCAGCACCACGCTTTGAATTACTGTGGACCACCCATTCCAGAAAAGAGGTGAAGAAGACCCTGTTGAGTCATGTGATCAGCTTAAAGACTTCAAAAAAGGTAAAAAAACAACAACAGCTTATCAAACTTGCAAGGGGCCTCCATGGTGTGGGAAGGGACTGAGGGGTGGGGCCATAGAGCCCAAAGTTTGGCTTTAATGTATAAAATCCTATTAGTAAGTAGGGATGGGCGAACGGTTCAGCCCGAGCATAAGTTCGGACCGAACTTTCGTTGTTTGGTCGTTCGGCATAAAGCCGAACAAGCGGGTAGTTCGACCGTTTGTTCGCTCCCCCGAACCAACCGCACTGCATCGCGGCACTGAACAGTGCATTGCAAGCCCTAATTGGCTGAAGCAGTGAAAGCTCTGAGCACTGTCAGAATCATGATTGGACACTGTCATCATGACTTTATCCAATCATAGCTCGTTCTCGCCCCACAGTATAAAAGTATTCTTTCAATGGCAGCCATTTTCAGTGTGATTTCGGTGTGGAGAGAGATAGAACAGGGCTCTGTTCAATGCTATCAGTTAGTGTGCTATACTGTGCTATTTTGCTTCAATTGTCAGTGTAGAATATTAGTTTAGTGTCAATCTATGGATAGTGGGAGTGTAGTGAGGAGGACCATCATTCAGCTTTGCATAGTGTGCAGCTAGAGTAGAGACAGCTCAGATAGTTTCACTGTAGTGTAGTGAGACCGTCTCATTCATACATACATTATTGTAGAGTAGGGACAGCTCATATAGTTTCTGTGTAGTGTAGTGAGAACGTGTCAGTAATCTTGACATTAGTGTATAGCTAGAGTAGAGACAGTTCAGATAGTGTCAGATTAGTGATGGTTGAACACCATCTATTTGATTGCGATACTGCCAGTTTAATACACTTCAGGAGGCCTACTGAAGGAGCAGTGGCTCTGAGCGCGTAGCCTTCTCTCAACCTCCCTGCTAGCCCTCCTCCCTGGACGATCACTCCCCTGGATACCGAACCCGGAAGCAGACGAACAACCTGTGACGTCATGCACGCTCCACGTTCGCTCCACGCCGGCCCCTAGTCTCTTCCTGATGGCCACAGAAGGAGCTCCCGGCTGGTAATCCACCATCTGCAGCCCAGCATCCCTGCAGCGTCACCACCACAGGATCAGAGGGAACACTGAGGACCACATACCTATACAGATGAGCCTTTTATATGTTTTTATCCTGTAAGTGTGTTTTTACCTGGTGTCATTAAACATCATTTGTTAATACTACACACAGGTGGTGCTTCCTTCTCTACCCCTCTGTGAGCAGTGATAGTGCATGCATCAGTGACACAATCCCTGTTGTGTTCCTGCTGGAGCAGACTCTGCGTGGCATTATGAACAGGGAACTGGAGGCAGAGCAGCAGGAGGAAGAGGAGGATTTCCTTTCCTCTAAAGGCCCACTTTATCCAGACACCATTATTCCTATGTCACAGAACACACAGGAGGAGAGAGGGGAGGAGGATGAGAAGGAGGATTTTGGCACGTTCATAGACTTCAAAGAAGAGGTAGACATGCCTCAATCTGTAAGCGATGGCTTTTCAACCCCAGGACCCTTTGGAGTAGTACATGGCTGGGAGGAGGAAGTTCCAGATACTGACATCCTGAGTGACCCCAAGGAGTCTGCTTCTCAAGCCTCGGCAAATTTGAGGTGCATGGGCAACTTCATGCTTCAAATCCTGTGAAAGGACCCAAGAATTATTACTGGTTGGCAACCCTCCTTGACCGCCGTTATAAGGGGAAGGTCTCAGAACTCATCCCGTCCCCACAGAGAGTGCAGAAGACAAAATCTCTTGAGCCCACGTTAAAGAGGATTTTATTGAACATTTTTCCTGACTCCAGTAGGTTACAGTGTCATGCAAAACGTAGTTTTGAGTCTTCTGTTGGTCAAGAGAAGACCGTTAGAGAAGGTGTCTGCCTAAGTGAGGTATTTCGGAATTTTTTAAATCCACGCCGCCCAGGGCTGTCAACTTCCACATCCCATTGGCAGTGTCTGCATCACGTGGTGGATGATTACTTCAGGGCCAAAACAGAGATAGAGAGCTTTCCAGTTGACGATCCACTGACATGAGAATAGACAACTGGCCAGAACTTGCCCAGTATGCTATTGAGTTGTTGGGCTGCCCTGCATCCAGCGTGCTTTCAGAATGGGCATTCAGTGCTGCAGGAGGTTTCTTTACTGATCATAGAACGTGTCTGTCCACAGACTCCGTGGACTGTTTTTTCTTTTCTTTTTAAGTGAATCAGTTCTGGATTACCAGCTATGAAGCCCCTGATGCCGATGTCACTGAACAAGTCTTTTTGGGATGTGGAATCACTGCAGGACTTCGAGGCTGCCTAGCTTTCAGGGTGTTCAATCATTTCATCTGGAAGAATGTTTTTGATATAGGTTTCATGGGCACAATTGATACCCAAAGACCAATTTTTCAGCAGCTATTTGACAGGTCCATATCATTGCAATTTTTTACAGCAAGGCCAATTCTTGCTTTCATCAAGAATACCTCTATAGGGTTACAGTGGGAAGGCACTCCCAACACTCAAAGAGTCATTTTTCTGCACCTGTTTGACAGGTGCATATCATTGCAATTTTTTTACAGCAAGGCCAATTCTTGCTTTCATCAAGAATACCTCTATAGGGTTATGGTGGGAAGGCGCCCCCGACACCCAAAGAGTACCGTATTTTGCGCTCCATAAGATGCACCTGACCATAAGATGCACCTAGGTTTTAGAGGAGGGAAAACAAGAAAATAAAATATTCTGAACCAAATGGTGTACTAAAATATTTTCCACTGCCCATGAAATGCAGCCTGACCATTGCCAAAGAAATGCAGAGTGACCATTGCCATAGAAAATGCAGAGTGACCATTGCCATAGAAAATGCAGAGTGACCATTGCCATAGAAAATGCAGAGTGACCATTGCCATAGAAAATGCAGAGTGACCACTGCCATAGAAAATGCAGAGTGACCATTACCATAGAAATGCAGAGTGACCATTACCATAGAAATGCAGAGTGACCATTACCATAGAAATGCAGAGTGACCATTACCATAGAAAGGCAGAGTGAACGTTGCCATAGAAATGCAGAGCGAACATTGCCACAAACGCAGCCTTACCTAATGTTATCCCTTCCACCTAACAGAAGATAGAGCAGCCCGAGCGGCCGAATGCTCTGTTTTCTGTCTCAGGAACCAGCCGGAAGATCGCCCCGCGCCCACGGGGGGTTTGGAAGTCTCTCCCCTGCTCTCCTGCCTCTCTTCCATTGGAGGCAGCGGATGGCGATGCGAGCAGTGGTGGTGCCAGTGGTGGCACCTGTCATATATTTGCACCATAAGACGCAGGGACATTTTCCCCCACATTTCTGGGGGAAAAAGGTGTCTCTTATAGTCCGAAAAATATGGTCATTTTTCTGCACCTCTGACACGCATATCATTGCAATTTTTTACAGCAAGGCCAATTCTTGCTTTCATCAAAATTACCTCTAAAGGGTTACGGTGGGAAGGCAACACCAACACCCAAAGACCAATTTTTACGCACCCGTTACTTCTATCCAAAGTCAAAGTGACACCAGAATGTATCCAAAAAATATCTAATCTTGTTCCCAGTGCACTACATTGTGGCCTCATCATACACACTGGCTCCCCAGCTGTTGCTGTGCAAAATATAGGCAGCTTGCAGGGAAATTTTTTTTCTTTTTTTTGGCTTTATAAATGCAATTATTGCTGCAGCAGATTCTAGACATGATACAGATCTGCCACTTTACAGGTAGACTAAGGGGACCCGCCAGGCACTATATTGGAAGGAATTTCTCATTTTTATGCTTTCATTTTAAAAATCAAAAAATGTCTGCTCATTTAAAAATTACGTTTTTCACAAACTTTTTTTTTATTGATACATGTCCCCCAGGGCAAGACCCGGGCCCCTATAACCATTGTATGCCCAATTACTTGAATATAAGCCTTCAAAATGGGCACTTTTGATTTTTGACGTTTGGGTCCCATTGACTTTAATGGGGTTCGTTATTCGGGTCCGAAATTTCACGGTGTTCGAAAGTTCTGGTGCCAACCAAACAGGGGTCCGTTCGGCCCATCCCTATTAGTAAGTGCTACTGGTTTTTTTTTTTAAAAAAACATTGTTTCAGTGTATAGATTGTAAATATACAGTATATCTTCATGAACAGCTATATTTTCTCATTATTTCATTTGCTGCACATCCTGATTGATGGCATAGGACAGTGACAGTGCCTTACTCATCTTCACTTCCTGTGCTAGTATGTGAGTCAGGTCTGACCTGACAGTAAGCTTGTTTCAGCCGTCTCTGAAGGAAATCACTAGTTTTATGTAAAATTAAAAACGAGTTGATTGTTTTTCAAAACATATATATCCTGTTTCATTGTACAGACTGATGTCTTGCTGATGTTTTATACTGGTTATTTGTACCTGTGTTGTTAAATTTACATGCAAATGTGTAATTTACTTAACACAATCATATATGGTGTGCAGGCTCCATCTAGCGTTCCTGTTTGGTATTGTTGCAGCTCTGTTTATCTGTTTATTTGTATGGTAGTTAAGGAAGTTGTCAGCAAGCAGGGAATTCTGGGTAGACAGGAAGTCAACCATCCACCATTCTTTTCAACACATTGCAAGAAGCAAGTCACGTATTTCTCTATCTATCGCCATCACCCCTTAGAGAACTTAAAAAGTAAGTTTTTACTATCCCATCTTGTACTGTATATCGTTGTTTATGCAATGTATGCTGTATTGTATGTGATATTGTACTTATTGAAGTCTATTTCTGTTATTTTGTAGTTTCACCTGGCTTGTTCTAATAAAACTGAGATCAAAGAAATATGGTATCTACAGTTATTGGGATAAGTGGGTTTAGCTATCTGCTCCTTGAGACAGAACACAGACAGCACTGATTTTCTAACAGTTCCAAAAATGTTGAATCCCCTCTCTTTTGCAATCAAAGAATGGAGGCCATAAGGTCAACATGGCAGACAGGTAACGTATATTTTTTAGGAGAGGTCAATATCGACACCCTTCATACTTTCCCAACGCTTTATCCTAATATTTTCCTGTTGTGGAATTTACCAAGGTGGAATGACATGAAGTTTATTGATTATTAAATGAAATTCTATATACTGTAAACCAGCACTTATGTGAAATATCTCAAATCAAATCCCAAACTTATAATGTGCAAATATAATTTTAAATCCCCCCCCCCCAAAAAAAAAAAAAAAAATAATCATTAGTGCAAAAATGAACATTCCAATCCTATGGTGAACAGAATGAAAAAATCCAGTTCATAAAACATTTTAAAATCTATATAAATAGACTCCAACAGTGTTTCCACCTCTGTGTTCTTCAGATGGGTAAAAAAAAGGCTTACTATAAAATGATAACACCTTCCATATAAGCAGGGCGTTTTTTCAGGGAACGCAGGGAAATGCATTTCCGACACCTCCAGCACTGACTGTATGTAATACTAAGGGGTGCTGGAGTGTGCTGCAGGGTCTATTGTTGCTGGCTGCTAGGGGATCTATTCTAACTGGAGGGGATCTATTTTTCCCAGGGGGGCTATTGTTGCTGGTGGGGGACCTATTGTTGCTGGGGTTGGGTCTTATATTGCTGGGGGGGTCAGTTATTATTAGGAGAGATCTACTGTTGAAGGAGGGGTCTATTGTTGCTGGCTGCTGGAGAGTCTATCATATACACTCCACTCTCAAGATGTAAATACCCCTCCGTTTATCTACAGGATAGGACCAGTGCCAGACCACATTCTGTACCCCTTTGTTCCTCAGGACCAGCATTTAAAACGAAGGAATCTCCATACTAGTGTAAATCAGTTAAAAACTTCAAGCACTTTATTAAAATAAACATTCAACACTTTACCTAATAATTGCTTGTTGTGTAATTTACCAACATGGAATAATGTGAAGTTTATTGTCAATATGAAGTTGATTTATTATTCACTCTACAGGCAAATGCTGCATACATACATTCATGCAGACCATCTACAGCAGTGTATAGTTAACAGGTTGACTACACATGCACAGTTTCTCATTAAAATGATTGCACACCTGAATTATTGCTTTTAAATAAAGGTATGATTACCTTTTAAACATGCCAATGGGGTTCATTTACTAAAGGCAAATATACTGTGCACTTTGTTGCCCTGTACACACGATCGAACATTGATCGGACATTCCGACAACAAAATCCATGGATTTTTTCCGACGGATGTTGGCTCAAACTTGTTTTGCGTACACACGGTCGCACAAAGTTGTTGGAATTTCCGATCGCCAAGAACGCGGTGACGTACACCACGTACGACGAGACTAGAAAAGGCCAGTTCAGAACCAAGCGCGGCACCCTTTGGGCTCCTTTTGCTAATCTCGTGTTAGTAAAAGTTTGGTGAGAGACGATTCGCGCTTTTTCAGACTCGTGGTTTTCAGATTGTTTTCTGCTGTTCATTTTGTGCTTGTGGGTTTGTATCTGCTCTTCAGTGCGTGCAGTCAGTTCGTATTGTACTATTCAGGGCGATCTTGTCCGCTTGTTACTGTTTTTCAGATCACTCTTCACAGGCCTTGCTGTTCTTCAGTGCGTTCTGTTACTTCGTTCTGAGCAACCGACCGTTTTCTAGCCATGTTGTGTATACATACTCCTCGTAGAGTTCGTGCTGTACGGGGGCTTGGTGTTGGGGTCCTTACCTTGACACAAGTCCAGTCCATGAACAGGGTGGGGAGGAGTTCATAAAGCAAGAATTGGTTGCTTCAGCGTGACCAGTTCTGTCATATGCCTTTGCTCCGTGAGATCCGTGAGAATAATCCTGATGATTTCAGGAACTTTCTCCGGATGACAGACCCCGTATTTCACTGTTTGTTGGCTTTGCTGACCCCTTATATTAGCAGGCAGGATACCTGGATACCTGCATGAGGCAAGCCATCACTCCGGAGCAGAGGCTAGTCGCCACCCTGCGGGACTTGGCAACAGGGAGAAGCCTGCAGGACCTCAAGTTCTCGACAGGTATCTCCCCCCAGGCTCTGGGGATCATTATCCCAGAGACCTGTTCTGCCATCATCCAGGTCCTGCAGAAGGAGTATATGAAGGTAAGTTTTTTATCCTTTAATATCACATTTTATTGTATTTAATGTTTGATAATATATTGTATTTCTTTCCTCATTCCCTAATTACCATGATTGTAATATGCTGTGAATGTCCCCTTTGTCTTTATGCATGCTGGATTTTTAGGTAATTATTTTTGTTGTCCTTCATACATATTTGCCTTCACTTACCTCCCCAGCATGGTCTCCTGGCCCTATATTCACCTCATGTAGTCACTTAACAATGTATTTTATCAGCTCCATAGTAGTGTTTTACCCCAAACACCCCCTAAAATGTTTTAAAATGTGATTTGTGTTTTTAATTCAGGCAGAGTGCCAGAGGCTTTTTTTGGGGGGTCCCCAAATCATTTTTAACCCTCCCTCCCCCCAACTGCTAAGTCAGCTAATAACAATTCTCTATCTATCCTCAATCATCTATCTGCTGACTTTGCCAAACTCATACACACTACACCCATCTCTTTTGTGGTCATATTTATGAATGAATTCCCCAAAGCATGTAGTGCAAGGGCCTGCCTGAATACTTTGAAATGGTACTGTTTCAAGTTTCTGTATACTATTATTATCTTGATAGGTAATAGCAGAATGTCCAAATGTGCTCAAATGTGTACAATGTGTATTTATATCTTTGTATTATGACACTTCTTACCTGTCCAGTGGGCTGCCAATAGTGTAACTAAGGAGGGGCTGTTCAAAGTAATACCCATTATTTAGGCATTCATCTCTCAATGAAGTGGAGAGGGTTACCTGTCCAAGAGTCCCCCCCCCCCCTATAATGTTAGAAATGGCCCATGAGGGGGGGGGGGGAATCTGATAGGTGTACCTTATACTTTGGTCTTTAAAAACTCCCTTAAATAAATGTTATCTTGATGTTGGCCAAGAATGTTTGTGTCTAATCTGCTTTCCCTGTTTATGTGCAAAATGACAAAATTTTTTTTTGTTTGACTCCACAGTTTCCTTCCACGCCACAGGAATGGCAGACTGTGGCCTCCCACTTTGCCCAGCGGTGGGACTTTCCTAACTGCGGAGGGGGAAACACATCCACATCATCCCACCACCCAACTCGGGGTCATACTATTATAATTATAAGGGGTTCAATAGTATTGTGATGTTGGCGGTGGTGTCGGCTACTTATGAGTTCCTGTGGACGCGGGAAAGAATGGCTGGATGTCCGATGGTGGAGTCATCTCCCAGACGGAGTTCTACAGGCATCTCCAGAATGGCAGCTTGGAATTGCCACCTCCAGAAGACAATGTGGAAGGACTCCCATTCGTCTTCGTTGCGGATGAAGTGTTTGCGCTGGGGGACCATCTTATGTGGCCATTCCCGATGAGGACCCTCACCCCGGACCAGAGGGTTTTTAACCCCCCTGGCAGTTTTCCCGAGTGTGGCTCGGGGTTAAAATTCAGTCCCATTAGCGGTAACCCCGAGCCACACTCGGGATCGCATTGCAGGATCCTGGTGCGGCGTTACTTACCTTGTCCCCGGGATCCTGCGATGTCCCCCCCCGCTGTGTCTGTGGGCTCCGTCCTCTGCCCGAAGCCTCTCCGTGCCATGCTCCGTTCCCTGCGAGCGTCGCGACGCACGGGGGCGGAGCCTGGCGGCAAATTCAAAAAACTGTAAAAATCATAACACATACAGTACTGTAATCTTACAGATTACAGTACTGTATGAAATGATTTCACATCCCTTTTGTCCCCAGTGCTTTGTCCTATGCCCTGCATGCAGTTCTATATTATATATACTGTTCTTTCTGGCTAGAAACTGGAGATTGTCCATAGCAACCAAAAAGTGTCCCTTTACGTCAAAAATGGTTTTAGACCAGCTAGAAAACTGCGATAGTAAATTAGAACACTTGCAGAATTGAGCGATAGTGAATCGTGGGGAAATTTATTTTATTATTATTTTATTTTTATTTTTTTAATTATTTATTTTTATTTATTATATTATAATTTATGTTTTTTGTGTTTCAAACTTTATCATACCCGGGATATCTACTAGACTCTTGTTTGGACAGATTTAAGTGTGTTATTGTTAAGAATTACAGACCTACAATATAAAACGCCAAATTTCCATGCAAAATAATTGTACCGCTTTCAGCACCTAAAATCCGAAAGAATCATACCGCCAGGGAGGTTAATTACCAGAGCCAGAAGAGTGGTGGAGAGAACGTTTGGAATCATGGCCAACCGGTTCCGCCTATTTCTTACACCCATACATATGGCGGAGTATAAATTGAATTATATAATCCTGGCATGCTGTGTTCTACACAACTTTTTACAGCAACATTCTGCCAACTATGCTGGCTCAGTTGGGCCTGAGGCTGGAATTCAAAATGAAACAATCCTGACGGCGCTTGAAAGTGGCCGTCCTGGCTTGCCCCCCCTGAGTGCCCGTGATGTCCGGCTAAGATACCTTGAATACTTTGCGGGTAGGGGCGCTATCAATATGCCAGACAATGTCTGAAACCTTTTTATAATAAAAAAAACAAATAACTACTCAAATCTTTCGTGACATTTACTGCTTGTGTTTGTTTTAGCTGACCCTGACGGAAATGTGGTGAGTCCTGAAAATGGCGTGATTGTGTAACCTTACAAAGCACTGTTGGATGTCATTTACTAAAGGCAAAGACACTTTGCACTACAAGTGCATTTGAAACTGCACTTGTAGTGCAAAGTGGATTTGCCCTTAGGAAATAACACCCATTGTCACAGAAATCACCAATTAGAGCACCACAAAAGTGTTGTAGCGTTGAGACAATAATCCACACATTCTTGATTAACAATCTTTTTAATACCAGCACAATCACATGTGCATTTAGAAAAGGTTTTTAAAACAAACCAACATGTTTGTTGTATAACAATTTTTGGGGTCACATTAGAAAAAGTAGAAATGTCCATTTAAGATAAAACAGGCATGTTTAAAACCAACAAGAAAGACACAAATCTTGAACTTACAAAGTTCACTTTTGGTAGAACTTGAAGGCAATATCAGACATGAGTATTTACAAACTGTGTTTGATATTGCGTTCAGATGGGGTGAAATCACCTCAGGAAAAGCCAAATTTTGAAGATGCACACAAATTTACGCATGTCAACATGTGCTACCTGCCATCACGGGGGATCAAGGAACGTGTTTTGGGGGTGCAACCCCTTCCTCACAGCTACTTTATTATTGAGGAAGGGGTTGCACCCCCAAAACGCGTCCATTGATCTCCCGTGATGGCAGATAGCACATGTTGACACACTGTGTGCATCTTCAAAATTTGGCTTTTCTCAAATTTGTCAAAAAATGTCAAATTTTTAGCACACAAAAAAACAAAGGGATTTGGAGGGGTTTTAAACTCTTCCTAAAACATCAATGATGTTCTTCATTTTTTGAAGAACATCATTGATGTTTTTCCTAATGTTTTCCAAGTCCCTATTACACCCCCTGATCTCCCCGATCAGGAGCTGTGCACTTTCCGAGGTGAAAGGATCTGGATCCACAACATCACGATCACCTAAAAAGATAGAAACCAAAAAACACACCATGTATTATAAATCTGCCGGCATCCATCTCTTACCTGAGCCTGTGGTCGCAGACACTCACCTGTTGTGGTGCCAATTTCCACCACGTCTTACTCCTCCTGCTTTGCTTGTCTTGGGTGGATTTCCCCTTATTCCAGAGTTGGAGGGTCTCTGGTCTCCTTGGATAAGGGGTGTCCTCTGAGTCTTTTCTCCCCTATGTAAAAAAAAATAGGTATACTTAGCACACAGATATTTGATGGCAGAACTATAAATATGAAACGTTGCTTGGAAGTGGGGTACAATTGTCTATTTTGGCAGAGTTCCAAGATGTTGAAATTTAATTGTCCTTTGTCAAGCTTCAATACTTTACCTGTTTTGTACAAGCTTCACAGATGGAGACACCCCTATAGTATACACTGGAGCACCTGTGTGGGCCCCCTAATAAAAAGGGTGTTCTTGTGTCCCACACTAGTGCTCCAGCGTCCAGATGTGTAAACAGCTGCTGAGCGTCCTCTCCTTACACAGAATCTAGTTTGCATTTCATTCTAGTAACAAACCCATCTACACAAACAAATTAGTTTCAGACAAGTAGGCCTTAAAAAATGTGGGCAAATGCATATGGCCAAAACAATGGTGTTTTATAGGACGAATGAACAATGTTTTATACGAACGAATAATGTGCCCATGAACATGAAAGGTGCCTTTTGAAACTGGATAACAGTTAAGAAAAGCACATGGAGCAGCACGAACATAATAAACATAAAGAATAGGAACACAGGACAACTACTTACTTTTTTGCAGCACTCTCCGGATCTTTTGGTACTGCTCATGCTCTCTTAATTTCAGGTCCGACCACCGCTTCCTGAGCTGATCTTTCGATCATCGTACCCCGAAATTCCGGTGCAGACTCTTGACCACTTTTGCCATGATCTTGGCCTTTTGGACATTGGGGTTGGGGTAAGGTCCATACTTCCCGTCATAGTCGGCCCTCTTCAGGATGTCCAACATCTCCCCAAAGGACATATTCAATGCCTTAAATCTTCTCCTTCTGGATCCAGACGCTTCAGGCTCCAGGCTTTCCGCCTCCTCCTCGTTGCTGTAATTAGCACGCACCTGTTGTGTCTCCGCCATGTGCTCTTCCCCCACTGCGCCGAACGAGAAGGGGCGGAGAATACACTAGAAAGAATGTCAGGGGCGGGCGGAGTTACACGCATGCGCAGTGTGTATAAAGCGTAACACGCGTGCGTAGTACGTACGATCTGTGAGCGGAGGAAGGAGTATCAGAGGTGCTGATCGTGATAACGAAGGTAAGAGCAACACTTGGGCCTATACTGCTTCTAGATTGAGGCCTATATTGTAACAAGATTAGGAGAGTTTCACCTGACATTAGGGTTTGTCTTGTGTTGTGTCTTGCAGATAAAATGGATGGCTTCAATGACCACAACTTCCTCCCCCTGTTCATAGATAAATACAGGGAGCTGCCCTGTCTGTGGCAGGTGAAACATCCACATTATAATAATAAACAAAAGAGGTAGACAGCGCTGGAGAAACTGCTGGAGTTGGTGAAGCCAGTGGTTCCCACGGCAAACATCCCCTATTTAAAAGCCTAAATTGGTACCCTGAGGAGCACTTATCTAAGGGAGCGCAAGGAGGTCACGGATTCCCAGAGACCCGGAGCTGCAGCAGATGACGTTTATGTCCCCAGGCTGTGGTACTATGAGAGACTGCGATTTCTGTCAGACCAGACTGGAGTCAGGGAATCCCTCTCAACCCTTCCTTCCACTCTTCCTTCCACCCCAGCTGAGGCTTCCGATGTCCAACCTGGGACTTCCAGCCAGGAAGAAGTGGAGGAGCCCAGATGGAGTCAGGTATAGCATTCTTCTACAGATTTCTGGTCAATAAATAAATGATCTTTACTAGATGTTATTATTGATCACTAATTGCTGATTTAATACAGTTTTTTACATATCAATAGACAGTAGTGGGCAAAAATAATTGGGACAAGAATGAAAAATGCTGGGCTGAGAAGGATAGTCTGTTATATTTGTTAACATTCAATTTGCAACAGTCATGAGATGAAAATTGTGTGTGATTGATGAATAAAAAACTAAAACTATGTCCCTTTTTCATACACAGGAAGACCTCAGCCAGGACGAGGCTCTGGAATGTGGCACACAGGAGGAGGCTGTGGAATGTGGCAGCCAGGAGGAGGGAGAGGTTAGTGGCAGCCAGGAGGAGGTGGGGCTAAGTGGCAGCCAGGAGAAGCCTGGGCCCAGTAGGAGCCTGACCGAATCGCAGGTTCCTCCCCTCCGCCTTCCAAACAAAAGACCCAGGAAGGGGAGTCACGTGCAGGATTCAGCTCTCTGTGGAATGTGGCAGCCAGGAGGCTTCTGCATCCCTCAGAGCCTTACCCACTCCTGAAGAGGCCTTTACCTGCATGGCTGCCACCAAACTGAAGGGCATGCAGGAGGGTCAACGCCTCATGTGTAAGAAACTTCTTTATAAAGTCCTAACTAAGGGGGTGAGTGGCAAAATCACACCCAATACCGACGTGATTGAGTTGGACCATCTTCCTCCTCCTCCTGCCACAACTACACAGCCACAGCGTGGAAGGAAGACCAGAGAGTGATGACCCTGGGTTCAGTCTGGTCTGACAAAAGATGCAGGCTCTTGTAGTACCACAGCCTGGGGGCACAGAAGTCATCTGCTGCTTTCATGATCTCTTGGTCTTCTGGACCAGATTGTACTCCCTTATATATGGACTCCTCAGGCCACCAATTTTGCAGTAAAATATTCGATGTGTGCCCTGGGAGCCAAAGGCTTCGCCAATTTCTGCTGTTTCTCCAGCATTGCCTCCCTCTTTGTTTGGTTCTGAGCCCTTAATAAAGGAATTTTTGGTTCAATTATACTCACCTATGTGTGTTTTCCTTCATAAAGGACAGTTTGTTTGTGAGGAGGCAGGTACATTTCAGAAATACAATGTGAAATTAACAAGGGACACCAACACCAAACAATCTCCTTGAGATTAAATAATACAAGATATCAATGGTGTTGTGGTAACTTGACACACAAAACACACACAAAAATATTATGGAGTAAAACCCAAAAAAACTAAAAAAATACATCAGCCTGGAAAAAAATACAAACCCAATAAAAAAAAACAAAAAACAAAAAAACAGCCTTGAAAAAAAACAAAAATAAAACAAGAAAAAAGAAATTTGGTCAGATGTGACAAATGAAAATATATTGAGGGAATCACGATAAATAATAAAGAAAGAAGTTTGTGAGAAGTGTGTGTGAATATGAGCAGCAAAACTACTTCATTCTTCTCACATTATAAAGAAGAAGAGAGTGCGCTGTATTAAACAATTTAAAACATTGCAGCGTGACGAAAGTGCTGTATCCATTCCGAACGCTAATTTTACCAGACCGAGCTGTTCCATCTCGGAATCTCTTCTGAGCATGCGTGGCACTTTGTGCGTCGGAATTGGCCACACACGGTTGGAATTGACGCAATCGGATTTTGTTGTCGGAAGATTTTATAGCCTGCTCTCAAACTTTGTGTGTCGGAAAATCCGATGGAAAATGTCCGATGGAGCCCACACACGGTCGGAATTTCCGACAACACGCTCCGATCGCACATTTTCTGTCGGAAAATCCGACCGTGTGTACGGGGCATGTAAGTGCAGTTGCACTCTGCAAGTACAGTCGCTCCAGAGCTTAGTAAATGAGGGGAAGCTCTGCTGACTTCATCCAATCGTGTTCAAGCAACAATGCTGGCGGTATGATTATTTCAGATTTTTGCGTCTCAAAGCAGTACAATTATTTTGCATATAAATTTGGCGTTTTATATTGTAGGCCTGTAATTCTTAGCAATAACACACTTAAATCTGTCCACCAAGAGTCTAGTAGATATCCCGAGTATGATGAAGTCTGAAACACAAAATCATAAATTATAATATAATAAATATAAATAATGAAAAAAATTAATATCATAATAATAATAAAATAAATTTCCCCGCGATTCACTATTGCTCAATTCTGCAAGTGTTCTAATTTACTATCGCTGTTTTCTAGCTGGTCTAAAGCCACTTTTGACGTAAAGGGACACTTTTTGGTTGCTATGGACAATCTCAAGTTTCCAGGCAGAAAGAACAGTATATATAATATAAAACTGCATGCAGGGCATTGGACAAAGCATTGGGGTTAAAAGGGATGTGAAAATGATTTCATAAAGTACTGTAATCTGTAAGATTACAGTAGTGTATGTGTTATGATTTTTGAATTTGCCGCCAGGCTCCGCCCCCATACATCGCGACGCTCGCAGGGAACGGAGCCCGGCACAGAGAGGCTTTGGGAGGAGGACACAGCCCACAGACACAGCGGGGGACATCACAGGATCCTGGGGACAAGGTAAGTATACCACACCAGGATCCTGCAATGCAATCCCAAGTGTGGCCCGGGGTTACCGCTAATGGTGCTGAAATTTAACCCCGAGCCACACTCGGGAATACCGTTAGGGAGGTTAAAGCAAAACTAATGTTTAAAAAAAATGATAATAGATAGTCTTTGTATGACTATTCTAACAAAAAAATCTCCTTTCCCTCTCTCATAGGGAATATTTTGAGCAATGCAGTGTGATTCATCTAGAAGCTAGATGTCGAGGTAATTTAAGTCTGGAGCACAAGTGCCAGAGTTACATCATCCGTGGCAAAAGAAATAAGACATGGGTGCAGAAGGAGTGTCGAAGAGAAGGTAATGGTAATCACAATTTAGCAAGCTATTAGCAGTGTAGGAGGACAAACTGAGCAGTGTGCATATTTACATATTGTGGTGAATGGTCCATGTCCCTGTATTTAATTACTACTGTGAGACAGTCCACTACTGGATCACATTGGTTATGTAATTATATCTTGAAAACATTGACGTGCTTATGAGGATAATTTTCCTGCATGCTATTTACGATTGAGTAATTTTTAAACGATAATATTTTTAACATACAGGATCAATCAAATATGACCACAGTCTAAAAATATGAAATTTATTCCCCAGACATGTAATCATACAAAACTGTTTATATATATATTGGGTGACAAAAACAAACGTTACATAAAATTAAAATACAGATTGTGCTATATAAAATTAAGAGTCTCAATTCAAACACCCGATAATGGGAGTGTTGTACCTTTGAAATGACACAGCAATGATACACTGCCCAGGCATATAACCATACAAAATAGTTATATACAGATTGGTTGACAAAACAAATGTTAAAGCGGAATTCCGCCATAAAAAAAATAAATAAAAGTCAGCAGCTACAAACACTGTAGCTGCTGACTTCAAATAAGTACTTACCTATCCTGGGTGCCCGCGATGTCGGTCACCCGAGGCCGTTCCGTTCCTCGGCTCTTGGGTCCCGGAACCACCATCCTAGGTAAGGGAAACAGGCAGTGGAGCCTTGCGGCTTCACTGCCAGTTTCCTACTGTGCATGCGTGAGCGGCGCTTTGTGAATGGGACGCGATGTGCTGTGGGACACACACAGTTCCCATAACACACCGCGCCCCATTCCCCAGAAGACAACGCGGGGAGGAGAAGACTGAAGATCACCGCGGTGTAGGAAGAGGCAGATTAGGAAGACTGCCTAGCAACAGCCATTACACATAAGTAAAAAAAATATTTTTTTTCTTTTCCTCCATTTTTTTAGGTATTTTTTGGTGCATTTTTTTTTTTACAGGGTGGACCTCCACTTTAAATAAAATTAAAATAATAATTGTGCTACATAAAAGCTTGAATGACAATTAAAACACCCGCTAAATGGGAGTGTAGTACTTTTGAAAGGATAGAGCAATGATAAACTTCCCTGTAGAATTAATAACCTTGTAAAAATTACAATAAGACAGAATGTCTGTTTTTCACAATTTCAACCTTTACCATACTGCAGGTAAGTGGTTAACAACGTGAAATAAAATTAGACATTTGTTATGTCAATAAAATGGAGACTATCGAAATGAAAAATATTGAAAATGGAATCTTTAGAGAAAAATCTACAAAGCACTTACTGATTCAAGAAAATAATTATCAACTGTATAATACTAATTAAATCAATATCTAAGAGAACACAAATGAATACTGTATAAGGTAAAAATCAACACGACATAATTACCCATTCCAAAAATGGCTACTGGTCTGAATTGCTGGTTACCAGAGTTTTTAGAATGGCTGCCGTTACTTTCAAAATGGCTACTCTTAAAAAGGAATTATTTCTTGTGACCTCCAAAGCATAGGGTGTCCAGGAATCTTTGAGAATGGAGAGGTATGAGTTGATGAGTGGAGTGTGTATGCGTGCATGTCTGATTGAGTGGGTGATTGAGTGTCCTTCCATGGCATCTATCTGGCTCCTAAATACCATGTCCGACAATAGGATCATAAAAATTATAATAACCTTAGCCCAAAAGGTATAACTTCTTTTTCATTGGTTGAAAACAGATCTAATGATTAACCTTTTCTGAATTCAGGTAATATCACCTTCAACCACTAGGCATGTCTGAGGGCAGAAAAACATGTTCTGAACTATCTGTTACACATTATGAAAATAGAGCATATTATTTATCTATTTGTATATTGGTGCTGATGAATATATATCTATATTATTCAGGGATTCTGGTAACCGGTACAATATACAATACACTCAATATACTTTTGATTAATCGATATCACATAATATGATTATCTATATGGATAAATGTATAATTATTGTATACCCTATGAATACTTATTTATCTTGGAAAAACACATGCTATATGTATATTGTTATGCAGATGTAGTCTCGATTTATATGTCTTTCATAACAATGATTGGTATCTTAAAACAATTCTTACTTCTAATTTGTTCTACATCAAAATATTACATTTTTACCTTATGACAGAATAATCATTGGGTATTTTGGCCTTTTTGTTCCTGTTGATGCCTTTCTACTAACATGGATTCCCTGTCCATATTACCAACTGTTCTTTTTGTATTTCCCACCATGCTTCTTTTGTAGCCTTTATCAACTAATCTATCTATTAAAATGTCTGTCTGTACACAATAGTCATCCATTGAATCGCAATTCCGATGTATCCTTATAAATTTCTCTTTTGTTATGGCTTTTTTGCATTGTGGGTGATGATAACTGCTATACGGAATATACACATATCTATAAGTCTCTTTAAAATATGTGCGGGTGTTTAGCTGGGTACCATTCTTAAATATAACCAAATCAAGGCAGTTGATGCTTGTATTATGTACATTAACTGTAAATTTTGTTCCATACTGGTTAGCATTGATTGCATGCTGGATCGGTGACGTCACATGGGGCTGTGCCACCAGGTGACGTTGCCAGGGGGCTCCGCCCCTTACCTACTTAAGAACTGTCAGATGGCGGTCCTTTTTTTGGGTCAGGTGGAGTGGCGGGCATCGTCAGGGCCACTGATAAGGCAGTACATCTGGTCCTATTGTACTGGGCCAAAGCCTCATCAGCTAAACAGGGGGGCCTGGGGCAGCTTTATTGTTAATTTCTGCCTAAATTAAAAAATTGATCTTACTCACCATGCCTGGAATTCATCTTTAAGATCCCTGTGCTGGGTAATGATAACTTAACATGGGTATAAATATGAGTCTACTGCTACCACTATGGGTGAAAAATTATAAATAAAGGATAAACAAAAAGTAACCCCAGGTGTCCTGAAACATGTCGGGGGCGTGGCCTGGATGGCTGCTATCACCTATTACACACTGGGCTTGTATGGTCTGTGGTGTCTGAGATTTTTCTCTACTTGTTCTGTAAAAAACATTTTGTCTATAGTTGGGTTTTTTATTGAATCTCAGTAGAATTTGTATGGAAAATATAGAGCTTTGTGCAAGTTTGTCTGCTGGTTTTAAATAAATTAAATACATAAATAAAAACTACATTCTACGGATAGTCTTTATATTGTTTATCTGTTTTTCCAAATTTTGCAGTTGCGAGAATAAAAGTTTCATTATTATAGAGAAAAACTTTTAATTTAACAAGTTTGGGTAATTTACTCTTTCTCTCAGCCAAAAGAAAAGCTGCATAGCATATGGAAAACTGATAAACTTTTTTTTTATTTTGCTAACTATATTCTCTTATTCTATCGCTTCTGTTTTATGTTTGTTTTGGGAAAAATAAGCAGACACAACATTAATAATCCTCTTCATTGATGCAGAACAAAGACTACCTGATGGAAGACTAGAAGAGAAAACATGACCAAAAAATATCCAGGGGAAAATACATAGAAAGTAATTTTCTCTAATGCAATCTTATCAAGACTATGCAGACAAGCTTCCCCCTCCATCCATTGCTTTTATGCCAAAGTCAAGTCTGAAACTGTAATGAAAATTTAATTGACATCCTCTCATTTGGCACTGGAAGGGATATGTGAAAACAAAATGAAAAATATGACTGTAACCAGCTTTGCTTCAAGTCAATGTCCCCCAAGGAACAGAGCTATCGCTGCATTATAAAATTACTGGTGACACTGGAATATCGTACTACCCAAAAATCCGAAAGGCACATTGACTTATTATTCATCTTAACGTGGATAAAAGTATAACTTTGTCCTTTAATGAATATGACAGTTTAATGTCAAAAATGCAAAAGCAGTAGGCAGTCAAAGCAAAGATAAAACCTGGTCAGCCACGGTATTAATGATAACACAACCAGGACTCGTGTGATATGAAATGTGTTTAATCTTTGTCATCCCTCATGGTATAGAATACAATTGAACAATAAAAATATAAAGACCTTTTTCCTATTAGAATACAACAAATGTTAGCGTATATGTAAAGTGTTTGTAACCCTGTTCCCTTATAGCAGGTTAAACACCACAGTGCTTGTGCTGTCTAACCTTCCCCTCTCCAATCTGTAAAAAACCTGGTTGATCCTGCCAGTTCCTGAGCCCCCCTCTGTGTACTGACCATGGTAATCATGGCTGCTGAGCACTGACTACAGTGGTCAGTTAACGTGCCTCCGTCATCCGCAGCTCTCCTCTGTCCCCCTTACTCCCCCCCACCTGTCAGCTCTGTGTGTCTGTGTCTCCACACCCCTCACTATCAGCCCCTCTGTTTTGTTCAAGCATAACACACTCTGTAAGTGTTTTTTAAAAACAAAGCCTCTAACCGCTTCAGCCCCAGAAGAATTTACCCCCTTCCTGACCAGAGCACTTTTTTGCGATTTGGCACTGCGTCGCTTTAGCTGACAATTGCGTGGCCGTGCAACATTACACCAAAACAAAATTGATGTCCTTTTTTTCCCACAAATAGAGCTTTCTTTTGGTGGTATTTGATCACCTCTGCGGTTTTTATTTCTTGCGCTATAAACAAAAAAAGAGCGACAATTTTGAAAAAAATCAATATTTTTTACTTTTTGCTATGATAACTATCCCCAAAAAATATATAAAAAACATTTTTTTTTCTTCAGTTTAGGCTGATATGTATTCTTCTATATATTTTTGGTTAAAAAAAAAATCGCACTAAGCGTATATTGATTGGTTTGGGCAAAAGTTATAGCGTCTACAAAATAGGGGATAGATTTATGGCATTTAGTTTTTTTTTTTATTAGTAATGGCGGCGATCTGCGATTTTTATCGTGACCGCGACATTATGACGAACACATCGGACACTTTTGACACTATTTTGGGACATTGTCATTTATACAGCGATGAGTGCTATAAAAACGCATTGATTACTGTTTAAATGACACTGGCAGGGAAGGGGACAAACACTAGGGGGCAATCAAGGGGCTAAGTGTGTCCTAGGGAATGATTCTTTTTTTTTTACGTATAACTCTTTATTCAAAAATGTTTTCAAATATAAACAATCATGTAGAAAAAGAAGACAAACAAACCTATTAAAAAAAACAACTTTGCTAAGCATATACATCTAATAGGCCAACATTGCACTTATTAAATTTATAAACTGAAGATATAAACCAGAGATAGGAGATTAATACAGAATATAAATTAATACGCCGCCTTAATGCAAATTCACTTTGAATCAAATAATAACCTCCAAAATATGTCAATATGCATTGATTACTGCAATTGTTAACCTATATGCATATACCTTAACTTAACTACTTTAAAATGAGAAACCTTTCTTCTGACCCCATCAATGGGGGTCCAGAGACAAAATCTACTAAAAAACTGAGAAAAAGAGAGAGAGAGAAAAAAAGGAAGAGAAAAAAGAAGGATTAAATATAACTAACTCAAACTCAGAACCTTCGCTGCCTCCCCCCCTCCCAGAGTTCCTCCATCAGGGCCCAGCTCATCCTTATGAATCCACCTATACGGAAATGCAATCAACATATTGAGGGGTGCCCGAAAAGATCGTCCATGGCCGCCAGGTATCCCTATACTCCTCCTCTGTACCATAGAGAGACGCTGTCAAAAATTCCATTGTCCTAATTTCGTCTATCCTAGAAAACCAGTGTTTCAGAGAAGGTGTAGTCGTGGACTTCCACTTGTCTGGAATACAAGCCCGGGCAGCATTCAGCATTTGTGCTAACAACGTCTTTCTATAGTGGTGAAGGGGTTGTTCATTTAAATGCAAGAGATAGCCCAAAGGGTCCGAACCAAGGTCAAATGTCAGTTTTTTAATCATGTCCCCCACATCCTTCCAGAATGCTGTAATTAAAGGGCACTGCCAAAAAATATGTAGTAATGTCCCAGTCTCCTTATTACATCACCAGTATAACTTAGAAATTTGCGGGTAGAATTTGTTCATTATGGCAGGAACCCTATACCACCTAACCAATAGCTTATAACCCTGTTCTTGAAAGCGGCTTGCTATGGAGGTTTTATGTGCCAATAGAATAATCTTGTTAATTTGCAATCTTGTAAAAAAGATCTGGAGGTCCTCTTTCCAGTGTCATATATACACAGGAATCTGGCCTTCTGGAGGCTGAATAATCTGTTCATACAAAAGTGACATGTGTGGTACATGTTCCCCCTCTGCATATAAACACTCAAAGGGTGTCAGTGGCCTTACATATAATTACGCATCTGCTATAGACTTTAAAAATTGTGACAATTGAAAGGCAGACCACGGGCTCAAGGGAGGCTGGGAAAGAGTGAAAATGTCTTGCTTTGACATCCAACCCTGTTGGGTAACAAAATGCATGCATCTGGTTCTACCTATTCCTATAAACCCCCAAAGCTGTTTATTATCAAGCCCAGACGTGAAGTCTGGATTCTGGATCACTGATGTTAATGGGGATGGGAAGGGAGAGAGGCCTTTTGTTATAAATATGTAAGTAAGAACTGCAATAGTAGCCCCAATTGTAGGATGCCTCTTCAATCCCCGATAGTATTTATGAGCGACCCATGGAAGTACAGACAGAGCAATCGGTGAAGCATGTTGTTCCACTTGTACCCACAGTTAAGTCTGTGAAAAGGTGCACCATGACACTACTCTGGACAAATGTAAGGCTCGATAGTAAGAGATCAGGCAGACCAATGCCCCCCCGTGATTTAGGCAAAACCAACAGCGAATAGCAAAGTCTTCCGACTTTGCTGCTCCAGAGAAATTTAGTTAACAGTGTCCGGCACGAGAGAAAAAAAGCTTGAGGTAGTTTAATAGGAATCGTTTGTATTAAATATAGGATCTGAGGAAGCAGTGTCATCTTAAATGCATTACACCTCCCTAACCACGTGAGGGTAAGGGTCTGCCATAGTTGAAAATATGATCGCATTTTCGATAATAATGGGCAGCAGTTTGTCCCATATAGTAGGGTCTGGGTCATTTTGACCCCCAAGTATTTAAAAAAGGACTGAACCCATTTAAACCAATATACACCTTGTAAGTTAACAATACACTCCTTGGAAAGGAGGATACTCATCGCTTCACATTTAGCGTAATTTATGGAAAAATTAGAAAGATCCTCATATTGAGCTAGACATTGAAGTAAACGAGGTAATGAAACCTGGTAAGAAAAAATAAGAGGTCATCTGCATATGCGGCAATTTTATGCTCCGTATTTGAAACCTGAAGCCCACTGATCAGGGGGTTCTATCTAATTTTGCAGAGAAAGGGTTCTAAGGTTAACACAAACATTAATGGAGAAAGAGGATAACCCTGTCTCATCCCATTAGACAAAGAGAAATACTCTGAATGGGCCCCATTGACCAGCACAGCCGCAGTGGGACCAGTATATAATGCCTGAATCCATGACAGCATTCGCTCCCCTAGGCCAATATGTTTAAGAGTACATTTGAAGATAATGCCAATCCACCCGATCAAATGTCTTTTCAGCATCTGTTGATAAAAGGACCGGTTTTCTGAATGAGCAATATGAATCAAGTCTATCACCCTTACAGTGTTGTCCCTGGCCCCTCTCTGTGGGATAACACCTGCCTGGTTTGCATGAAACAGATATGGAAAGTGTGGCAATAACCTATTCACTAGGATTTTTGAGAATAATTTGAAGTCAATATTTAAAAGCGCTATAGGCCGATAGTTCCCACATTGAGTAAGATCTTTATCCTGCTTGGGAATCACAATGATGTGGGCCCTCAATGCGTCCTCTATTAGCTTACCATTAGCTGAGATGGAGTTGTAAGCACGTAGGAAGTAAGGAGAGAGAACGTCCTGGAAAATTTTATAGTATACAAAATTTAACCTGTGGGGACTGGGGGCCTTCCCTGGTTTAGAGGCTTCTATCGCCAAGGCCAGTTTTTTATTTGTTATAGGGGCATCCATCCCTGCAAATACCTCCGGCTGAAGTAGGGGCATACCTGATGCTGTCAAATGATTGTAACTGTGGGGGGGTGGGCTACAACTCACATGACAGCGATCACTGCTCCCAATGGCAGGGAGCAGTAGATCGTGTCATGTCACTAGGTAGAACAGAAATGCCTTGTTTAGATAAGCATCTTCCCGTTCTGCCTCTCCGTGACACGATCACGGGGCATCGAGTCTGCAGGACCCACCAATTAAAGGGGACTTACAGGTACGCCCAATTGCCCACCGCTGCCATTGTGCCAACGTATATCGTTGTGCAGCAATTGGCTAAATATCTTTTTTTCAGATATCTTCAGGCCAGTCACGTGACACCCGGCCGCTCTGCTACTCCGATGCAGGGCTACAGCGGGAGGGAGCCGAGTGGTCATGTGGCTCCGTGGCTGATGTCAGGGGGAGATCTTGGCCCCTCCTGCTGTAGCCCTGGATCGGAGTAGCAGAGCAGCCGGGAGTCTCGTGACTGGCCGGAATATATCTAAAAAAGGTATTTAGAGGCATTGTTTTAAAAAAACACTGAGGCTCGGTTCACACTGGTGTGATGGGGGAAAACCTGCATCCCTAATAAAAACACAGGATGTCACTGTTTGAAGACTTATGTGAGTGTCCTGAGTTTAATCTTTGTTCTGAGGCTTATTCAGTTTTAAATCTCCATATGAAATTTATGAAAATGTATCTATTTCTTCACAATAGTTCTGACATAATAGCTCACAGAGCACTGTTCAATCCATCATTGGAAAATGTAAAGAGTATGGCACAACTGCAAACCCATCAAGACATGACCATCCACCTAAACTGACAGGCCGGGCAAGGAGAGCATTAATCAGAGAAACAGACAAGAAGGCCATGGTAATTCTGGAGGAGCTGCAGAGATCCACAGCTAAGGTGGGAGAATCTGTCCACAGGACAACTATTAGTCGTGCTCTCCACAAATCTGGCCTTTATGGAAGAGTGGCGAGAAGAAATCCAATGTTGAAAGAAAGCCATAAGTAGTCACATTTGCAGTTTGCGAGAAGCCATGTGGGGGACACAGCAAATGTTGAAGAAGGTGCTCTGGTCAGTTGAGAGAAAAATTTAACTTTTTGGCCTAAAAGCAAAACTCTGTGTGTGGCGGAAAACTAACACTGCACTTCACCCAGAACATACCATCCCCACCGTGAAACATGGTGGTGGCAGCATCATGTTCTAGGGATGCTTTTCTTCATCAGGGACAGGTAATCTGGTCAGAGTTGATGGAAAGATGGATGGAACCAAATACAGGGCAATCTTATAAGAAAACCTGTTAGAGTCTGCAAAAGACTTAAGACTGGGTCCACCTTCCAGCAGGACAATGATCCTAAAAATACAGCCAGAGCTACAATGGAATGGTTTCGATCAAAGCATATTCATGTGTTAGAATGGCCCAGTCAAAGTCCAGACCTAAATCTAATTGAGAATCTGTGGCAAATACGCCAAACAGCACAGAGACAAGCCTCAAACCTTCTTCACAAAGTCATTTGGAGTGATGAGACTAACATTGAGCTTTTTGGCCACAACCATAAACGCTACATTTGGAGAGGAGTCAACAAGGCCTATGATGAAAGGTACACCATTCCTACTGTGAAACACAGAGGTGGATCGCTGATGTTTTGGGGATGTGTGAGCTACAAAGGCACAGGAAATTTGGTCAAAATTGATGGCAAGGTGAATGCAGTATGTTATCAGAAAATACTGGTGGAACATTTGCACTCAGCAGCCAGGAAGCTGCACATGGGCAGAGCCCTCCCTCCCCAAAACACCCACCAGCCCCCCCCCCCCCGATGTTGAGAGCATGTGGCCTGATATGTTTCAGGAGGGGGATGCTTGCTCATCCCCCCCCCCCTTTCCTGACCTGCCGGATAAGGGTCTGGTATGGATTTTGGGGAGGACCCCACACTGGGTTTTTTTCATACTTTTTAATCTGCTTTTTTTTTTACAATCAGCAGTTAGCGGGGATGCCAGCTGACAGCTGATGAGTAATCGGTTGTTGAGGACACGGCAGCCAGCTTCCCGACCTGCTGCTTAGCAACCAGCTATTTGTCAAAGAACAGCCTGGGGTCCACTGGCAAATATCTCAAATACTGCATGTGATACTGGCAGCAAAACCCTGGTGATAATTATCAAATGCTTTTTTACTCTCTCGTCCATTTGTGAATTGGACTTAAGAGCTTTTTATGCGATATTTACTGGCACATTTTTTTAATTATCTGGTAAATACCGCATAATCATTATTTTATTTTTTTTTTGTGAATTGGACTTAATTTACCACATGTGATATTTTATTCAAATGAGTAACGGGATACCCTTATCGCATGCGGTAAACGTTAGTAAATTGACCCCTATATCCCTTCCGTATTTGCCTAACCCATGCTTGAAAAACTTTTAAAAACAAACTCAAAGAGCAATGCTACTTAAAAAAAAATATAAAGTCTAGACAAATAAATCATTTTCATTATGGTGAATGAGCGATTAAAAAAAAGAAAATCCAACAATAAACATGCTTCAAGAAAACAAATAGTCTGCATGTTACTTATCTAGAAGCGAGCAAGAAACTCCAGCAGAGCTGAACTAAAATCAATACACCTCTTCACACTGTATAGAAAACAAGCCGGATTCTGTTTATTCACCCATAGCATGGAATTGATTGGCCAGTCCTACTCTAATTTTTACAGTCAATGCACAACAGAAGCTTTCCAAACCACATATAATCATGTATTACATTTCTTTTTTATCATTGTGTGCCATACACTGGGACATTTGTGACTTTATATATTATCTGCAGTATTTGACTGTCTATTAATATGATTTGTAAAATTCACCATTGCAGAAGCTGGAGTAAATAGAGTTTTGTCCTTCCTGTTCTGTGTTTGTATTAGAAGACTAGATACACAATTCTTTTTATACAATTCTGGCACACTTCCCAGAATAATGTAATAAGGAATCGGATAGAGAATGTATCAATCAATATTCAATTTTGAGACATTCTTCTATATGCTGTAAGATCCATGTATCTGACACAATGTTTCAGCGTGACTCTGTCTTGTTAGATATGACCCAATGTTATTTTAACAAAATATATACAAAAGAGCCATTGTCGGTTGAACGGGCTAAAGATCAGTTTGCCGTAGGATTTAGTGATCATGGGTCTTTAAAGGGAAATTCAATTTGAGAAAAAGGAAGCTTTGTGTTTGATATTTTCCTTGCAGAAACTTTAGAAATTACAGCACCAGTTCCGAAATCCAGTTTTTTTAATGTTTTTGGCATAGTTTTATTGGTGCAGCTTGAATCAATGTAAGTATTCATATGCCATACCGGGCCAGTCCCTGTGGAAGTGGGCAATCACTGTGGTAGTGCTACTACCATAATTCTGACTGTCTTCCATGTTCTGTGCTTCTCTACTGCAGGGGTTTGCCCGATCGACTCCGCTGCCATATACTGAACGCCTTGCATTTTTTTCAATGAGCACTCTGATTGCCCCGCCTCTCCACTTCATCAAATTTGAATCCATTGACAAAAATATGAAAGCGATCTCTGAATTGCGCATGTGCCCAGAGCTGGAAGACAGCGAGGATCACTGTAGTAGTGGTGGCTACTACATCAATTCTCAACTTCCACAGGGAGAGGCCAAATATAGAATATGGATACTTACTTCAGTCCAGACTATGTGAAAACAAACATACTAGGAATTCAGGATAATTTTTGAATTATTTGCACTGAAAGAGCTAATAGCTCATTTTGTCAAGGCGGGAGGAAAAATGGTTTTGTTTACCTGATCCTCCACTACCCCCACAGATGGCGCTCCCTGTGCAAGCCTATGGACCCTGCTTCTGTCTTGATGATGTCAGGACCCTAGACTGCTGAAGTGTGAGGGAGAAGAAGCTGTGTGGAATGGTCCATCTGTGGGGAGGAGTGATCCTACACAGGTAGACATCTTTATCCTCCACATTGAGCGCTTCTCCATGCTTGGCCATGTTTTTTATACTCACATTCTTTTCACGTTTTTCCTTTCAGGGATTGCCTTTACTGACATCCCTTTTCACATATCTGCAGTATTGCACACATTTTTCCTTGGCCTTATCCATCTTACCATCGCAACAGGTTGGTTTATACATGCATTCATGCATTCTATCATATACTCTATTACTATTTTGCTAATTTAGCAATGTTTGATTATATACATATCACATTAAATTTTAGCTGACACCTGAAAAGATTATTTAGGATCTCCAAGGTCACTAATTTCTACCCATGCCATAGAGAAAATTTGATACCCCCAATTGGGACTTTAAATTCGCAACAACACTAATGGAATATATAAAAAATCATTTTATTACAAATATGAGCTAAAAAATCATCATAGGATGATTGATAAAACAAAACATAAACATCAGACACAAACATACATAATATAGTATCTTGCAATAGAATACAAAAAGTACGTATATAAAGTAGTATCTCTCCAGTAGCCGAAAACACTTTCTGGTAGCCAAATTCAAGGAAAAGCTTTCCGGTACTCAATGCGTTTCAGGTTCAAAGTCCTTTCATCAGAGGTATTTATATAGGAGAATTTAAATTAGAGAAATGGTGAATGGCACCGCAATCAAACACACAGAGTATTCAGGCAAGAATAAAGTTAGCAATATCAGTGGATGGCGTATGTGGAGGTCTAGTTCAACCTATAGATTTGAAGTATCATGGCCCATAGGAAAGGAACGTGTCAGTGGTCCTTCAGACAAGGGGATGTGCAGCTGAGAACGATGGCTTAAAGCTCCTCTAGCAATCTCACAGAGGGGGTCAAATAGGTCAGGGTCTTGCGTCGGTGATGACAATATATTGGAATACTGTTTGCGGTTCCTTAACCACCTCCCATCCGAAATACGGCTGCAGCGTGGACCTAATTTGCCGGGAGGGTGTCCATAGATGTCCTCCCATGCTCGAGCGGCCTGCGCTCCCCCTGCAGGGCGCGCGCGCTGCGCTTTGTGATCAGAGAGTCTATGAGACTCGGCTAATCACAGATCGGAGTGAGGGGTCGAAACTGACCCCTTATCATGTGATCTGCTGTCAGCCAATGACAGCTGATCAAGTGATGTAAATAGAGCCGGTAATCGGCCATTTTCTATCCTCATGCTGGTAGCGTGAGGAGAAAAAAAAAAGGCGATCACCGGCGGCTGTGAGAGGGACATCAATCCCAATCCTGGAAAGTCACCTATCAGTGCCCACCTGTGCCACCTACCAGTGCCCACCAGCGCCACCTACTAGTGCCCACCAGTGCCACCTACCAGTGCCCACAGTACCACCCATCAGTGCCCATAGTGCTACCTATAAATGTCACCAATCAGTGCCTCATCACCAGTGCTGCCTATCAATACCACCTACCAGTGCCCATCAGTGCCACCCATCAGTGACATCTATCAGTGCCACCCATCACTGCCACTCATCAGTGGCACCCATCAGGGCCCATCAGTGCCATCTTATCTATACCCATCAGTGCCGTCTTATCAGTGCCTATCAATGTTGCCTTATCTGTGCCTATCAGGGCAGCCAATCAGTGCCCATCAGTGCAGTCTCATCAGCTAATATCAATGAAGGAGAAAAATTACCCATTTGCAAAATTTTATAACAAACTATGAAACATTTTTTTTTGTTTGTTTTTTAATTCCTCTTTTTTTGTTTGTTTAGCAAAAAATAAAAACCCAAGTGGTGATTAAATACCACCAAAAGAAAGCTCCATATGTGTGAAAAAAATGATAAAAATTTCATTTGAGTACAGTGTAGCATGACATGACCGTGCAATTGTCATTCAAAGTGTGACAGCGCTGAAAGCTAAAAAATTGGTCTGGGCAGGAGGGGGGTTTAAGTGCCCAGTAAGCAAGAGGTTAAGCTGTCAATAGGGGGTACGCAAGGCACGCCATCCAATCTGGCAAAGTCTTCAAAATCTGTCAGTCATTGTTAACTATATATATAGAGGGATGTGGCAAACTCACTATTTTTTCTGATATAGTAAAAACATTTATCCTTCTACCCATGCCATGTCCGCCTTCTCATTGTTCCTTGGTTGGGATTTTTTGGTTGGCACCACTTCCTTAGCTCCCTTCCCAAGCATATATTGCTGCTATCCTCAGTGAACATAGCCACAGGCACCTAGGCATTGCCGATTGATGAGTATGTCGTCTTTCTTTTTTCTGTGAGGCCCCTCTTACCATTTGTCCATCATTTATTCGTGTGTTACTTTACTTTTTGATTATTCATTTTCAGATATATCCCACATGTATCCACCCCTGAAGAGCGGGCCACATCTCGCGAAACGCGTCTTTAACTATGTGCAATATTGTATCGGCTTTGCCTTTGTATGTTACTTTTTTATGTGTGTCTGTTTCTGTAATAAATACTTTACTGTATTTACTTTTGTCAATTTTATCGGCCAATTGTGCACACCTCATTACAAGTCCCAAGGGCGACATCCATGTTTCTATTGTATTATTAGGGATGTAGGTGTGTTACTGGTGACACCAGACTTCTTTTATTTGCGTTTTTTTCAATGAGCCCTCTGAATGAATAAGGTGAAGATTGTGACATCATTGCCCCGCCTCTCCACTTCATCCAATTTGAATTCATTGACAAAAAAAACGAAAGTGCTCGCTGAATTGCTCATGTGCCCAGAGCTGGAAGACAGTGAGGATCACTGTAGTAGTGGTGGCTACTACATCAATTCTCCACTTCCACAGTTTATGACCCGAGCCACGTGTATTATAATGTGGCCGGGTCTTGAGCGTACTTAGAGGGCTATAAATAACTCCCTCCATCCTATCTGAGTGTGGTGCATGTGCAGTTTTATGGGGGGTATGCTGGACGGCCTCCTAGCTATGGTAAGTATGAACAAGCATAACTTTACCAATATAGGCAGCCTCATAGGCGCAGTGCCTGCTAAAGTATATTTATACTATATTATTTTTCATTCTCTCTAGATGGCTTTGAGGGACTAATGAACCTGACCCAATCTGACTTCTGCTTTGTTTAATATAGCCTTGGCTTTTTGAATATTTAAATATACAGTATGTGGCTGGCTTTAAGTATATGTTTATACTATAATGCCCCGTACACATGATCGAATTTTCCGACAACAAAAACGTGGATTCTTTTCCGAAGGATGTTGGCTCAAACTTGTCTTGCATACACACGTTCACACAAATGGCCCAAAATTCCGAACAAGAGAATGCGGTGACGTACAACACGTACGATGAGCCGATAAAAAGGAAGTTCAATAACCAGTCCGGCTCCTTCTGCTTGATTCAGAGCATGCGTGAACTTTTGTGCGACGGACTTGTGTAGACAGGATCGGACTTTCCGACAACAAGTTTTGTTGTTGGAAAATTTGAGAACCTGCTCTCAAACATTTGTGTGCGGAAATTCCAACAGCAAATGTTCGATGGAGCATACATACGGTCGGACTTTCCGACAACATGCTCATATTGTACATTTCCTGTTGGAAAATCCGACCGTGTGTACGCGGCATTAGGGTTGCTGGCTCCTATTGTCCAAGTCCATACCACCACCCCCCCCTCCTTTCTCTTCCTCTTCTCATCCTAATTTCATCTCCTTGAGTCTTCCCATCTGCTAATATTGTCAACAAAGGTGCTATTTGGCACTTTGAGCCAGTGAGTATCTCTCTAGTTCATTACTGTATATTCTGTTTGAAAATAATCGGGATGCTTCTGTTTTTGTAATGACTTATTATGCCATATATGTCGCTCAGATATGATGATGATCCATTTTTAATATATGTTGCTATTATAGGAAATCGTATTCATGTGTTTTATTTTAGATAGTGAGACCTATTTTCTCCAACAATCCGTGAGTGTGTCCTGATGAAGTTAGACAGCGAAACGCGTTGACGCACAGGGGCTCACTACTACGTATACTATGCGTGTTCAATTTTATCATGTATTGTGCATAGAGTATATCATATGCTTTCAACTCTTTATTTTTTTTGCTCTTTTGTACCATATTTTGCTATTAATAAAATATATTTTTTATACGTACTACTGTCCATTGTGCCCCTAAAGTCCGACCTTGGGCTGGTTTATGCCCAATTTTTTCTTTTGTTGTATCAATTCCCATACGGATGTGGGCATAGGAGTGTTTCTCTCATATTTACCTGATCCTCCACTACCCCCGCAGATGGCACTCCCTGTGCGAGCCTATGGACCCTGCTTCTGTCTTGATTATGTCAGGACCCTAGACTGCTGAAGACAGAAGAAGCTGTGTGGAACAGTCCAGCTGTGGGGAGGAGTGGACAATCATATAAGTAAATCTTTTTTTTGCCCTAGACCAGTGTTTCTCAACTGGGATTCCACGGCACTCTGGGGTGTCATGAGGAGTCCTTAGGGGCACTGCGGCAACAGCCTGATCTGAGCAATCCTCTGTTAGCGCCTGTGCTACATGAGGTAGAGTGCACAGTTATCTTGTGTGTACCAAAGAGGTAGAGAGCCCCCCCTCAGAGGGTGGGAAGTTGATTTGGGTGGGGGGGGGTTATGCTAGGAGAGGGAATTGGTGGGGTAGTGCTAGTAGGGAGGTTTGTGCTGGGAGGGTGATTTGGATGGGGGGTTGTGCTAGGAGGGGTTTGTGCTGGGCGGGTGATTTGGGTGGGGCGGTTGTGCTAGGAGGGGGTTTTTTATGGGGTTGTGCTAGGAGGAGGGTTTGTGCTGGGAGGGTGATTTGGGTGGGGGGTTGAGGGTTGTGCTAGGAGGGGGATTTTATGGGGTTGTGCTAGGAGGAGGGTTTGTCCATTAACACAGAGCCGTGGCCCAGCCCTGCCCCCTCTCTCTCATCATCAGCCAATGAGGAGTTAGAGTCCTCAGAGGGACGAGTCCTCGTGCACATCGCTGGATCGTGATGGGGCTCAGGTGAGTATTAAGGGGCTGGGGGGGCTTCTGCACACATAAAGTTTAATACCTTCATGCATAGGTATGCATGAAGGTAAAAAAAAAACTTTTAGCTTTTAAACAACCACTTTAACCACTTGCCGACTGCCTAACGCAGATATACTGCGGCAGAATGGCACGGGCAGGCAAAATCACGTACCTGGTGCGTGATTGCTTGCCGCGGGCAGGGGGTCCGATTGGACCCCCCCGGTGCCCGAAGGGGTCGGCTTCTGTCTGGGAGCATTCAGAGATGAGGGGGAGGCCATCCATTTGTGCCCCCCCCCCCCCCTCGCGATCACTCCCAGCCAATGAGAATCTTCCCCTGCCTCTGTATAGTACACAGAGGCAGAGGAAATTATGTCATCTCTCCTCGGCTCTGTATTTTCCGTTCCAGCGCCGAGGAGAGAAGACATCCGAGTGCACCACCACACACAGTAGAACATGCCAGGCATACTTTACACCCCCCATCACCCCCCCCCCCCCCGATTACCCCCCGATCACCCCCCCATCACCCCTCCCCCCCGTCACACTGACATTAAGTATTTTTTTTTTCTGATTACTGCATTGGTGTCAGTTTGTGACAGTTAGTGTGGTAGGGCAGTTAGTGTTAGCCCCCTTTAGGTCTAGGATACCCCCTAACCCCCCCTAATTAAGTTTTAACCCCTTGATCACCCCCCGTCGCCAGTGTCACTAAGCGATCATTTTTCTGATCGCTGTATTAGTGTCACTGGTGACGCTAGTTAAGGAGGTAAATATTTAGGTTCGCCGTCAGCTTTTTATAGCATCAGGGACCCCCATATACTACCTAATAAAGGTTTTAACCCCTTGATTGCCCCCTAGTTAACCCTTTCACCAGTGATCACAGTATAACTGTTACGGGTGACGCTGGTTAGTTAGTTTATTTTTTATAGTGTCAGGGCACCCGCCGTTTATTACCTAATAAATGTTTAGTCCCCTGATCGCCCGGTGGTGATATAAGTTAGGTTTTAGGGTCAGATAGGGTTTGCGTTGCCCCAGGCAGCGTCAGGTTAGTGCCAGTACCGCTAACACCCACGCACGCACCATACCCCTCCCTTAGTGGTGTAGTATCTGAACGGATCAATATCTGATCTGATCAGATCTATACTAGCGTCCCCAGCAGTTTAGGGTTCCCAAAAACGCAGTGTTAGCGGGATCAGCCCAGATACCTGCTAGCACCTGCGTTTTGCCCCTCCGCCCGGCCCAGCCCAGACCACCCAAGTGCAGTATGGATCGATCACTGACACTTACAAAACACTAAACGCATAACTGCAGTGTTCGCAGAGTCAGGCCTGATCCCTGCGATCGCTAACAGTTTTTTTGGTAGCGTTTTGGTGAATTGGCAAGCACCAGCCCCAGGCAGCGTCAGCTTAGTGCCAGTAGTGCTAACACCCACGCACGCACCATACACCTCCCTTAGTGGTATAGTATCTGAACGTATCAATATCTGATCCAATCAGATCTATACTAGCGTCCCCAGCAGTTTAGGGTTCCCAAAAACACAGTGTTAGCGGGACCAGCCCAGATACCTGCTAGCACCTGCGTTTTGCTCTCAGCCCAGCCCGCCAAAGTGCAGTATCGATCGATCACTGTCACTTACAAAACACTAAACGCATAACTGCAGTGTTCGCAGAGTCTGGCCTGATCCCTGCGATCGCTAACAGTTTTTTTGGTAGCGTTTTCGTGAACTGGCAAGCACCAGCGGCCTAGTACACCCCGGTCGTAGTCAAACCAGCACTGCAGTAACACTTGGTTACGTGGCAAGTCCCATAAGTGCAGTTCAAGCTGGGGAGGTGGCAAGCACAAGTAGTGTCCTACTGCCACCAAGAAGAAGACAAACACAGGCCCATCGTACCCATAATGCCCTTCCTGCTGCATTCGCCAATCCTAATTGGGAACCCACCACTTCTGCAGCACCCGTACGTCCCCCATTCACATCCCCAACCAAATGCAGTTGGCTGCATGAGAGGCGTTTTCTTTATGTCCTCCCGAGTACCCCTACCCAACGAGCCCCCCTAAAAAGATGTCTTGTCTGCAGCAAGCGCAGATATAGGTGTGACACCTGCTATTATTGTCCCTCCTGTCCTGACAATCCTGGTCTTTGCATTGGTGAATGTTTTGAACGCTACCATGCACTAGTTATTAGCGTAGGGTACAGCATTGCACAGACTAGGCATACTTTCACAGGGTCTCCCAAGATGCCACCGCATTTTGAGAGACCCAAACCTAGAACCGGTTACAGTTATAAAAGTTACAAAAAAAAGTGTAAAAAAAAAAAAACAAACAAAAAAATATATAAAATAAAAAAAACAAAAATAGTTGTCGTTTTATTGTTCTCTCTCACTCTATTCTCTCTCTATTGTTCTGCTCTTTTTTACTGTATTCTATTCTGCAATGTTTTATTGTTGTTATGTTTTGTCATGTTTACTTTTCAGGTATGTCATTTTTTATACTTTACTGTTTACTGTGTTTTATTGTTAACCATTTTTTTGTTTTCAGGTATGCCATTCACGACTTTGAGTGGTTGTTATACCAGAATGATGCCTGCAGGTTTAGGTATCATCTTGGCATCATTCTTTTCAGCCAGCGGTCGGCTTTCATGTAAAAGCAATCCTAGCAGCTAATTAGCCTCTAGACTGCTTTTACAAGCAGTGGGAGGGAATGTCCCCCCCCCCCCACCGTCTTCCATGTTTTTCTCTGGCTCTCCTATCCCAACAGGGAACCTGAGAATGCAGCTGGTAATTTGGCCAGCTGACCATAGAGCTGATCAGAGACCAGAATGGCTCCAATCATCTCTATGGCCTAAGAAACCGGAAGCTACGAGCATTTCATGACTTAGATTTCGTCGGATGTAAACAGCGCCATTGGGAAATTGGGAAAGCATTTTATCACACTGATCTTGGTGTGGTCAGATGCTTTGAGGGCAGAGGATAGATCTAGGGTCTAATAGACCCCATTTAAAAAAAAAAAAAAAGAGTACCTGTCACTACATATTGCTATCATAGGGGATATTTACATTCCTTGGCATAACAATAAAAATGATAAAAAAAAAAAAAAAAATGAAAGGAACAGTTTAAAAATAAGATACAAAAAGCAAAAAAAAAGCACCCCTGTCCCCCCCTGCTCTTGCGCAAAAGCGAACGCAAGCGTTGGTCTGGTGTCAAATGTAAACAGCAATTGCACCATGCATGTGAGGTATCACCGCAAAGGTCAGATCGAGGGCAGTAATTTTAGCAGTAGACCTCCTCTGTAAATCTAAAGTGGTAACCTGTAAAGGCTTTTAAAGGCTTTTAAAAATGTATGCAGTTTGTCGCCATGGCACGTTTGTGCGCAATTTTAAAGCATGTCATGTTTGGTATCCATGTACTCGGCCTAAGATCATCTTTTTTATTCCATCAAACATTTGGGCAATATAGTGTGTTTTAGTGCATTACAATTTTAAAAAGTGTGTTTTTTTCCCCAAAAAATGCGTTTGAAAAATCGCTGCACAAATACTGTGTGAAAAAAAAATGAAACACCCACCATTTTAATCTATAGGGCCTTTGCTTTAAAAAAATATATAATGTTTGGGGGTTCAAAGTAATTTTCTTGCAAAAAAAAAAATATTTTTTTATGTAAACAAATAGTGTCAGAAAGGGCTTTGTCTTCAAGTGGTTAGAAGAGTGGGTTATATGTGACATAAGCTTCTAAATGTTGTGCATAAAATGCCAGGACAGTTCAACCCCCCCCCCCCAAATGACCCCATTTTGGAAAGTAGACACCCCAAGCTATTTGCTGAGAGGTATAGTGAGTATTTTGCAGACCTCACTTTTTGTCACAAAGTTTTGAAAATTGAAAAAAGAAAAAAAAAATTTTTTTTCTTGTCTTTCTTCATTTTCAAAAACAAATGAGAGCTGCAAAATACTCACCATGCCTCTCAGCAAATAGCTTGGGGTGTCTACTTTCCAAAACGGGGTCATTTGGGGGGGTTTTGTGCCATCTGGGCATTCCATGGCCTCTGAAACTGTGATAGGCAGTGAGGAGTGAAATAAAAAATTTACGCCCTTAGAAATCCTGAAGGCGGTGATTGGTTTTCGGGGCCCCGTTCGCGGCTAGGCTCCCAAAAAGTCCCACACATGTGGTATCCCCATACTCAGGAGAAGTAGCTAAATGTATTTTGGGGTGCAATTCCACATATGCCCATGGCCTGTGTGAGCAATATATCATTTAGTGACAACTTTGTGCAAAAAAAAAAGTCACTTTCCCGCAACATTGTGTCAAAATATAAAATATTCCATGGACTCAACATGCCTCTCAAAAAATAGCTTGGGGTGTCTACTTTCCAAAATGGGGTCATTTGGGGGGGGTTTTGTGCCATCTGGGCATTTTATGGCCTTCAAAACTGTGATAGGTAGTGAGGAGTGATATCAAAAATTTACGCCCTTAGAAATCCTGAAGTCGGTGATTGGTTTTCGGGGCCCCGTACGCGGCTAGGCTCCCAAAAAGTCCCACACATGTAGTATCCCCATACTCAGGAGAAGCAGCTGGATGTATTTTGGGGTGCAATTCCACATATGCCCATGGCCTGTGTGAGCAATATATCATTTAGTGACAACTTTTTGTAATTTTTTTTTTTGTCATTATTCAATCACTTGGGACAAAAAAAAAAAATATTCAATGTGAACATCATGCCTCTCAGCAATTTCCTTGGGGTGTCTACTTTCCAAAATGGGGTCATTTGGGGGGGGGGGTGTACTGCCCTGCCATTTTAGCACCTCAAGAAATGACATAGGCAGTCGTAAACTAAAAGCTGTGTAAATTCCAGAAAATGTACCCTAGTTTGTAGACGCTATAACTTTTGCACAAACCAATAAATATACGCTTATTGATATTTTTTTTACCAAAGACATGTGGCCGAATACATTTTGGCCTAAATGTATGACTAAAATTGAGTTTATTGGATTTTTTTTATAACAAAATGTAGAAAATATCATTTTTTTTCAAAATTTTCGGTCTTTTTCCGTTTATTGCGCAAAAAATAAAAACCGCAGAGGTGATCAAATACCATCAAAAGAAAGCTCTATTTGTGGGAAGAAAAGGACGCAAATTTTGTTTGGGTACAGCATTGCATAACCGCACAATTAGCAGTTAAAGCGACGCAGTGCCAAATTGTAAAAAGTGCTCTGGTCAGAGAGGGGGTAAATCCTTCCGGGGCTGAAGTGGTTAAATAAGCAATAAACCCTTGCGCAGCCCCACTGCAAGGGATAATGTTTTAGTTGCCCAAAATTTGGTAGAGTGCAGTGGTGAAGAACGTGTTACTGTATATTCAGTCCAGCATACAAAACTCAGTGGTCAGAAACGTCAATTACAGCCCAGTGCACAGAGCACAGTGGTCAGGATCATGTCCTATACCTCCCAGTGTACAGAGCGCAATGGTCAGGAACTTGTTATATACAGTGCAGTATACCCAGTGCAGTGGTCAAAAACATCTCATATACAGTCCAACATACAGAGGGCTGTGGTCAGGTTCATGTCATATATACCCCAGCGTTCAGAGTGCAGTGGTCAGAAGCAGGGGTCGGGAACATGTTATACAGTATATAGTACAGCATCTAGAGAGTGCATTCGTCAGGAGCAAGACATATATGCCCAATATACGAGTGCAGTGGTTAGGAATAGGGATGAGCTTCGTGTTCGAGTCGAACCCATGTTCGACTCGAACATCGGCTGTTCGATCGTTCGTCGAATTGCGAACGATATGGGCCGTTCGCGCCAAATTCGTGTGGCGCGTCACGGCCCATAATTCACTGCGGCATTGCAGTGCATTGCTGGCTGATGATTGGCAAGCATGCACAATGACCCGCATGCTTGTCCAATCACAGCGCCGCCTGAACAGAGCCGTAATTGGCCAAAGCCAAGGGGGCTTTGGCCAATTATGGCTCAGGGGATTTAGTATACGCAATCGATAGGGAATAAGTACAGCGCTGCTCCGATGGTGTTATAAAGATGGTTACACAATAAGCAGCTAACACACCTCTAAGACACAGGTAGAAGTAAATTAACAAAAAATATATATAGTGTAGCGCTGTGTGTGTAAATGGTAAAGGGTATAAAAACAGTGGGCTAGGCTCGAGCCATCTCTTAATGGCCAGCAAATAGACAGAAAATACTTCAAAATTAAATAAAAGTGACTCAATACAATCAAAAGTGCACTATATGTTATAAAATGACATGTAAATTATAATAATTACAACAAACCAGTGATTAATGGTGAACAAGAACAAATTATATATAGATAAAAGTTCAGCCAAAAGAGTCCATAAATATTAGAAAATGTGTTCCTGATAAAAATCAAAAACCACCACCGAAAGGTCTCTAAGGGTCAACTGGTGAAAACAACGATGGAAAGCTTCTGGTAGATGAAAAGGTAGAGCACCAAAATGAAATGAGACGTCTAAATATAAGACAGGACCATCACCAGAGTATCTGAGGAGGCTTACCGGAAGCAGGGGACTTGAAAAGACATACGTCTTACAAGTCTCAGAAAGCTTAATGAGCCGCCAGGGCTGGCAAGATGGATCATCGGGTGTCCACAACTTCAAATGGGGGGAAAGGAAAATCCTTGCACAGCCGGCAAATCAGCAGCACCTCCTCTTAGTATACGCCCCACACTATATAAGGCCGCCTGCACGGCGGCCCTGTGTAGTGTGTGTTCCGGCGTTCATTAGAGAGAGAGACAGACAGTGACATTTGATTTGAGTTAGATAGATTAGGCAGAACAGTCAGTCAGTTAGCTGCACTTACAGTGTAATGTGTATATATATGCATCCCAGGTGTTGCGCATATATATATATATATATATATATATATATATATATATATATATATATATACACTGTATTCAGTTTAGCTAGATCTGTTCCTGTTATCTTCCTACTGACAGGCAGGCTTGTCTTGTTACAGTATTTACAGCTACCTAAATAAAATTGCTGGTGTTCTTTTGATCCTATTAGTACCACAGTCAGGCAGCTAGACTATTTACAGTTAGTGCAGTGCGTCCTGCTCACAGTGTTCAGCTAGATCCGTTCCTGCTATCTTCTTACTGACAGGCAGGCTTGTCTTGTTACGGTATATACAGCTACCTGAAGAAAATTGCTTGTGTTCTTTTGATCCTATTAGTACCACAGTCAGGCAGCTAGACTATTTACAGTTAGTGCAGTGCGTCCTGCTCACAGTGTTCAGCTAAAACTACAAGTTAGTGGGGTGCCTCCTGCTCACAGTGTTCAGCTAAACCTACAAGTTAGTGGGGTGCGTCCTGCTCACAGTGTTCAGCTAAACCTACAAGTTAGTGCGGTGCGTCCTGCTCACAGTGTTCAGCTAAACTTACAAGTTAGTGGGGTGCGTCCTGCTCACAGTGTTCAGCTAAACCTACAAGTTAGTGGGGTGCGTCCTGCTCACAGTGTTCAGCTAAACCTACAAGTTAGTGTGGTGCGTCCACCTCACAGTGTTCAGCTAAACCTACAAGTTAGTGGGGTGCGTCCTGCTCACAGTGTTCAGCTAAACCTACAAGTTTAATGCAGTGCGTCCTGCTCACAGTGTTCAGCTAGATCCGTTCCTGTTATCTTCTTACTGACAGGCAGGCTTGTCTTGTTATAGTATATACAGCTACCTGAAGAAAATTACTGGTGTTCTTTTGATCCTATTAGTACCACAGTCAGGCAGCTAGACTATTTACAGTTAGTGCAGTGCATCCTGCTCACAGTGTTTAGCTAAACCTACAAGTTAGTGGGGTGTGTCCTGCTCACAGTGTTCAGCTAAACCTACAAGTTAGTGTGGTGCGTCCACCTCACAGTGTTCAGCTAAACCTACAAGTTAGTGGGGTGCGTCCTGCTCACAGTGTTCAGCTAAACCTACAAGTTAGTGTGGTGCGTCCACCTCACAGTGTTCAGCTAAACCTACAAGTTAGTGGGGTGCGTCCTGCTCACAGTGTTCAGCTAAACCTACAAGTTAGTGGGGTGCGTCCTGCTCACAGTGTTCAGCTAAACCTACAAGTTAGTGGGGTGCGTCCTGCTCACAGTGTTCAGCTAAACCTACAAGTTTAGTGCAGTGCGTCCTGCTCACAGTGTTCAGCTAGATCCGTTCCTGTTATCTTCTTACTGACAGGCAGGCTTGTCTTGTTATAGTATATACAGCTACCTGAAGAAAATTACTGGTGTTCTTTTGATCCTATTAGTACCACAGTCAGGTAGCTAGACTATTTACAGTTAGTGCAGTGCGTCCTGCTCACAGTGTTCAGCTAAACCTACAAGTTAGTGGGGTGCGTCCACCTCACAGTGTTCAGCTAAAGCTACCTGTAGAAGGTTGGTGGTGTTCTCATACTACAGGCAGTTGATTTTGCTAGCTGCAGTATCAGTACATATATATATATATATATATATATATATATATATATATATATATATATATCCCAGCTTAGTGCAGCTACAGGCCATTAGTATGTCTGGAAGGCCAAGGAGGAGAGGCAGACAGTCGCAAGCCAATAAGAGAGGGCAAGCAGGCTCTGTGTCTAGTGCTGGTCATGGAGATGGTGCATCCTCATCAGCACGTGGCCGTGGGACACGCTTGGCCTTTTTTTCGGCAGCTGGCTGTGTTGAGCCGCAACATGCGGAAGACTTGGTCGAGTGGATGACCAAGCCCTCCTCATTGTCTCTCACCCATGCCCAGGGTACTTTGTCTGGCAAAGCAGCGGCCTCTTCCCTCGGCTCATTGTCATCAGTGACTCCTTGCCTAGCCCCACCATGTCCTCCTGAGGAGTCCCTCGAACTGTTTGACCACAGTGTTGGGTACATGCTCCAGGAGGATGCCCAGCGTTTGGAAGGCTCTGATGATGATACTGAGCTCGATGAAGGCAGTAACATGAGCACGGACAGAGGGAGTGCCCAAGAAGGACAGCAATCTGGCAGTCATGCTCCCCCTGCTGCAGCATACTGCCAGGTTCGCTCCAGTGATGAGGAGGGAGGGGATGATGAGGTCACTGACTCAACGTGGGTGCCTGATAGGAGAGAGGAGGAGGAGGAGGAGGCGGCACATCACCAACGAGGCAGGATGCCCTCCAGGGGCCAGCCTAAGGGCAGCACATTGACTGCATCACACCCCAAAGCTCCACATGTGCAGGGCGCTGCAGTCTCTGCTCGTTATTCAAAAAGTTCTTTGGTGTGGGCCTTTTTTGAGACGAGTGCATCAGATCGCACCGCTGCTATTTGCAACATATGTCTCAAGCGTATCTCGCGTGGCCAAAACATCTCCCGCTTGGGTACCACATGCTTGACCAGACATATGTTGACCTGCCATGCAGTTCGTTGGCAAGCGTATCTAAAAGACCCACACCAAAGAACAAAGAGGACCTCTCCTTGCTCCTCATCAGCTGAGATTTCCAACCCCACTATACCTTCAGTCCTCTCTGAGACCTGCACTGAGAGGAATGAAGGTGTTGAATTAGGTGTGTCACAGCCAAGTACTTGTGGGCAATCTGCTTTTGGTACACCGACGTCAGATTGTACCAGGCAAATTTCCCTGCCCCAGCTGCTGCACCACCGAAAGAAGTTTGCTCCCAGCCATCCACATGCCCAGCGGTTGAATGCTAGCTTGGCAAAATTGCTAGCACTTCAACTGTTGCCTTTTCAGTTGGTAGACTCTGCCCCCTTCCGTGAGTTTGTGGAATGTGCGGTTCCTCAGTGGCAGGTACCCAAACGCCACTTTTTCTCACGGAAGGCGATTCCGGCTCTCTACCGGCATGTGGAAGGCAATGTCCATGCCTCACTGGACAGGGCGGTCAGCGGTAAGGTGCATATTACCGCTGACTCATGGTCCAGCAGGCATGGACAGGGACGTTACCTAAGTTTCACGGCGCATTGGGTGACTCTGCTGGCAGCTGGGAAGGATGCAGGACAAGGTGCAGTAGTGTTGGATGTTGTTCCGCCACCACGCCTCCAAAATGCTAATGATTGTGACACACCTCTCTCCTCCACTCCCTCCTCTTCTTCTTCCTCCATGGCCTCTTCCTGTGCTTTGTCCTCGGAAACAGCGGTGCTCCGTAGCCGTTCAAGGGGCTACGCAAGTACGCAGGCCAAAGATGCCATGCGGTGCTTGAGCTGGTGTGCTTGGGGGACAGGAGCCACACTGGGGCAGAGGTTCTGTCAGCTCTGCAGGGGCAGGTTCAGAGGTGGTTGACGCCACGCCAACTTAAGGCAGGAATGGGGGTTTGCGACAATGGCACCAACCTCCTCTCTGCCCTCCGACAGGGACAAATGACCCATGTGCCCTGTTTGGCTCACGTCCTTAACTTGGTGGTGCAGCGGTTCTTGGGCAGGTACCCGGGCTTACAGGATGTCCTGAGGCAGGCCAGGAAAGTCTGTGTGCATTTCCGCCGGTCATATAATGCCAGTGCTCGGCTGACAGACCTCCAAAAGGAGTTTAACCTGCCCAAGAACCGCCTAATCTGTGACATGCCCACCAGGTGGAACTCAACGTTGGCCATGCTGCAGCGGCTGCACACGCAGCAGAGGGCCATCAATGAGTACCTGTGCGACTATGGCACCAGGACAGGGTCAGGGGAGCTTGTTTTTTTTTCCCCACGCCAGTGGGCCATGATCAGGGATACATGCACTGTCCTGTCACCATTTGAGGAGGCCACGAGGATGGTGAGCAGTGACAGTGCATGCATCAGTGACACTGTCCCCCTTGTCCACCTGTTGGAGCACACGCTGTGTGGAATAATGGACAGGGCACTTGAAACAGAACAGAGGCAGGAAGAGGAGGACTTCCTTAGCTCTCAAGGCCCCCTTTATCCAGACAGTGTTCCTGCGTGCCCGCCGATCACACAGGAAGAGGACGAGGAGGAGGAAGATTGTGTCAGTATGGAGGTGGAGCCTGGCACTCAGCATCCGCAGCAGTCTTTAAGGGATCAGTCCCAAGAAACACATGGACTTGTACGTGGCTGGGAGGAGGTGGCTGCGGACCATGTCGTCCTTAGTGACCCAGAGGACTCCGGACCGAATGCCTCAGCAAACCTACGCTGCATGGCCTCCCTGATCCTGCAAAGCCTGCGTAAGGATCCTCGTATTCGTGGTATCAAGGAGAAGGACCAGTACTGGCTGGCAACCCTCCTTGATCCACGTTACAAGGGTAAGGTTGCGGACCTTATCTTGCCATCGCAGATGGAGCAGAGGATGAAACATCTTCGGGAGGCCTTGCAGAAAGGTCTGTGCAACGCGTTCCCAGAGACTGGGAGGTTACAAACTCCTGTTTCTGGACAACGTGTTGCTGAGGCTTCGGTCAGTCAAAGAAGGAGCGGTGGAGAAGGTGGCCGTCTGACCGATGCGTTCAGACAATTTTTTGGTCCGCAGCCCCAAGGTATGATCGGTTCCAGCAACCATCGCCAGCGTCTGTTTTACATGGTGCAGGAATACCTAGGGGCAAGATCAGACTTGGATACCTTTCCCACCGAAAATCCTCTGGGTTACTGGGTCTTGAGGATGGATCACTGGCCATAGCTTGCACAGTATGCAATTGAGCTACTGGCCTGTCCTGCATCCAGCGTTCTTTCGGAACGCACATTCAGTGCTGCTGGAGGCGTGGTAACCGATCACAGGGTGCGTCTGTCCACGGACTCGGTCGATCGACTGACCTTCATAAAAATGAATCAGTCTTGGATCACCAGCAGCTACCAAGCACCTAATGCTGATGTAACCGAATACTTTTTTTTGAAATCTCAGATCCCTTCAAAGACTGCCTATGCTGATGCTGAGTGACTATCCCTGAGTAATTATCCTCTTCCCCCTCAATCATCACGCTGATAGCTTGTAAGAACATTTTTGGTTCTGGGCGCCACCACCAGTGCCTAAGGCACAATTTTTCAGCCCCTGTTTAACAGGGGGCGTGTAATTACAATTTTTGATGCAATACTTTGCAGCAGGGCTCGTTCCTGCGTTCCAACTAGAGTGTCTGTGAGGGGTTGCAGTGTTGTGGCACCAGCACCACCACCACCACCACTAAAGGCCCAATTTTTCTGCCCCTGTTCAACAGGGGCATGTAATTACAATTCTTGATCTAATATTTCACAGCAGGGCCCATTTCTGCACCCACCAAGAGCGAGTGAGGACTTACAGTGTTGTGGCACCAGCACCACCACCACCAAAGGCCCAGTTTTTCTGCCCCTGTTCAACAGGGGCATGTAATTACAATTCTTGATCTAATATTTCACAGCAGGGCCCTGTGAGGGCTTACGTTGTTGTGGCCACAACAACACCTAAGGCCCAAATTTCTGCTGAGTATATAGGGCAGGCCCCTACTTTCAAACATCTAACTTACAAATGACTCCTACTTGCAAACGGAAGGAGACAACAGGAAGTGAGATGAAATCTACCCCTAGGAAGGGAAATTCTCTCCTGTAAGAGTTAATATGGGAAAAACATTTCTCCTTTCCACTGATGCTTTCCAATCCTTGTTCCACAAAAAAACCCAAATTCTCAAAAAACATTTGTCATTGGGACAAAAAGTGAGGTGAAATCTTCTAAAGAGGAGGAAAGACAGCAAAACAAATGTCACAGGGGTGATAACCCTTCCCTATGTTTTCCAAAAAGCTTAAAAAAGATTTTTTGGCTGGAGCTAAACACGTTAAAAATGTACCTGTTCAAAATGACAAACAGATTCTACTTAACAACAAACCTACAGTCCCTGTCTTGTTTGCACCGCCTGTATACTGCTGTTCAGAGTATATAGGGCCTGGTGGCCCCACACCTTTCCTTATTTTAATTTGGGTGCGGGATTCCCCTTAATATCCATACAAGACCCAAAGGGCCTGGTAATGGACTGGGGGGTACCCATGCCGTTTGTCTCACTGATTTTCATCCATATTGCCAGGACCCGACATTACATTAAACCCGCAAGCAGTTTTAAATGAGATTTTTTCCTTTAAAAATGACATTTTGTGCAGGGACTGTTCTAAACACGGGAAACACGCGCCACTTTACAGGCATACTATAGACACCCCCCAGGTACGATATTTAAAGGAATATTTCACTTTTTTTTTTTTTTTACTTTAAGCATCATTAAAATCACTGCTCCCGAAAAAACGGCCATTTTTAAAAGTTTTTTTTGCATTGATACATGTCCCCTGGGGTAGGACCCGGGTCCCCAAACCCTTTTTAGGACAATACCATGCAAATTAGCCTTTAAAATGAGCACTTTTGATTTTGAACGTTCGAGTCCCATAGACGTCAATGGGGTTCTAACGTTCGTGCGAACTTTCGGTCCGTTCGCAGGTTCTGGTGCGAACCGAACCGGGGGGTGTTCGGCTCATCCCTAGTTAGGAATATGCAATTTACAGCTGAGCATACAGAATGCAGTGGTTAGGAATATGTCATATACAGTCCAGTATATAGAGTGCAGTAGTTGGGAATACAGTATGTCACATACAGCCCAGTGTATAGAGTGCATGGGTCATTAAAGTAGCCTATTAGAATCATGCCAGTAATACAATACCCTATGTATAGAGCAATAACAATCTACATAAGATCAAGTTTAAAAATACTGCCCCGGTAAACAAATATGTGCTGTAATGTCACCATCGGCAAGTACATGCAAGGTGGCAAGCCAACTGAGCATGCAGGCTTCTAGAAGAGATGGGATTACAGTGCCTGCCTCCAACACATGCTTTTATCTACCTGCAATGCTGTCCTGCTCCAGTCAACGGCCACTGTCACCTACCAGGTCCCACTCCATTTTCCCTTTGTTGCCCATCTAACTCTGGCTACATGCTGCAGAGCACTGAGTTCCATTCTTAATGCCCACCTACCAGACATAGGCACTAAGCCACCTCAATTGAGTACCTATGTAAGGCTTGTTCTGTTGATAATGAACACTCTAGGCATTGGATAGGTACTTTGGCATTGATTGTTTGAGGCAGCCTTCGTCAACTCATTCACAGAAGGTAGATTTGTCAGCTGGGCTTTGAGGTGCGGTGCCTACTCTACCAACAGATGCTCTGGGGGGATTTGGACTTCTCTGTGCACCCTATTATCTATGTCCAAGCTCAGTCATAGTCACTCACCAACAAAATACCCAGTATTGGAGCCTATAGATTGCTGCAAAGTAACCCCTCCATCATGTGACAGTGCTTGAGCCTACTGACTGGCTGATCTGAGCATTACTTTGTGGGAGAAGGTTACATACTTTTACACACATGAAAGCACTGGGTTTATTGCATCAGCTACACTAGAGGCAGGAGCAGTAGGGGATTGCTTGAGAGGTTAGTATCAGTAGTCTAGGATGGTGTGGGCCTTTGCACAGTCATTTATTTGATTGGCACCTTAATCACTGCTGCACACCACATTGTTTGGCAGCAGGGGTGTATGGCAGGTAGATATGGTGGGGGGTAGAGGGCAGGCAGAGGCAGTGGGGAACTGGGAATGTTGGTGACTGAGGGACACAAGGGACGACAAAGGAGTTAGTGGTGGACAAAGGGGGCAGTGAAGGGGGGCATACAGCGGGCAAAGGTAGACTATGGGCAGAGATTGGAGGGGTGATTGCTGGTAGCAGACGTGAACAGCGGAGATGGCAGTGGTGGACAACAGGCAGGGGTGGCTGGTGAGTAAAGGTGGGAGGGAGGATGGTGGGTAGCAACGACATGGGGTATACAGCGGTACAGTGGGTGGCAGTTGTGGAGAATAGATGCCTATTATCCCGCTGCGGGGGGGAGGAGGAGGGGTGTCCACATTTAAAGAGAAGGTGCATTGCCCCACAAGACTTGTAGAGGAGGTGTCCGCAAGTGTTCCTTAAAGGAAGGTCTCTCTCTGAGTTTGGAGTCAATCAGAATGGCAAACGTGATCAACTTCTCCATATCTGTAGGTATGTCTTGGGCTGCTATCTCATCTTTGATGTTAGCTGGGAGACCATGAGAAAAAGAAGTCATGGGGGCCCCTTTGTTCCAAGCGTCTTCTGCTGCCAGAGTATGGAATTCAATGGTGTAATCAACAACAGTTTTTGTACTCTGTTTGATGGACATGAGGCTCTTGGCAGCAGAAGTGGAGCGAGCGGGAACGTCAAATGCCCTTTTAACCACGTACAGACCAGAAGATTTGGTTGCTTAATGACCAGGCCATTTTTTGCGATACAGCACTGCGTCGCTTTAACTGAAATTGCGCAGTCATGCGACGTTGTACCCAAACAAAATTGACGTTCTTTTTTTCCCACAAATAGAGTTTTCTTTTGGTGGTATTCGATCACCTCTGCGCTATAGATAAAAAAAGAGCAACAATTTTGAAAAAAAACAATATTTTTTACTTTTTGCTATAATAAATATCCCCAAAATGTTTTTAAAAAACGAATTTCTTCCTCCGTTAATATATATTCTTCTACATATTTTTGGTAAAAAAAATTGCAATAAGCGTATATTGATTGGTTTGTGCAAAAGTTATGGCGTCTACAGTTTATGGGAAAGATTTATGGCATTTTTATGGCATTTTTATTATTATTTTTTTTACTAGTAATGGCGATTATCTGCGATTTTTAGCTATAAAAATGCACTGATTACTCTGTAAATGTTACTGGTAGGGAAGGGGCTAACACTAGGGGGAGATTAAGTGGTTAAATGTGTTCCTTAGTTAGTGTTTCTAACTGTATGGGGATAGGACTGACTGGGGGAGGAAACGTATCATTGTTCCTACTCAGTAGGAACAAATGATATGTCTCCTTTCCCCTGACATAACAGGGATTTGTGTGTTTACACAAATCCCTGTTCCTGCTCTCGTGAACGCGATCGCAGGTGGCCGGCAGTGATCGCGCCCACCAGCCACTCGCATTGGGTTCCCCTCTGTGCAGCGGGCACGCCTGCTATCGCCCTTAAAGGTACAGGTGTCCCCATATGGCGATTCGCGATAACGAACCACTTTGCCGACACATATTGGCGTTAGCCGGTCAGCAAGTGCTTAAAGGAAGCCACAAACTCTGGGTAACTTAGGACAATGGGTTTTTGTGTCTCCCATAGAGGGTTTGCCCAGGCCAAGGCTCTATCAGAAAGTAAAGAAATGATGAAGCCTACTTTGCTTCTGTCTGTGGGGGAATGCCTGGGGCAGCATCTCAAAGTATATCCCAGCCTGGTTGAGAAACCCTCTGCATTGAACTGGATTGCCCCCAAATCGCAATTGCTGTAAAAATCACACCTTTTAATAAGTGGTAAAAATGGTACAAATAGTTAACGTAGTCAAAACATAGACAGGGTTCAGTAATCAAAGTGGGTAGTCAGTGCCAGTAAATCAGGAAGCCAGAGATTAGCGTAGTCGGAGACAGCAAACAGATCAGGAACCAGAAGACGACAGCCAAGTAAGTCTTTAACAGGAACACAGCAGATAATCTTCAGGTATGTTGACCAAGGCGAAGGCATGGGAGAATTGAACCAGGCAGTTTAAATGGCCAGAAGGGGCTGGCTGATGAGCAGGAACTGATCACCAGGTGAGGCATTATGGAACGATGAGTGCTGGCAATTAACCGACAGCTGAGCACTGAGAAGGGAGGGCTGAGCCCAGCCCTGATACAGATCTGTTAGTAAAAGCAGCACATGTCACACACATGAAACATGTTAGGCACACAGTTAACCCCTTCATTGCTCCTTGTTATGAACCCAGCCAGTGCCATTAATATAGTGTACACTATACAGTATTTTAGCTGATCACTGTATTAGTGTCACTATTGATGTCAGTGTCAGTTAAGCCATACAGCCATAGATGGTTAGAATTTTGCCCATTTTAGCAGGGATCAGCTAAGATTTGAACCATCTATGGGCAGGCGGATTGTACCCAAGTAATAGATCGACTTGAGTACAACCAGCCTGTGCGATTTTTACATGCGATTATTGTTTCAAGGCGGGGTTGAGGGTGGGGCTGAAGGGGGCCCCATCAGGTAGGCTGTACAGGGCCCCATGATTTCTATCAGCGGCCCTGTAGACAGTTATCACCAAAACAAGTGTCTCCGTTAAAAGATTTCCCTTCTTTTCTTGTGCTGGCGACAACACAAAATGGGAAAAAAAATAAATCAGAAAGATTTTATACATTAGGTCTATGGTAACAAATTTAAAAGAGCTTACAGTAGGAATTCTCTGTGTTAGTAACCATGCGATGTCCAAAAGCTTAAAGGGTAACTCCAATTTTGAAGGGAAAAAAATAGCAAATAACGAAAAAATAACATAGCGTATACAATTTCAACACAAGTCATATTGTAATTGAATGTTATTAAAAATTACCTTTCTTTTTCAGTCTGCAGCCACTGTAATTTTCCTGAAAATACGATGCAATATGACTACCTGGAGGTGCCCTGTCTACAGGATACCCTACAGAAACATAATTCCCTGCTTGTGTGATTGGCTCACCAATTTTCCCAGAAGTCTGCACTAAGATACAAGTCAGATTTCAGGCATCCCCTGCAACAAAAATGTCATTTTTGGTGAGATAATTCAAAAGGAAATCATGGCTAAAAGGGCTAAAATGGATGCAGGCTCAGCAGCTTTCCTCATTAAAACCCTGCAGGTGCACAGCTGATTGATAATTATGAAACCACTCCCATTAGACTCACTGAGCACAGGGGCACAGAGAAACACACAGGGATTTCTTCAGGATAAAAAAATGTAGGAATCTGCAACAAAATTTGTTAAAATCCATATAGAGCTCACCCAGAGGGGGAATGCTTTTTTCTCAACAAAAGTTACAGTGGCTACAGGTGTTGCTCTACCACTTAAGAAAACAGGTGTATAGGCGCTGCAACCTTCCTATATAAAAGCTTGGCCCAGTCCTCAGACCTTGAGGCTGCTGACACCTCCAACGTACCAGAATAAGGAAAGGGATGGTCGGTTGCTCTACCACTAGTTTTGTATATTAATGAGACAAAACTTTGCTGGCAGTTGGCAAAGGATATCATTTCACTACCATGCAGGGATCACATCCAAGCTATCGTTGGAAATACACTTAGAAAAACACATCTGCAGAATGACAACACATTTAGTCAAAGTGACATGCTGTGTGCAAAACTGATGCATCAATAAAAAAGGGAATCATGAAACAGACACAACATCATAGGCTTCCAGGGTATACTATAAGATATATAAGTAAAATGGAAGTGCAGTTACAGCACTGATAAAAAGTCCAAACTTATTTTTTATATCCCAGATTTATATAGCACTAGCATATAATGCCATGTTTTACTTAAAATATTTGAACCATTAGCATTCGTCCCAGCCTTAGTGGTTCTTTTGGTACATGGGGGAGATTTACAAAGGTTCATACACTTTAAATCCTTGCAAAAGATGCACCGTTTGTAAATGTATGTGCATATTTTACAAACATAACACGGATTACTATTGCTAAATTATGCACACCTGTGCTAAATAATCTGTACTACAGGATTTATGAGCACTGAAATGTGGCCCTGGGGAAAATTCAATACACAGTAACTCATTAAAAAACAAACGATAATAAACAAGATGTGAACATAACTCTTATAATAGGGCACTGTCTGGTAACATGGCATCACTATGGCTATTATATAACGGCATCATAAAACGGAACTGTTGTCAAATGGGTGACATGCCATTATGGATAAGATTCAGGTTCAGGTCAGACATTGGTTTTCGAAGTGAACCCAGCCTGATTGTAACTCACAGACCCTGTGAACTAATGCAGCAATTCACTCACAATAGTAGGGTATTTTCTTTAGAATAAATTGCATTTTGTAGCAACACTTTATTTAAAAAAAAAGGGGGGGGGGGCTTGTGTTTCATTTTTTTATTGTAGAGCTTTTTTGTGTCAATTTATTTTTTGTTTTCCCCATGGCTTCCTATTAACAAAAGGCCCCAAGCATGTTATATAAAGGATTTCTAAGTTTTCAGTGTTGTCCTCTAAGCTGCATTAAAATGCTCTCCAACTCAAGTTTTGGGGTACATGTCCCCCATATCAGTGCACAGCTACCCATGCCATTTTTTTCAACAATACTCATTTAATAGCCTTGAAAAAAGGCCAAAAATATAACAAGATTCCCACAAAATTCCGCGGGGTTCAGCGCCAAGTTCTGGGTTACTAGTCTACCAGTAAATCTAAACCTTAAAGTGGTTGTAAAGGTAAAGAAAAATTACAGTCAAATCCTCTGTTTTTTTAATATCTCTGATTCCTCCAATCTTGAGGAACAGCAGGGAGGGGCCAAGATCCCCACTGACACTGGGGCGGATCCAAGGGGGGCAACAGGGCAATTGCCCCCCCCAGAAATTAGTTGCGGGTGAGTGAGCGGATGGCTCGACGGGCTCGTGAGTGAGCAGGCAGCTTGGCAGTAGGGCAGCTCGGTGGGTGGGTGAGTGAGCGAGTGGCTCGGCAGGCGGGTGAGTGAGGGAGTGGGCGGCTTGGTGGGTGAGTGGGCAGGCCAGTTGGCAGGGGAGTCAGTGCTGTGTTTTGGCCTAGGCCAACAAGGCCTAGGGCAGCACTTTGCGGGGGGGCGGCAAAAGGCCGCCCCCCCCCCGAGAACGGCACCTGCGCCCTCTTCCCGCACAACAGGGCCACCAGGAGTACAGCTTAGGAGTGGCGTCGCGTGTGCGGAGGGAGCCAGAAAGCTGTCAAGCCGCCCCTGTGAAGCCTTGCTTCTCTCTCTGAATGGCCCTCTGCTGTGGCCAATTATGGGGAGGGAAACAGCGGGGAGGAAGCTGGGCGGCGGCGCAGGGAAACCAATTAGAGCCTCTCTCTCTCTTCTCTCTTCGGCTGACAGAAAGGGGAGGGGGGCGAGCGGGGGAGTTCTCTGGTAAATTGAGCAGCAGCGCTGTGACAGGGAGAGGAGAGATGCGGGCTGTCTGTGAATCTCCCCCGCTCGCCCCCTCCTCTTTCTGTCAGCCAAAGAGAGAGAGAGCGGCTCTAATTGGTTTCCCTGCGCCGCCGCCCAGCTTCCTGACCGCTGTTTCCCTCCCCATAATTGGCCACAGCAGAGGGCCAATCAGAAGACTCTGGGGGCATCATGGGAAAAGTAGTCCCTGAAGAGTGGCGCCCCTGTGTGTCCACAAACATGCTACAGCCCCTAGCATGCATGCACTCTGCTGGGGGGTGTTACAGGAGGAGAAAAAGAGTACTGTGCTGGGGGAAGCCAGAGAGGGAGCCACGCTGTACCCGCACCACCAGAGCCACGCTGTACCCACACCACCAGAGAGCCACGCTGTACCCGCACCACCAGAGCCACGCTGTACCCGCACCACCAGAGAGCCACGCTGTACCCGCACCACCAGAGAGCCACGCTGTACCCGCACCACCAGAGAGCCACGCTGTACCCACACCACCAGAGCCACTCTGTACCCGCACCACCAGAGAGAACCACACTGTACCCGCACCACCAGAGCCACACTGTACATGCACCACCAGAGAGAACCACACTGTACCCGCACCACCAGAGAGAGCCACACTGTACCTGCACCACCAGAGAGAGCCACGCTGTACCCGCACCACCGGAGAGCCACGCTGTACTCACACCACCAGAGAGAGAGCCACGCTGTACCCGCACCACCATAGAGAGAGCCACGCTGTTCCTGCACCAACAGAGAGCCACGCTGTACCTGCACCACCAGACAGGGAGCCATGCCACCAGAGAGAGCCACGCTTTTCCCGCACCACCAAAGAGAGAGCCACGCTGTACCTGCACCACCAGACAGGGAGCCACGCCACCAGAGAGGGCCACGCTTTTCCCGCACCACCAAAGAGAGAGCCACGCTGTATCTGCACCACCAGAGGGGGAGAAAGATGAAGCCACTGCCGGGGTACAGACATGCTACACTACTGATTAGAGTCAGCCTGGGCAACCCAGAGTGAGCGAACGTCCAGCCGGAGGGATCACTGTTGCAGTTTCACTGGGTCTGGTAAGAGAGCCTGTTGGCCATTATCCATTACTGTTCCCAGGGACTGAGCTATTAGGAAGTGCCTAACCTGATATCCTCTAGGCCTTATTGACCGCCAAAATGAGCTCCAATGCTGGGCCTCCAGTCCAAAAATTAAGGGGGGGGGGGGACACAATTTTTACCACACCAGGTGACACCAAACCTAGTGACGCCACTGTCCCAGAGCCCACAACAAGTTCCGGCACTGAGCTTCGGTAACTGGCCATACAGGGTGCACTAGCGTGGGCACCCAGGACATCTGCCACCCGGGGTCCCACAAGCGCCGATCAGCTTTTCGTAGCAGCCACCACCTCTCTCCCCACTGTCAGCCACACACACTCCTCGGCTCCTCCTCCTTCTCGGCTCTAATGTTCTAGTGTACACAGTCAGGAGGAGGAGGAGTCACAGAGGAGGGACACGACTTCAGTGCAAAAGCCACGCTGCCGGTCTGAGGTCTGTGTATAGTTTACAGTGGAGGGGGACACAGTAACCGGGAAGGGGGCAGATAACAGATGCACACATGGATGAGGGGGGGGGGGAATGGGATATGTGCTGGGTGCTTTGAGAGGGGAGAGGATATGTGCTAGTGGGGGGGTCTGATCCTCCCCTCCCAAAGCACCCAGCACATATCCCCTTACCCCCCAAATGAAAAAATGCGGCATCCCTCTCTGTCCTCCTCCTGTGGTGTCCCTCTGTCCTCTTCCCATGAAGATGACAGGGCGGATCTTAAAAAGGAAGAGGTGTGGCCTTGACAGGAAGGGGTGGGTCATATTTAAATTAGGGGGTGCGCGAGCTTAGTCAGGCCTAGGGCAGCACAAAACCTAAATACACCACTGAGGTGAGTGGGTGGCTGGCAAATCTGTGGGCCGGCAGGCGGGGGAGCAGAGAGTTGACATCATCTCTCACCGCCCGGCGCCCGCCCTGCATCCCTGTAGTTCTGCCCTCAGTGTTCAGGCAGCTGCAGGCAGCAGAGAGATTACATCATCTCTCTGCTGCCTGACTTCGCTCTGGGACACAGAAAGTGACAATCCCCACCCTAGCAGAAAAGTGACAATTGTAGCTGGCATGTGACAATCCTCAACATGTGGCAGGTGACATGGCAAGTGACAATTCACAACTTGTGGCAGGTGATGTGGCAAGTGATAATCTGCATCTGGTGACAGGTGACGTGGCAGTGACAATCTGCAACTTGTGGCAGGTGAAGTAGCAAGTGACAATCTGCATCTGGTGATAGGCGATGTAGCAAATGACAATCCGCAATGCGTGGCAGGTGATGTGGCAAGTGACAATCTGCAACTTGTGGCAGGTGAGGTGGCAAGTGACAATCCGTAACTTGTGGCAGGTGACAATCCGCAACGTGTGGCAGGCGACGTGGCAAGTGATAATCCGCAACTTGTGGCAGGTGATGTGGCAAGTGACAATCTGCAACTTGTGGCAGGTGAGGTGGCAAGTGACAATCCGCAACTTGTGGCAGGTGATGTGGCAAGTGACAATCTGCACCTGATGGCAGGCGATGGTGGCAAGTGACACACTCCAGGCTTCCACTGTATCTGCATTATGGTGAGTTGAACTATTTCATTTTATATAACAATGTAATAATAGAAATAATGCGCTTCAATCATCCTGACACCATAACGACCATGGTGCCGGGATGCTTGAAGCACCAACACCAGCCATTTCCCCGATAAATTACCCGCAAAAAAAATTATTTCCTGGCAGTGCCTCTCCCGAGACTAGACCCTGGATCCACTCCTGCACTGACATCAACCATGGAGGTCACGTGACCGTTGTGCTGGTCGCTCAGCCCTTCCTGCTGTGGCCCTTAATTGGGGGAGAAGAGCGGCCGGAGGTCACGTGACCGGCCAGAAGACATCAAAGAAAAGTTATTTACAGGCATCGTTTTAAAAAAACATGTACACAGGAGTAGGAGAGATTAAAAGAACAGAGGAGCTTGCAGTGGCAGCGTCCAAAAGGGCGCACGGGCACTGCCCCCTCTCTCCAGCCACCCCTCTAGCACCAATAGATAGGTCCATGCATTGCATGAATCTATCTATGGCTGCCACTGCCACCCCCTATTCAGGTGCCTGGGCCCTTTTCGAGCGCTGGGCGCCTGAATTACAGCGGCAGGGTTTTTTTTTTAAGTACCTGATTAGAGCCATAGGCTCTAATAGGTGTCAAAAAAGGGCTGGGCGCTCGCAGGTCACTCAGCTGTGTTAGAAAAGCGAATGAATATTCGTTTTCCTAACACAAAACCGCCTCTCTGTCAATCAGGTTCTCGGATCTGTTACCCATCACCTGATTGGCTGAAATGACAGGCGCTGTAATTGGACGCCTATCAGGCGTCCAATCATAGCAGAGGACGAGAGAAGACATCGAGGAGCTGTCCCACCACTACCTAGACAGGGTAAGTACAGACGGCGGGCGGGGGGCACACTGGCAGCATTTGATATGGCACAGTGGCTGCTTTTGATGGGGCACAGTGGGAGCATATGATGTCACAGTGGCTGCATTTGATGGGCACAGTGGTTGCATTCGATGTTGCACAGTTGCTGCATTTGATGGGGCACAGTGGCTGCATAAGATGGGCACAGTTGCTGCATAAGATGGGCACAGTAGCTGTATTTAATGGGGCACAGTGGCCGCATTTGATGGCACATTGGAAGCATTTGATATGGCATAGTGGCTGCATTTGATGGACACAGTGGCTGCATTTGATGGCACAGTGGCTGCATTTGATGACACAGTGGCTGCGTTTGATGGCATAGTGGCTTCGTTTGATGGCACAGTGGGGCTGCAATTGATGGGGTTTTTTTCCCAGAATTTTTCAGTTTATTTGCGCCCCCCCCCTCTTAAAAAAATTTTGAGCACCAGCTGCCACTGGGAGCTGGCTGTAATTGTAAATGTGATAGGTGACATAACAGGTGAGCATTTAGAAAATATGAACAGAGGATTGTCATCCTATGACAGGAAGTGTCCAAACAAAGACCTTGATGGTTGTATCAATAAGTATTATTTTAATTAAATCTGAAGATACCGTCAGGTCCATAAATATTGGGACATCAACACAAATCTAATCTTTTTGACTCTATACACCACCACAATGGATTTGAAATTAACAAGATGTGCTTTCACTGCAGACTTTCAGCTTTAATTTGAGGGTATTTACATCCAAATCAGGTGAACGGTGTAGGAATTACAACAGTTTGTATATGTGCCTCCCACATTTTAAGGGACCAAAAGTAATGGGACAATTGGCTGCTCAGCTGTTCCATGGCTAGGTGTGTGTTATTCCCTCATTATCCCATTTACAAGGAGCAGATAAAAGGTCCAGAGTTCATTTCAAGTGTGCTATTTGCATTTGGAATCTGTTGCTGTCAACTCTCAATATGAGATCCAAAGAGCTGTTACTATCAGTAAAGCAAGCCATCATTAGGCTGAAAAAACAAAACAAACCCATCAGAGAGATAGCAAAAACATTAGGTGTGGCCAAATCAACTGTTTGGAACATCCTTAAAAAGAAAGAACGCACCGGTGAGCTCAGCAACACCAAAAGACCCCGAAGACCACAGAAAACAACTGTGGTGGATGACCAAAGAATTCTTTCTCTGGTGAAGAAAACACCCTTCACAACAGTTGGCCAGATCAAGAACACTCTCCAGGAGGTAGATGTATGTGTGTCAAAGTCAACAATCAAGAGAAGACTTCACCAGAGTGAATACAGAGGGTTCACCACAAGATGTAAACCATTGGTGAGCCTCAAAAACAGGAAGGCCAGATTAGAGTTTGCCAAAGGACATCTAAAAAGGCCTTCACAGTTCTGGAACAACATCCTATGGACAGATGAGACCAAGATCAACTTGTACCAGAGTGATGGGAAGAGAAGAGTATGGAGAAGGAAAGGAACTGCTCACGATCCAAAGCACACCACCTCATCAGTGAAGCATGGTGGTGGTAGTGTCATGTCGTGGGCATGTATGGCTGCCAATGGAACTGGTTCTCTTGTATTTATTGATGATGTGACTGCTGACAAAAGCAGCAGAATGAATTCTGAAGTGTTTTGGGCCATATTATCTGCTCATATTCAGCAAAATGCTTCAGAACTCATTGGACAGTGCTTCACAGTGCAGATGGACAATGACCCGAAGCATACTGCAAAAGCAACCAAAGAGTTTTTTAAGGGAAAGAAGTGGAATGTTATGCAATGGCCCAGTCAATCACATGACCTGAATCCGATTGAGCATGCAATTCACTTGCTGAAGACAAAACTGAAGGGAAAATGCCCCAAAAACAAGCAGGAACTGAAGACAGTTGCAGTAGAGGCCTGGCAGAGCATCACCAGGGATGAAACCCAGCGTCTGGTGATGTCTATGCGTTCCAGACTTCAGGCTGTAATTGACTGCAAAGGATTTGCAACCAAGTATTAAAAAGTGAAAGTTTAATGGATGATTGTTAATCTGTCCCATTACTTTTAGTCCCTTAAAAAGTGGGAGGCACATATACAAACTGTTGTAATTCCTACGCTGTTCACCTGATTTGGATGTAAATACCCTCAAATTAAAGCTGAAAGTCTGCAGTTAAAGCACATCTTGTTTGTTTCATTTCAAATCTATAGTGGTGGTGTATAGAGCCAAAAAGATTATAATTGTGTCAATGTCCCAATATTTATGGACCTGACTGTATAAAGAGACTGAAAATTACTTTTGTAATTATATTGACATGTTAAGGTTGACACTCTTCCTCTAGAAAAATGGGTTCTAGTTTACTTTACCAGTTGGTACACAATTACAGTATTGGGGCTCCCCTTTGATTTATGTCCCAGTTCACATTATACCTAAAATCAATACTGCATCTGGAGTATGTATGAAAAAAATAAATGCAGAAGTTTTAACACGAGTTACATTAATTACAAAAAAATTCCCCATAAATATATCAGAGACTACTGGGTTGATTCGCTAAGCTGACATAACAATGATCAAGTGCAAAGTGCAGTGATTCAGAGCAACGAATCAAAAATAATGTATTAACTGATCTGTCTACAGTAAAATAGGCTACTGTGGGTTACTGCACCTTATTATAGCTCTTCGCAAGTGTAATTATGGCATTTCAAATTAAACTCAAACTTAAACTCAGACATGAACTTTCCTGTTACATAACATTTTCAATGTCAGCCTTGTAAATTTTCATTTTACCTAATTGTTTGTCATTCAATCTAATTTTAGGCCCAAGTAAACCTTCAAATTTAGAATTATCTGAAAGTAAACTTCCAGGTATATTATTATTTCATCTAATTCTTTGTTAAAGTATGTGATGCCTCACTTGGTATGTGAGATTTGGGTAGGGGTGGGTACCATCATCCTAATTAGATTAATAGAGAGAGGGACGGGTTAACCTGAACTACTCCAAAAAAATGCCCAGTAACGCCTGTGGTGATGGAAGGACTATCTCGGTACCCAGTATTTGGAGAAGGTTATATTATATTAAAAAATATACATTTATTAGAGAGAATACATAAAATAAAGTCACAACAAGACAGATTAAAGAATTGTTGTAAGTAATGTCATTAGGTTAACAAATATGTGCTCTAAAACCCATAGGGTGGATGGAGACAAGTTGATGCGGGTGGAGATTCCTCAACAAGTTTCGCGACGTGTCTCGCTTCTTTGGAGGTGTCAACCAGAGCATCTAGAAGTAGACAGATACAGTCTCATAGTTACACAAGTATTGCACAGGTTTTACAACTTCATAATGGCTAAGCTACCAGATGAAACTAAATTGATGGAGTTTGATAGACAACGGCGTAACTCACCAGTGGAAAACCCAGGAGGACAAACGGCTTTGAGGCACCCTAAACGGGAGTCTCACCCCAGGCGGACACGGGAGGCAATAAACATGGAACTGGCTGGAATAGTGTAAAGAGAAGATCTCCATGTAACGGTAATGTGGGAGCCACACTCGAGCACACACGAGGGAATAAGGATGAAGTAGTGAAAAGTAAATAGAAAAATACAGGGGAAAGAGAAAGAACAGGAGAAAGTAGGGGAGGGGGGAAAGGAAGAACTGGGGGAAGGGGGGGGACGGGAGGGGAAAGATACGGGGTGGAAGATGTTGGGGGGGGGGGAGGGAAGGAGGAGGGAAAGAGAAGGGAAGGGAAGAAGGGAAAATTGAGTAAGGGGTAGCTAGATGGTGCTGTAGTGATAAGACATAGCCAGAAAAATAGAATGAAAGAAGAACAAACCAAATTGGTGTGCAGGGAGTTGAGCTGGATAGTACACACCCTATGGTATCCTTAGTTGAATGTAACACCCGAGAATGACAGCACACTGGATTGGTTTGCAAGGCTAGGTAAAACAAAAAAAGAAAAATATGTATACCGCGCTACCTGATAAGAATAAAACATTTATAAAAAGCTGCAGCTCAAAAATGTGAGATATACACAAATACAGTAAATAATATAAAAAACCTGAGCAGCGCTACAAAAAGTGAATAACATATATAAAAAATAGGAATAAATACGGTCAAAGGATCCGTGATGGACCCAAAGAGATATACACAATTAACAATATAAGTGCCAAAAACCATAAAGGGGTGGTAAAAATTAGTCCCAACAATAAGAAATGTAGATGTAATGATGAAAAGTCAGTGAATAAAACCATCCAAAAGTGTTTGAAACAAATAAAAGATGAGGTTAGTCGATCACACAGACACCAACATGTGAGGAGATCTACCACCGTATGTACTGTACGCTTACCAGACGGCAAGCTTAAGTAAGCTTGTATGGCAACCTGACACTCAGTGGCTGGTAACGTCACACCACGGCTTTCCAGTGAAGGGCCAGAAACAGTGTAGCTCCATCCAGTACGACAGTCAGTAGGCGGGACATTACAGACAGGAGGATACAGGTCCCGCCTACTGATTGACATCGTACATAAATTCTGACAGCTCCTCTCTCTCTCTGCATGCAGTTATCATACAGGACAGTGTCACACTAAGTGGATCTTACGAGCCCCAATATCGGCAATGTTATACTGCCTCACAGACAGTGCGGGGTACACATTGCACATCAGCCCAGGCAGATCTCAGGATACAGACGGTATGGGGCTAAACACTGCTCGGGGGATTAGGGTGTGCCCAGGCACACCCCGTGGGCACGCCTATGGGTGCAACTTTGTTATTTTTCAACTTTATTTGTAGTCTTGTGTAAAAGTATTCCCATAAGATGTTAAGTGTTAAAATAATGGAATGGAACAGTAACCTTTTCTATACTTTATGCTTATTTGGCTGTGTTCCACTTGTTGGGTACTAACAGATCGACACGAACCAGACACCATGTGTGGTGCATACCTTGCAACTTGTGGTCCACATGGTGCAGAAGGAAGCAAGTGTGAAGAGAATTACTGGATGAAGTAAGATCAATAGTGAACCTCTTCTGCAAGTCTTCCATTGCAACACTGAAGATATTGGAGCATAATGGTCTTAATGTTTTAAATGACTGCCCCACATGCTGGTCAGTACTCCTCAAACTGAAAGAGTCGGCCTGCCAAATTGCAAACATCATGGGATGCTCCCTAGTGAATGGCAAAAGCTCACATCATTGCATGATCTAGAGCTGCTTTTTACAGAACATACTAAAACCCTTCAGAGTGTCACCATGTCCCTGCCCTCTTTGATCTACTCAACCACTTTGAGGACTTTAAACAGAACACTAGCTACACAATTGCACAGAGGATGAAAAGGAGTGTGAACCAGCGTTTTGCTTCATTCTTGGATCCATCTGATTAAATGTTTTCGCCATTTGCAGCAGCTGCTTGTTTTGTCAACCCTACTATCTGTGAAATACTTGTTGATGTGGCGGATGAGAATATTCAGGAACTGCTTAAAAAGGCAGAGGAGTATGTGGTAAGAAAATCCACATTGCCAAACACACAACATGAGGAATTGTCTGATGATGATGTGGAACTTTTGCAGGAAGTGGAAGAAGCACCGGCATCCACATCTAAGCAGCCAGTCTTTCGGTTTCTTTCTAAATGCCGCAGAAGACCCAGGCAGAGGATATCTCCAAACAGCATAGAAGAGCAGATCAGAAAATATAAGAAAGAGCTTTTGCACAAAGTTGCCACCATCAGTGAGGACAGCGCAACAGATCTTTGGCTGTCAAAGAGTGACACTTTTTATCGCCAGCTGAAACCTTTTGCATTAGACCTACTGGCTATGCCAGCTTCTCACGCCTGTGCAGAGAGGGTATTCAGTGTCACAGGTGACCTCTCTAGAGGCCAGTGCAATAGAGCAAAGGGTCATGTTGGCATAAAATGCTTTTCTTAAAATGAATTGAAACAAGTAGAAGTGTTTTATTCTCCAGGTTTTTCTATTTCTAACATAAGAAGCATACCCAATACTTATGGGTTGTGTATAAGAAAAAAGAGAGCACACTCACATAGCCACATCCGTAATTGAGAGGGGAACAATAAAGCAAAGGGATACTAACTAGGTATCCCTGGATCTGACTTTAAAGGTATAAGAAACAATAGTGAATAGGGATGAGCTTCGAGTTCGAGTCGAACTCATGTTCGACTCGAACATTGGCTGTTCGCAAGTTCACCGAACAGCGAACAATTTGGGGTGTTCGCGGCAAATTCGAATGCCGCGGAACACCCTTTAAAAGTCTATGGGAGAAATCAAAAGTGCTAATTTTAAAGGCTAATATGCAAGTTATTGTCATAAAAAGTGTTTGGGGACCTGGGTCCTGCCCCAGGGGACATGGATCAATGCAAAAAAAAGTTTTAAAAACGGCCGTTTTTTCAGGAGCAGTGATTTTAATAATACTTAAAGTCAATCAATAAAAGTGTAATATCCCTTTAAATTTCGTACCTGGGGGGTGTCTATAGTGTGCCTGTAAAGGGGCGCATGTTTCCTGTGTTTAGAACAGTCTGACAGCAAAATGACATTTTGAAGGAAAAAACTCATTTAAAACTACCCGCGGCTATTGCATTGCCGACAATACACATAGAAGTTCATTGATAAAAACGGCATGGGAATTCCCCAAAGGGGAACCCCGAACCAAAATTAAAAAAAAAAAATGATGTGGGGGTCCCCCTAAATTCCATACCAGGCCCTTCAGGTCTGGTATGGATATTAAGGGGAACCCCGGCCAAAATTTTAAAAAAAAAATGACGTGGGGTTCCCCCTAAATTCCATACCAGACCCTTCAGGTCTGGTATGGATTTTAAGGGGAACCCCGCGCCAAAAAAAAAAACAAAAACGGCGTGGGGTCCCCCCAAAAATCCATACCAGACCCTTATCCGAGCACGCAACCTGGCAGGCCGCAGGAAAAGAGGGGGGGACAAGAGTGCGGCCCCCCCTCCCTCCTGAACCGTACCAGGCCACATGCCCTCAACATTGGGAGGGTGCTTTGGGGTAGCCCCCCAAAACACCTTGTCCCCATGTTGATGAGGACAAGGGCCTCATCCCCACAACCCTGGCCGGTGGTTGTGGGGGTCTGCGGGCGGGGGGCTTATCGGAATCTGGAAGCCCCCTTTAACAAGGTGACCCCCAGATCCCGGCCCCCCCCCTGTGTGAAATGGTAAGGGGGTACATAAGTACCCCTACCATTTCACGAAAAAAGTGTCAAAAATGTTAAAAATGACAAGAGACAGTTTTTGACAATTCCTTTATTTAAATGCTTCTTCTTTCTTCTATCTTGCTTCATCTTCTGGTTCTTCTGGCTCTTCTGGTTCTTCTGGTTCTTCCTCCGGCGTTCTCGTCCAGCATCTCCTCCGCGGCGTCTTCTGTCTTCTTCTCCTCGGGCCGCTCCGCACCCATGGCATGGGGGGGAGGCTCCCGCTCTTCTCTTCTTCTCTTCTTCTTTTCTTCTTTTCTTCTTTTCTTCTCTTCTTCTCTTCTTCTCTTCTTCTTCATTTTCTTCTCCGGGCCGCTCCGCAATCCATGCTGACATGGAGGGAGGCTCCCGCTGTGTGACGGCGCTCCTCGTCTGACAGTTCTTAAATAACGGGGGGGCGGGGCCACCCGGTGACCCCGCCCCCCTCTGACGCACGGTGACTTGACGGGACTTCCCTGTGGCATTCCCCGTGACGTCACAGGGAAGTCCCGTCAAGTCACCGTGCGTCAGAGGGGGGCGGGGTCACCGGGTGGCCCCGCCCCCCCCGTTATTTAAGAACTGTCAGACGAGGAGCGCCGTCACACAGCGGGAGCCTCCCTCCATGCCAGCATGGATTGCGGAGCGGCCCGGAGAAGAAAATGAAGAAGAAGAGAAGAAGAGAAGAAGAGAAGAAGAGAAGAAGAGAAGAAGAGAAGAAGAGAAGAAGAGAAGAAGAGAAGAAGAGAAGAAGAGAAGAAGAGAAGAAGAGAAGAAGAGAAGAGCGGGAGCCTCCCCCCATGCCATGGGTGCGGAGCGGCCCGAGGAGAAGAAGACAGAAGACGCCGCGGAGGAGATGCTGGACGAGAACGCCGGAGGAAGAACCAGAAGAACCAGAAGAGCCAGAAGAACCAGAAGATGAAGCAAGATAGAAGAAAGAAGAAGCATTTAAATAAAGGAATTGTCAAAAACTGTCTCTTGTCATTTTTAACATTTTTGACACTTTTTTCGTGAAATGGTAGGGGTACTTATGTACCCCCTTACCATTTCACACAGGGGGGGGGCCGGGATCTGGGGGTCACCTTGTTAAAGGGGGCTTCCAGATTCCGATAAGCCCCCCGCCCGCAGACCCCCACAACCACCGGCCAGGGTTGTGGGGATGAGGCCCTTGTCCTCATCAACATGGGGACAAGGTGTTTTGGGGGGCTACCCCAAAGCACCCTCCCAATGTTGAGGGCATGTGGCCTGGTACGGTTCAGGAGGGAGGGGGGGCCGCACTCTCGTCCCCCCCTCTTTTCCTGCGGCCTGCCAGGTTGCGTGCTCGGATAAGGGTCTGGTATGGATTTTTGGGGGGACCCCACGCCGTTTTTTTTTTTTTTTTTTGGCGCGGGGTTCCCCTTAAAATCCATACCAGACCTGAAGGGTCTGGTATGGAATTTAGGGGGAACCCCACGTCATTTTTTTTTTTAAATTTTGGCCGGGGTTCCCCTTAATATCCATACCAGACCTGAAGGGCCTGGTATGGAATTTAGGGGGACCCCCACGTCATTTTTTTTTTTTAATTTTGGTTCGGGGTTCCCCTTTGGGGAATTCCCATGCCGTTTTTATCAATGAACTTCTATGTGTATTGTCGGCAATGCAATAGCCGCGGGTAGTTTTAAATGAGTTTTTTCCTTCAAAATGTCATTTTGCTGTCAGACTGTTCTAAACACAGGAAACATGCGCCCCTTTACAGGCACACTATAGACACCCCCCAGGTACGAAATTTAAAGGGATATTACACTTTTATTGTTTGACTTTAAGCATTATTAAAATCACTGCTCCTGAAAAAACGGCAGTTTTTAAAACTTTTTTTTGCATTGATCCATGTCCCCTGGGGCAGGACCCAGGTCCCCAAACACTTTTTATGACAATAACTTGCATATAAGCCTTGAAAATTAGCACTTTTGATTATTCATGTTCGTGTCCCATAGACTTTAACGGTGTTCGCATGTTCGAACGAACTTTTTTCCTGTTCGCATGTTCTGGTGCGAACCGAACAGGGGGGTGTTCGGCTCATCCCTAATAGTGAAGTATGAAAAAATAACAATATTTATTGAAAAAATACACATGACATCAATAAAGCATTCGAGAATAATAGGAGTAATAATAGGAGTTTATAAAAGTATCCGAGAGAAGGGCGACAATCTTTATGGTCTGGACTGGAATAGACACATGATCAGTGGAAGGCTATCTCCCAGGGGCTATTTATCATGTGTCTATTCCAGTAATTACTATAAAAGGACCACATTATCTGCTGGTGTGTAGGAGTTTATACTTTGTCAGCAATTAGGCATCTTTGGCATTAAAGCTTTAGTACTTCCTACCGTGGCTACTGGCTCTGGATGATTTTGATGGCACTGTTTTGCCCCTGTCTGGAAATTACCAGACTAATATTTCTCATCTACTTATGATAACAGATTTGGTCGTTTTCCGAATACCTATACTTAGACCATCAGGATTGTCGCCCTTCTCTCGGATACTTTTATATACTCCTGTTATTTGGATATCTACATATAGGGCTTAGTCTCTTACAAGACAGCGTGATCTGTTCTTTCTTTTGCTGTCTTTGAAACCTTGAATGCGTCCTGAAGAAGCCTAATGGTGAAACGCGTCAATGCACATGGGCTCACTGTCATGCTATATGATTTTTAATTCTCAAATGCTTTATTGATGTCATGTGTATTTTTTCAATAAATATTGTTATTTTTTCATACTTCACTATTGTTTCTTATGCCTTTAAAGTCCGATCTAGGGACACCTAGTTAGTATCCCTTTGCTTTTTTGTTTCCCACTTATGGGTTGTGCTTATTGTGATAGGAAGAATCAATAACATTTTTTATTGTCAATTAAATTCATAGGAAAAATGCACAGGCTACAAATGCCATTAGTATGTGGAACAATAACAACCGCCACGTTTTATCAACTCCTCTCTCTCAGCATTGACAAATTTGACAATAGAGGTAAATATCACACTAATGAAAAAGAAAAATAGATCAGTAACTGTCAAAAAGGGCAGCCTTATGTCGGAGTCCTGCCCCAGTAGTCTTTTTGTGTGATATTTACCTCTATTGTCATTGCGAATGCTGAGAGAGAGGAGTTGATAAAAAGTGGTGACTGTTGTAATCCACTAATGGCATTATTGTAGACTGTGCACTTATTCTTAGAATGCATCTAAGAATTAGAACTGTTGAAATAATAAACTGACAGTAAACTGATTCTTATTGTAGAAATAAGCATTACCCTCAAGTATTGGTTTATTATGCTATACCAGACCACCAGTGGCACTACAGTGCCTGTGCACTGTGCTCTGTGTGCTCTGCTGTGCTTGTAAATGTACAGCTGTAGCCAAAAGTTTTGAGAATGACACCAATATTAATTTTCACAAAGTCTGCTGCTTTAGTGTTTTTAGATCTTTTTTGTCAGATGTTACTATGGTATACTGAAGTATAATTACAAGCATTTCATATGTGTCAAAGGCTTCTATTGACAATTACATTAACCACTTCCGGACCGCCCACCGTTGTTATACGTCGGTACTGTGAAGAAGAATATCATTGTGATGGCTGCAGCTAGCTGCCATAACCCGGTATCCTCTTCTTCAGCGGGCGGTCCGCTTCAAGATAAAAGTGGTCCCTGTGGCGGATTCACTGCAAGATCACTTTTATCGGCGGCGGGGGGGGCCTCCACCCCACGGAGCCGTCGGCAGAGGCGATTAGATCCTCTCTCTAGCCTGACATGGAGATAAGTGAGGGGAAGATGAACCACACCCTTCTCCATATCATGGCAAGGCAGAAGCAACATCAAAATGTCACTTCCGCTCATAGTTCTTAAAGGGCTTTTTTAAATTTTTTTTATTGCATTTTAGTGTAAATATGAGATCTGAGGTCTTTTTGACCCCAGATATCATTTTTAAAAGGTCCTGTCATGCTTTTTTTCTATTACAAGGGATGTTTACATTCCTTGTAATAGGAATAAAAGTGACACAATTTTTTTTTAAAGAACAGTGTAAAAATAAAAGGTAAAATAAATAAGGAAAAAAAAATGTAAAAATTGTAAACGCGTCCTGTCCCGCCAGGCTAGCGTGCAGAAGCGAACGCATACGTGAGTAGCGCCCGCATATGAAAACGGTGTTCAAATCGCACATGTGAGATGTCGCCGCGATCGGTAGAGCGAAAGCAATATAGTTCTAGCCTTAGACCTCCTCTGTAACTGAAATCATGCAACCTGTAAAGTTTTTTCAACAACGCCTATGGAGATTTTTAAGGGTAAATGTTTGTCGCCATTCCACGAGCGGGCGCAATGTTGAAGCATGACATGTTGGGTATCAATTTCATCGGCATAACATTATCTTTCACAATATAAAAGAAAATTGGGCTAACTTTACTGTTGTCTTATTTTTTAATTCATAAAATGTATTTTTTCCCAAAAAAGTACTCTTGTAAGACGCGCAAATACGGTGTGACAGAAAGTATTGCAACGACCGCCATTTTATTCTCTAGGTGTTAGAAAAAAATATATAATGTTTGGGGGTTCTAAGTAATTTTCTAGCAAAATAATGTTTTTAACTTGTAAACAACAAATCTCAGAAAGAGGCTCGGTCCTTAAGTGGTTTATGCAAAGAGTCAATATTTGCAGTGTTGAATTGACCCTTCTTTTTCAAAAACCTCTGCAATTCACCCTGGCATGTTGCCTTTGTCAATCAACTTCTGTGCCACATCCTGATTGATGGCAGCCCATTGTTGCATAATCAATGCTTGGAGTTTGTCAGAATTTGTGGGGGGACTTTTGTTCACCCGCCTCTTGAGGATTGACCACAAGTTCTCAATGGAATTAAGGTCTGGGGAGTTTCTTGGCCATGGACTTAAAATGTTTTGTTCCCCAAGCCACTCAGTTATCACTTTTGCCTTGTGGCAAGGTGCTCCACCATGCTGGAAAAGGCATTGTTCATCACCAAACTGTTCTTGGATGGTTAGGAGAAGTTGTTCTCGGAGGATGTTTCTGTACCATTCTTTATTCATGGCTGTGTTGTGAGTGAGTCCACTCCCTTGGCTGAGAAGCAACCCCACACATGAATGGTCTCAAGATGCTTTACTGTTGGAATGAGCATGACACAGGACTAATGATAATGTAGCGCAGTGCTCACCTTTTCTTCTCTGGGCAACAAGGTTTTCTGGATGCCCCAAACAATCAGAAAGGGGATTCATCAGAGAAAATGACTTTATTCCAGTCGTCAGCAGTCCAATCCCTGTACCTTTTGCAGAATATCAATCTGTCACTGATGTTTTTCCTGAAGTAGTGGCCTCTTTGCTGCCCTTCTTGACACCAGGCCAACCTGCTGAAATGTTTTGTAGTATTCTGTTCATTTTCTTGAACTGTTAACATTCATGTAAATGTGCACTGCATTGTGGCATCATCACGCAAAAAAATTTTGTTTTGATTTATTTTTTTACTTTAACGTTACCCTTTTGTCAAAAAAGCTATTTTCTTGTAACAAAACTTGGTTTTACTTAAATAAAGATGTTATATAACAACTAAATCTGTGTCTGTAGTGCATGTTCAAACCTTAACCCCTTCCCGCCGACCGTACGCAGATATGCGTACTCGGCTTTCCGGGGTTATACCGGGATGATGCCAATAAAAGTTAAAAAAAAAAAAAAAAATTTTAAACACAACTTATAAAGTAAAAAAATAAATAAAATAAATAAAAAAAAAAAAAAAAATTTTTTTTAAAGTGCCCCTGTCCCCGCGAGCTCGCGCAGCGAAGAAAACGCATACGGAAGTCGCGCCCGCATATGTAAACGGTGTTCAAACCACACATGTGAGGTATCGCCGCGATCGTCAGAGCGAGAGCAATAATTCTAGCCCTAGACCTCCTCTGTAGCTCAAACCTGATAACCGTAAAAATTTTTTAAAGCATCGCCTATGGAAATTTATAGGTACCGTAGTTTGTCGCCATTCCACGAGTGCGTGCAATTATAAAGGGTGACATGTTTGGTATCTATTTACTCGGCGTAACATCATCTTTCACATTATACAAAAAAATTGGGGTAACTTTACTGTTTGGATTTTTTAAAATTCATGAAAGTGTCACTTTTCCAAAAATTTGCGTTTAAAACACCGCTGCACAAATACCGTGTGATAAAAAATATTGTAATCGCCATTTTATTCTCTAGATTTTCTGCTAAAAGAATATATATAATGTTTGGGAACTCTAAGTAATTTTCTAGCAAAAAATACGGATTTTAACTTGTAAACACCAAATTTCAAAAATAGGCTTAGTCATGAAAGGTTAATACCATAAATAATAACATATTTGATTTTTCACTCCAGCAGTAGTATCTAATGAGTTTGGTAATGGTAGAGAAATGCTTAAATAATTCATTACAATTTAAATACACCCATTAGATTTTAGCTGACTAAAATGAGTTTTATTAAAATAAAATGATTTTAGTCGACTAAAATGTACTGGAGATTTTAGCCGACTAAAATGTAGGGCATTTTAGTTGACTAAAATGTACTGGAGATTTAGTCAACTAAATACGACTAAACCTAAAACAATTGCAGAAGACTAAAATGGGACTAAAACTAAATGCCATTTTAACCACTTACCGACCGCCGCACAACGATGTACGTCCAAACATTGGCGGCGGATATCGTTGTTATGGCAGCAGCTATAACCCTGGTATCCCTGTTTTCGTGCAGCGGTCGGCTTTCAGATAAAAGTGGTCCCTGCGGTGGATTCGCCGCGAGATCACTTTTATCGGTGGCGGGAGAGGGCCCCCCTCCCGCCACGATTCGGTGCCCTCCGCCGCTTACCGGAGCCGTCGGTAGCGGCGGAGGCGATCGCATCCGTCTCTGTCCTGTGTCTGGAGACGAGTGAGGCTAAGATGGCGCCCACTCGTCTCCATGACACTGCTGGGCAGAAGCGACGTCAAAACGTCACTTCCGTCCATGCCTCTTAAAGGCACATTTTTTCAAATGTCATTTTTTTAAATGACTTTTTTTTTTTTTTTTTTATTGCATTTTAGTGTAAATATGAGATCTGAGGTCTTTTTGACCCCAGATCTCATATTTAAGAGGTCCTGCCATGCTTTTTTCTATTACAAGGGATGTTTACATTCCTTGTAATAGGAATAAAAGTGACACCATTTTTTTTTTAAACAGTGTAAAAATAAATAAAATATTGTAAAATAAATAATAAAAAAAAAAAAAAAAAAAATTTTAAACCCCCCCGTCCCGACGAGCTCGCGCGAGTAGCGCCCGCATATGAAAACGGTGGTCAAACCACACATGTGAGGTATCGCAGCAACCGGTAGAGCAAGAGCAATAATTCTAGCCCTAGACCTCCTCTGTACCACAAAATATGCAACCTGTAGAATTTTTTAAACGTCGCCTATGGAGATTTTTGAGGGTAAAAGTTTGACGCCATTCCACGAGCGGGCGCAATTTTCAAGCGTGACATGTTGGGTATCAATTTACTTGGCGTAACATTATATTTCACAATATAAAAAAAATTGGGCTAACTTTACTGTAGTCTTATTTTTTTTATTCAAAAAAGTGATTTTTTTCCAAAAAAAGTGCCCTTTTAAGACCGCTGCGCAAATACGGTGCAAAAAAAAAAGTATTGCAACGACCGCCATTTTATTCTCTAGGGTGTTACAAGAAAAAACATATATAATGTTTGGGGGTTCTAAGTAATTTTCTAGCAAAAAAACCGGTTTTAAACATGTAAACACCTAAAATCCAAAACGAGGCTGGTCCTTAAGTGGTTAATCAAAAGACTAAGACTAAAACTAAATCAACATTTGCTGTGAAAATTAACACTGGTTATAACCCCAGTCAGATTTTTTTTTCACCATCTGTGTCCCATTGTGGAGATTTCCATTCACTTCCTGTGGTGTAGCCACAGGAAGTGAGAGGAAATCGCTGCAAATTAAGGGAATTCCAGGTCTCCAGAACTATTGTCCCCATTGGAAGATTTCCCCTCTATTACTTTTCTGTGGACAACCCAAAATTTAGGATTTCCATTTACTTTCACTTTCAATGATAATGGTGAACAGGAAAAATAGAGAGGGTGAATCTTCCTAAGAGGGGCACAGACAGCAATAAAAACTGACTGCCACCGTTCTTCTTCTCCTGCTGATTCCTCAGCACTTACTTGCTGAAGGAGGCAGGCAGTGTGTGAGCCGATTCACGCCTCCGCAGGCAGCACAGGAACTGAGCGAGCCGGGACTTTACATTGGTGGTCAGTGTAAATCCCCCCCTAACTTCGATGGTCGGTGTAGAAGTGTCACCTTTCATTTGTGGTCAGTACAAATCTCCTTGACAATGGTAGTCATTACATGGACCTTACATCGAGGTCATTGTATATCCCCCTTACACTGGTGGTTGGTGTAAATACTCCTATTACATTGGTGTCAGTGTAGAAATCCATCTTTATATTGTTGGGTGGCATAAAATCCCCTGTTACATGGTGGTCAGTGTAAATCCCCCCTCACATACTTGCCAAAGGTTTCCAGCTTTGCTCTACATGAAAATGGAGGTATGGCTAGAAAGGTTGCACTGGATACAGCACCTCATCCCGAAATATCAATTTGAGAATTAGGTAGTAGAGAGGGATTATAACGGTGCCAGAGAAAAAGAGGAATAAGTGTTTCAGATAAAATTACAAAAATACTTTATTAACAAAATTTGACACATGCAAAAAGACAGATCATTAAAATATTGGATGCAGTTCACACATAAATTGATACAGAGTCAATACAATGGAGTGGGCCTGGTGAAGAGGGCCTTCAGAACAGGAGCTCAATTCCTACACGTTTCGCCAAAACATTCGCTTCTTCAGGGAATGATATGAGCCTGTAGCAACAGTAAAGATCTATACATAGAGACAAAGAGGCAAAATGAGAAACAAAATAAAATAAAAACAAACAAATGATTCGATGATGTGAACATAAAACATAAATTGGGATGTGTGGCTGAGCTGGATCCCCAAGGGGTGGCCATTGACCCCCCCATCACCCAAGGACTTACCTGAAAGCCAGACACCCAGGAGAGGCCCGGCAAAGGGCACCCCAACCGGAGGCCAGATAGGCTACACCGTATCTATGACTGCAGAGGGCATACAAGAGACCTGGCAATCAAATATAATGTTATTAAAGGGTGTATATCAAAGAAAAAAAAATAAATAAAAAATAAGAAAATATGAACATTGCCAGAAGAGTGGGATAATTATAACCACATCAAATCAATAGGGCTAACATAGCCGCAGTAACTTACAATTTAAAATAAGTATGTTCCAAGGGGAGCGCCTGAGAGAGGTTGGAGAGATATACTCAAAATCAGAATGGAAAGTATAGATGTTTGTCTAAAAAATAGAAAGTACAAGACCAGTACAAATTAACCATAAGAAAAGGGGAGTGCAATTAAGAGTGTAAGAGGCAGGGACTATGATTGAAAAGGGGGGGCTTACCCGGGAAACAGTTGCAGGTGGATACAAATGTCAAAGGCAGGTACCCTGCACATATATAGGAGGCACAAGATAGGATTAATCAGCGGCAAGGGTTAAATCCTGAAATGGGACTAGTGGTGTAAGCTCGAGATTAAAGGGGAAAAAAAGCTGGAATAATAAAAAGAAATGTAGAGCAGGTCAAACATACCATAGGAGTATTCCAACAGCAGTAACAGGCGTTCCTCGTGTCCAGCTGGCAAGCAGAACGAGCCGGCTTATGTACGCCCCCCACACCTGATCGGCGCGGCCGATCAAGTGTGCGGATGCAAAGAGAGGCTTCTGCGCATGCGCCCGCGGCGACATCCTCAGAGCCTACAAGGTCCAAGATGCGCCATGGGCGGGTACCCGAGTCACGTGACCCACGGCAAAGCAGCCCATAAGGAAAGTGGAAGAGCGCTGTCAGTCACAAGACGTGACAGCGATTCCAAATACCAGGGCGCGATGGTATGCGTGGGGCGAAGTGGCACGAGTAGGCACTGAAGCCTGGTGAGCAGACATGAAATGGCTGCCCTGGGCTTCCATACAGTCAACAACAGTGCAAACCCGAAGGCCAGGGCAGGGGGCCAACGCCACACCGCGCCCAGGGAGGGGAAGGCGGACAGGCACAACCGGGAAGAAGGGGGCGACAGGCCACCCGGGGAGGGAGAACGCGAGGAAGAGCGCTGGAACACAGACCCCCCCACCAAACCCTGCACCCTATGGGGATGGAGGGAGAGTCCTAAGCGCGCTGCCCCGTGTAGGTCCAGCCACACACACCAAGGAGTACATAGAGAATAACTGGGTGCCAGTTATGACACAAAGAAAAAGGACAAATGATTAAGGAAATGGGCAAAAAGAGAAAATATTCAGTACATGTATAATTGTTGATTAAATAACATCACAAAATTGGTAAATGATACAAAAAGGAACATAGATAAAAACATATTGCAGGAAATAAATAAATAGAATTTTTTTTCATGGCACATGTAGTGTAATTGTGTAAGAAGATCAAAATAACAATCCATGGCTAAGGCTCGGTTCACACTGGGGCGACTTGGGATCCGACTTGTACGCCCTCAAGTCGCCCCAAGTCGCCCCAAGTCGCTTTGCATTTAGAGTACAATTGTAGTGAATTGAACCGTCTTAACTGACACTACTGAAGTCGCTCCGACTTCAAAAAAGGTTCCTGTACTACTTCTATCCGACTTGTAGGCGACTTGTACCCATTCAACTCAATGTAAGTCGCCTGCAAGTCGGATCTCTCAAGCGACTTTGCAGAGAAAACCCCTCCCTCCCCCCTCCCTCCCAGAGAGGTGATTGGTGACAGGCGAAGTCGCCTGTCATGGAGGCGACTTCAAGTCGCCTCGTAATTTGCCGAAGTCGCGCTGAAGTCGCGCTAAAGTCGCGCTGAAGCCGCGTTGAAGTCGCGGTACAAAGTCGCGGTAAAGTCGTGTTGCCCATGTGTGAACCGACCCTAAGGGGAAGAGGAAGGGAGAGTAGGAAACCTAGCAACCGATCAACAAGCAGAAGTCATGTGCTGTAACCTCTAGAAAATAATAAGTGAGCCATAATGTGTGCTGTAACCTCTAGCAGCCAGTCACTGATTGGTAATGATACACTGTAACCTCTGGTGACCAATTGCAATCGGTGCCTGATCTGATTTAGTAAACTGATTTTGAGTCTAGCTGCTATTTATTGTATGGCTCAGAGCAGGTGGAGAGTGAAATTGCATGGGGGTGAGGGGGGCCCAAGAAAATGTTTGCCCAGGGTCCAATCATTATTAAAGATGGCCCTGCTTGTGCTTTCTGTACAATAAATGGGTATTGCAGTCAGCACTGGGTCAGAAAGCGTGAACAGTAATTAAAAACTCTAACCCAGGGGTAGGCAATCTCAACACTCCAGCTGTGGGGAATCTATAAATCCTATCATGTCTCTGCCTCTAATGCCCCGTATACACGGTCGGACTTTGTTCGGACATTCCGACAACAAAATCCTAGGATTTTTTCCAACGGATGTTGGCTCAAACTTGTTTTGCGTACACACGGTCGCACAAAGTTGTCGGAATTTCCGATCGCCAACAACGTGGTGACGTCAACCACGTACGATGAGACTAGAAAAGGCCAGTTCAGAACCAAGCGCGGCACCCTTTGGGCTCCTTTTGTTAATCTTGTGTTAGTAAAAGTTTGGTGAGAGACGATTTGTGCTTTTTCAGACTCGTGGCTTTCAGATCGTTTTCTGCGGTTCAGTTTGTGCTTGTGGGTTTGTATCTGCTCTTCAGTGCGTGCAAGCAAGTTCCGTGTGACTTTAATTAGTCATTGTGTTCTTGTTCGTTCGTTACTGTTTTTCAGGTCTCTCTTCACAGGCCTTGCTGTTCTTCAGTGCGTTCTGTTACTTCGTTCTGAGCAGCCGACCGTTTTCTAGCCATGTTGCGTATACGTATTCCTCGTAGAGTTCGTGCTGTGCGGGGGCTTGGTGTTGGGGTCCTGACCTTGACACAAGTCCAGTCCATGAACAGGGTGGGGAGGAGTTCATGGACCAATAATTGGTTGCTTCAGCGTGACCAGTTCTCTCATATGCCTTTGCTCCGTGAGATCCGTGAGAATAATCCTGATGATTTCAGGAACTTTCTCAGGATGACGGACCCCGTATTTCACCATCTGCTGGCTTCGCTGACCCCCTATATCAGCAGGCAGGATACCTGCATGAGGCAAGCCATCACTCCGGAGCAGAGGCTTGTCGCTACCCTGCGGTACTTGGCGACAGGGAGAAGCCTGCAGGACCTCAAGTTCTCGACAGGCATCTCCCCCCAGGCTCTGGGGATCATTATCCCAGAGACCTGTTCTGCCATCATCCAGGTCCTGCAGAAGGAGTATATGAAGGTAAGATTTTTATCCTTTAATATCACATTTTATTGTATTTAATGTTTGCTAAGATATTGTATTTCTTTCATCATTCCCTAATTACCATGATTGTAATATGCTGAGAATGTCCCCTTTGTCCTCATGCATGCTGGATTTTTATGTAATTATTTTTTTAGTCCTTCATACATATCTGCCTTCACTTACCTCCCCAACATGCTCTCCTGCCCCTATATTCACCTCATGTAGTCACTTAACAATGTATTTTATAAGCTCCATAGTAGTGCTTTACCCCAAACACCCCCTAAAATGTTTAGAAATGTGATTTGTGCTTTAAATTCAGGCAGAGTGCCAGAGGCTTTTTTTTTTTGTAGTGTCCCCAAAACATTTTTCTAAACCCTCCCTCCCCCCAACTGCTAAGTCAGCTGATCCCAATTCTCTATCTATCCTCAATCATCTATCTGCTGACTTTGCCAAACCCATACACACTATACCCATCTCTTTACTGGTTAGATTTATCGATGAATTCCCCAAAGCATGTAGTGCAAGGGCCTGCCTGTATACTTTCCAATGGTACTGTTTAAAGTTTTTGTATTCTATAATTATCTTGATAGGTAATATCAGAATGTCCAAATGTCCTCAAATGTGTACAGTGTGTATTTATATCTTTGTATTATGACACTTCTTACCTGTCCAGTGGGCTGCCAATAGTGTAACTAAGGAGGGGCTGTTCCAAGTAATACCCTGTATTTAGGCATTCATCTCTCAATGAAGTGAAGAGGGTTACCTGTCCAAGATTCCACCCCCCCCATAATGTTAGAAATGGCCCATGAGAGGGGGGGAGGGGGAATATGATAGGTGTACCTTATACTTTGGTGTTAATTTCCCCTTAATAAATGCTATCTGGAGGTTGGCCAAGAATGTTTGTGCCTAATCTGCTTGCCATGTTTATGTGCAAAAATAGTAATTTATTTTTGTTTTCTTCAACAGTTTCCTTCCACGCCACAGGAATGGCAGACTGTGGCCTCCCACTTTGCCCAGCGGTGGGACTTTCCTAACTGCGGAGGGGCAATTGATGGGAAACATGTCCACATCGTCCCACCACCCAACTCGGGGTCGTACTATTTCAACTATAAGGGGTTCAATAGTATTGTGATGTTGGCGGTGGTGTCGGCTAATTACGACTTCTTGTATGTGGACGTGGGGAAGAATGGCCGGATGTCCGATGGTGGAGTCATCGCCCAGACGGAGTTCTACAGGCGTCTCTAGAATGGCAGCTTGGACTTGCCACCTCCAGAGGACAATGTGGAAGGACTCCCATTCGTCTTCGTTGCGGATGAAGCATTTGCGCTGGGGGACCATCTTATGCGGCCATTCCCGATGAGGACCCTCACCCGGAACAGAGGGTTTTTAATTACCGGCTGGCCAGAGCCAGAAGAGTGGTGGAGAACACATTTGGAATCATGGCCAGCCGGTTCCGCCTGTTTCTGACACCCATCCATACGGCAGAGTATAAACTTAATCATCTAATCCTGGCGTGCTGTGTTCTCCATAACTTTTTACGCAAACATTCTGCCAACTATGCTGGCTCAGTTGGGCCTGAGGCCGGAATTCTACATGATACAACCCTGACGGCGCTTGAAAGTGGCCGCCCTGGCTTGCCCTCCCTGAGTGCCCATGATGTCCGGTTAAGATACCTTGAGTTCTTTGCAGGTAGGGGGGCCATCAATATGCCAGACAATTTGTGAAGCATTTATCAAATAAAAAAAAAGCTAATCTTTGGTGACATTTACTGCTTGTGTTTGTTTTAGCTGACCCTGAGACAGCAATGTGGGGAGTCCTGAAAATGGCGTGATTGTGTAACCTTATACAAAGCACTGTTGGGTGTTATTTACTAAAGGCGTATACACTTTTTATACTACAAGTGCACTTGAAACTGCACTGAAACTGCACTTGTAGTGCAAAGAGGATTTGCCCTTAGGAAATAACCACCATTTTCTCAGAAAACAGCAATTACATCACCACAAAAGTGTTGTAGCGTTGAGACAATAATCCACAACAAACAAACACTAACAAACTTTTTAATACCTGCACAATCACATGTGCATTTAGAAAAGGTTTTTAAAACAAACCAACATGTTTAATAAAAAAGATAAAATAAAAAAGTAAAAAGAAATTAAAAATAGAAAAAACTGCGCTTAGAAAACATTTTGTGAAAGCTGCGGTTATAAGTGTGGCACACCAAAGACAAAATAATAAACAGAAAACCGCGCTAAATGATATAAACACTAAAGAAAATGTGTAATTCTTAGTATAGTCCGTGTAGTCCCATATAAATGTCCACAACAAATGAAGGAGGTAAATCAATCATAAAAGAATAACGTGAAAGTTCATCCGAAGTGATAAATGATGAAACCACAATGGAACTGAAAAGACACCAAGATATTGTGCTTACCAGAAGTAAGCCAAATAGGGGCAAGTGGCTTAAACCCAGCCTGGGCCTTTGGATGGGCGATCCGGGTGATACAGGATAAACGCACTCGTCCCGTGTATTCAGTCCATGGAGATTTATCCAAAAATATATGGCAAAAACATAGCGTAATACTGATAGTGTAAAGTACTCCAAATACAAATAATAAGTGCAACACTCAACAAAACTAATCATGTGTGATCATATATCATCCAATGTCAGCGCAACAATTAAGGATGGTAGATGAGTGTCATGCAATCATGCAAAAATGTATCTTAGGGTGAGTAAGTGGAGAAAAATAAAATAAAATACAAAAAACAAAAAAACAAAAAACAGCACCCAGAAACTGCTTCCCAGATGGAATAAAAAGCAAGTATGCACCAAATCACCTAGAAAAGAAAAAAGGCACCCTCTAGGTGTACCACATCACATGCACAAAATGCTTACCAGACGGTAAAATTATATGAGCAAAATTTCCACACAGCCAAACGTGTAAAACACAGAGTAAAACTGCAGCAGCGAACTTAGGGGAAGTCCTGCTTACCAGACATCCAGATAAAGCGGGCAGATGTGATGGAGCGCAGACAGGCTCCTAACAGGAACGGCGTAGACACGTCCTGGCCAATCAAGCCCAAGCTCAGCAGTGCATATAAGGTAAAAACAGCCAATAGTGTGATACCGTATAAAACTAGTTTATTAAAATAGAGTAACACTTACACAAGATGAAGATAAAAAGCGAAAAATAGAGCCGGCCGGTTCCCCAATGAAAACGTCAGTGTGTGACGAAACGCGTCTGGGAGGGACGTGCTGACATCACCACGTTTGTCCTGTGAGGACGGGAGTGTGTTCGAGTGTCGGCCGGCTCTATTTTTTGCTTTTTATCTTCATCTTGAGTAAGTGTTACTCTATTTTAATAAACTAGTTTTATACGGTATCACACTATTGGCTGTTTTTATCTTATATGCACTGCTGAGCTTGGGCTTGATTGGCCAGGACGTGTCTATGCTGTTCCTGTTAGGAGCCTGTCTGCGCTCCATCACATCTGCCCGCTTTATCTGGATCTCTGGTAAGCAGGACTTCCCCTAGGTTCGCTGCTGCAGTTTTACTCTGTGTTTTACACGTTTGGCTGTGTGGAAATTTTGCTCATATAATTTTACCGTCTGGTAAGCATTTTGTGCATGTGATGTGGTACACCTAGAGGGTGCCTTTTTTCTTTTCTAGGTGATTTGGTGCATACTTGCTTTTTTTTCCATCTGGGAAGCAGTTTCTGGGTGCTGTTTTTTGTTTTTTGTATTTTATTTTATTTTTCTCCACTTACTCATACTAAGATACATTTTTGCATGATTGCATGACACTCATCTACCACCCTTAATTGTTGCGCTGACATTGGATGATATATGATCACACATGATTAGTTTTGTTGAGTGTTGCACTTATTATTTGTATTTGGAGTACTTTACACTATCAGTATTACGCTATGTTTTTGCCATATATTTTTGGATAAATCTCCATGGACTGAATACACGGGACGAGTGCGTTTATCCTGTATCACCCGGATCGCCCATCCAAAGGCCCAGGCTGGGTTTAAGCCACTTGCCCCTATTTGGCTTACTTCTGGTAAGCGCAATATCTTGGTGTCTTTTCAGTTCCATTGTGGTTTCATCATTTATCACTTCGGATGAACTTTCACGTTATTCTTTTATGATTGATTTACCTCCTTCATTTGTTGTGGACATTTATATGGGACTACACGGACTATACTAAGAATTACACATTTTCTTTAGTGTTTATATCATTTAGCGCGGTTTTCTGTTTATTAAACCAACATGTTTGTTGTCTAACAATTTTTGGGGTGGCATTATCAAAAATAGAAATGTCCATTTACGATAAAACAGGCCTGTGTAAAACCAACAAGAAAGACAAAAACTTGAACTTACAAAGTTCACATATGGTAAAACTTGAAGGCAATATCAGACATGAGTATTTAGGAACTGTGTTTGATATTGCGTTCAGATGGGGTGAAGTCACCCCTTGAAAAGCCAAATTTGGAAGATGCACACCAATTTACGAATGTCAACATGTGCTAGCTGCCTTAACGGGGGATCAAGGGACGTGTTTTGTGGGAGCAACCCCTTCCTCACCGCTACTTTATTATTGAGGAAGGGGTTGCACCCCCAAAACACATCCATTGATCTCACGTGATGGCAGAAAGCACATGTTGGCACACTGTGTGCATCCTCCAAATTTGGCTTTTCGAAACATCGCTCAAAAATTTTTAAGATTGTAGCACACAAAAAAAGAAAGTGATTTTGTGGGGTTTTAAATTTGCCCCAAAACATCAATGATGTTGTTATTTTTTTGAATAACATCATTGATTTTTTTTCTTGAGGTTTTCCTATTCTAAATTACACCCCATTATCTCGCTGTTTAGGACCTGGGCACTGTCTGATGTGAAAGGATCTTGATCCATAACATCACAATCCCCTAAAAAGAGAGAAACCAAACAAAAACAGGTATCAAAAATCTGCCAGCATCCATCTCTTACCTGAGCCTGTGGTCGCAGACACTCACCTGTTGTGGTGCCAATTTCCACCACATCTTCTTCCTCCTCCTGCTCAGCTTGTGTTTGGGGTATTTCCCCTTCTTCCAGAGGTGGGGGGTCTCTGGTCTCCTCGGATGAGGGGTGTCCTCCGAGTCTTTTCTCCCCTATGTAAAACAAAAATGGTATAATTAGCACACAGATATTTGATGGCAGAACTATAAATAGGAAACATTGCTTGGACGTGGGGTACAATTGTCAAGTTTAGCAGAGTTCCAAGATGTAGCTTTTTTAGTGTCCTTTGTCAACCTGCAATACTTTACCTGTTTTGTACAAGCTTCACAGATGGAGACACCCCTATAGTATACACTGGAGCACCTGTGTGCCCCCCCTAATAAAAATGGTGTTCTTGTGTCCCTCACTAGTGCTCCAGTGTCCAGATGTGAAAACAGCTGCTCAGTGTCCTCTCCTTACACAGAATCTAGTTTGCATTTCATTCTAGTAACAAAGCCATCTACACAACCAAATATTTTTCATCCAAGTAGGCCCTAAAAAATGTAGGAAAATGCATATGGCCTAAACAATGGTGTTTTAGAGGCCGAAATAAAAATGTTTGATACGAATGAATAATGGGCCCATGAACATTAAAATTGCTATTTTAAACTGTACAACAATTAAGAAAAGCATATGGAGCAGCACGAACATAATAAAGACAAAAAGAATAGGAACACAGCACAACTACTTACTTTTTTGCAGCACTCTCCGGATCTTTCTGTACTGCTTAGGCTCTCTTAATTTCAGGTCCGACCACCGCTTCCTTAGCTGATCTTTCGATCGTCATACCCCGAAATTCCGGTGCAGACTTTTGACCACTTTCGCAATGATCTTGGCCTTTCTGATATTGGGGTTGGGGTAAGGTCCATACTTTCCATCATAGTCGGCCTTCTTCAGGATGTCCACCATCTCCAACATCTCCCCAAAGGACATATTTGTGGCCTTAAATCTTCTCCTTCTGGATCGGGACATGTCCGGATCCGGGCTTTCCTCCTCCTCCTCGTTGCTATAATTAGCATGCACCTGCTGTATCTCCGCCATGTGCTCTTCCCCCACTGCGCAGAACGAAAAGGGGCGGGGAATAGACTAGAAAGAACATCAGGGGAGGGCGTAGTTACACGCATGCGCAGTGTGTATAAAGTGTACCACACGTGCATATTACGTATGATCTGTGAGCGGAGGAAGGAGCATTGGAGGCACCGATCGTAAGAACGAAGGTAAGAGACATACTTGTGCCTATACTGCTTCTACATTGAGGCCTATATTGTAACAAGATTAGGAGAGTTTGGCCTGACATTAGGGTTTGTCTTGTGTTGTGTCTTGCAGTGAAAATGGATATCTTTCAAGATAATGACTTCATGGCAATATTCATTGACATGTTTAGGGAGCTGCCTTGTCTGTGGGAGATAACCCACCCACATTATAAGAACCAAACAAAGAGGAAGGCAGCGCTGGATCAATTGTTGGAAATTGTGAAGCAGGTGATCCCCACGGCAGACATCACATATTTGAAGATCCTAATTGGTGGCCTGAGGAGCACATATGTAAGGGAGCGCCAGAAAGTCAAGGATTCACAGAGATCCGGAGCAGCAGATGACATCTATGTCCCCAGGATGTGGTACTATGACAGGCTGCATTTTCTGGCAGGCCAGACTGAACCCAGGTCATCACTCTCCAGTCTTCCTTCCACGCTTCCTTCCCCCCGGCTGAGGCTTCTGACGCCCAACCTGGGCCTTCCAGGCAGCAACATGTGGAGGAGCCCAGATTGAGCCAGGTATAGCATTCCTCTAAATATTGCTGGTTGTCCAATCAATGATGTTAACTAGATGTTAGTTTGGAGTACTAATTTATGATTGTGATTGATTATGCAAAAACTAAAACCATGTCCCTTTTTCATACACAGGGAAGTCTCAGCCAGGAGGTGGCCGGGCCGAGCAGGCTGCCTGATCTGCAGGTCCCTCCCCTACACCTGGAAAGAGAAAGTGGCAGGAGGAGGAGTGCCCTAGAGGAGGCTGCCATAGGCCTCTTTTGGAGGGCTACAGAGGCCCTGGGAGCACCACACACCGTGGAGGAGGACTTCGCTGCCATCATTGCCTGTAAAATGCAGAGGATGGAGGAGGGACAACAACTCATGTGTAAGTCCTTAATATTGGAGGCTCTTAATAAGGGGATGAGGGCCCAAATTACATCTGATACACACCTTTGTGAACTCACACATGGTCCTCCTCCTCCTCCTGCAGGTCCTCCTCCTCCTCCTCCTTCTCCTCCAGGTCCTCCTAGTCCTCCTCCTCCTCCAGGTCCTACTCCTCCTCCTGCCACATCTCCAACAGCAGAGCCACAGCCGGGAATGAAGCGTGGAAGGAAGACCAGAAAATGAGAACCCTGGATCCAGTCTGGTCGACCAAAAGATGCAGCCTCTTGTGGTACCACAGCCTGGGGACACAGATGTCATCTGCTGCTATCCGGATCTCTGGGACTTCTGGACCAGACTGCCCTCCCTTACATATGGACTCCTCAGGCCACCAATTTTGATGTTCAAGAATTGATGTCTGCCCTTGGGGTCCCAGGCTTCGCTAATTTCTCCTGTTTATCCAGCGTTGCCTCCCTCTTTGTTTGGTTCTGAGCCCTTAATAAAGGATTTTTTGTTTGAATTATACTTGCCTATGTGTGTTTTACTTCAAAAAGGACAGCTTGTTTGTGAGGATTCTGGTACATTTCAAAAATACAATGTGAAATTAACAAGGGACACCAACACCAAACAATCTCCTTGAGATTAAATAATAAAAGATATCAATGGTGTTGTGGTAACTTGACACATAAAACACACACAAAAATATTCTGGAGTAAAACTAAAAATAACATTAAACAAAGATCAGCCTTTGAAAAAATACAAACATAAAATCTAAAAGAAAAATGGCTTTAAATAAAAAAAAAAAAAAAAAAAATTATGTTAGATGTGACAAATAACAATATATTCAGGGAATCCCAAGAGAAAAAATAAAAATAAGTTTGTGAGAAGTGTGTGTGAATATGAGCAGCAAAACTACTTAATTCTTGTCACATTATAAAGAAGAAGAGAGTGCGCTGTATTAAACCACTTTTAACATTGCAGCGTGACGAAAGTGCTGTATCCATTGCGAACGCTAATTTTACCAGACCGAGTTGTTCCGTGTCGGAATTTCTTCTGAGCATGCGTGGCACTTTGTGCGTCGGAACAGGCCACACACGGTCGGAGTTGACGCGATCGGATTTTGTTGTCGGAAAATTTTATAGCCTGCTCTCAAACTTTGTGTGTCGGAAAATCCGATGGAAAATGTCCGATGGAGCCCACACACGGTCGGAATTTCCGATAACACGCTCCGATCGGACATTTTCCATCGGAAAATCCGACCGTGTGTACGGGGCATAAGAGTCTTGCAATGTCTCATGAGATTTGGAGTTTCAAAGCAGCTGGATTGCCAAGGTTGCCTACTCCTGCTCTAACACATTCCCACTCTACTAAACATGTATTTTTGTTTTTCTCTTACTCAGTGCCTTCATTGAAGAGATTTATCATTTCCTCAAAGAACTGAGATTAAATCTACCCATAGGGGTACAGTGAGCAATACAAACCTGACAGAGTAGCTAACCATCACTGCATCCAAAAATAAATAAATATTAATAATAATATTAAAAGTTCCCTCTGGTGTTCAGTTTTAACTTTTATCATACTTTTGACTATACTTAAAGGCTGGCTTGATTTTGCTGATACTCCCAGGTTGGGTATGTGTTAAGTTTAAGTTTGTCCAAAATGTAGTTCATGAGCACGGTCAAAAATGGGGGGGGGGGACATGTGCCTCTCGCACAGCAATGAGAAAGGCCCCCCCCATGCTCCAGGGGGCCCTGTCACACCTGGACAGGTGGGGCAGTGGGGGTGGCGTTTTTCTTGAACCGATCGACTGTATTTTCCTCCTGCAGCAGCTGAAATCCAGCTTCTCCTCTACTCCATTCTGTCAGCATGGCTCTAGTAAATGCTCTAGTAAATGCTGCCCCCACTGCCCCTCCCATTCAGGTTCCACTTCCTTCTGCTGATCTGCACCCCCCCCCCGCTAGCTATGCTAGCTTCCCTTCTCTCCTCCACTGCTGGCTGCTCTCCAGGGGATTGTTTCAGGATGGAAGGCAGGGGTAAAGGGCCAGTAAATATGTCATGTATCCACTGCTCTACTGACACCATCCGCACGCTGCCCTACTGAAACTGTCCACACGCCATCTACTGCCCAACTGACTGTCCACTGCTCTACTGACTGACATGATTTAGTTTTTTTTTTTACTACCATGCCCCTTTCAGCCCCTCCCACTGTTAATGCATTTTTGGTCACACCCACTGTTTACCACTGTGACCTGGTGTCCCAGGTTTTTTACAATCCTATAGTGTATACTAAAAAAAAAAAAATTGCCATGGCCGCTAAGGTGTTTAGGACTGGCTAGAAGAAAAGGTGGCAACCCGAGCCACTGTGCCAGAAGAAAGTAGCAGCACTTTATTTGCAATTTCAAGCTTCACCTCTGCAGTGATTGTGTGGGCCTTCAGGCTGCATGTGCAACGAGTCGCTATTCCCATATCTTTGAAATGACTCATATATATAAATGTTATTATAAGTACTATCTTATGGCTTATTTATTTATTTAATACACTAGCATTTTTTTCTTTGGGCAGGGGGCTGGGGGGGTGTGGATAGATAACTCCTCCCTGATCTGAGTTTTTGCCCTAGGTGAAAGAATGTCTAGGTTCGCCACTAATAACAAGTGTTGTAAAATATGTATATATAAAGGTTGTATGGATCTGGACCTTAAATGACAGATCTGCAACTGTGAAAGTCAAATTAGATGATGGCTGCTGATTAGAAAAAAATCCAAATGGCTGAGTACATGGTTCAATTACTGTCAAGGCTTTTGAAAATAAATCTCATTAACTGGTGTATGGATCACATTTAGAAATAGAATGTCATAAGATAGCTGTGTGGTGCATAGGTACCAGCATAGATCTTCAATGTTAACAAACACAGCAAAAAAAAGCAAAAAAGATAATTTTATATAAAAGTATTTGTATTATTTCCAGTTGTAAAATTCAATAATAAGAAAAGCAGAAAAAATGTTGTTCCTCCTATCACTTTACTTATGGTATAGAAAAGCAGAAGGTCCACCTGTGCTGACTTCCGGGTGCACCAAAGTTGAAACTCCTGCAGGAGTGGGTCCAACCTGCAGCCACCCCTATTATTTAGCCACTTCTGGACTCCCATGGTTAAAATGCAGAATTAGTATTCTGACTTTATGTCTATTCAGTCCCATCACCATGTTTGGAAAAGTCACCCACTGCAACGTGTTGACCAGCTCCTTTCATGTCTTTTCATCCACTAAGAACTATGTTTTAAGGGTTGTGACCACTGAATTCTGGATTCTGATCAGTTTGTGACAATCAGAAGCCAGCACATTGCCACATGGAAAACTTCAGTCAACAGTGGATAACTTTTAAAAACAGTTTTTAGGTCATGGATTGGGGGTGTTGCAAGGATAACAGCTACTCAACAAATTAAGTGAGTTCTGGCACAGTGCTGGTGTGAAAATAGATTACTTCAGCCACTGGCCTGCCACAATACATCTGGCTGGCTTCATAGGAATATATGGGGCTTGAGTGGGGCCACATTTTCAGCAGGAGCATGAAATGCTTCCAAGTGACTAGAGAAGTTCCTCTATAGAAGACCTAATGCCCCATACACATGGTCGGACTTTGTTCGGACATTCCGACAACAAAATCCTAGGATTTTTTCCGACGGATGTTGGCTCAAACTTGTCTTGCATACACACGGTCACACAAAGTTGTCGGAAAATCCGATCGTTCTAAACGCGGTGACGTAAAACACGTACGTCGGGACTATAAACGGGGCAGTGGCCAATAGCTTTCATCTCTTTATTTATTCTGAGCATGCGTGGCACTTTGTCCGTCGGATTTGTGTACACACGATCGGAATTTCCGACAACAGATTTTGTTGTCGGAAAATTTTATATCCTGCTCTCAAACTTTGTGTGTCGGAAAATCCGATAGAAAATGTGTGATGGAGCCTACACACGGTCGGAATTTCCGACAACATATCACACATTTTCCGTCGGAAAATCCGACTGTGTGTACGGGGCATAAGGCTAGGCCCACACTAGCCAAAGTACCAATCCAAACAGTTCACTCATCACTATATCCAAACATGCAATTCTGAGTATTTATTAATTTTATACCAAATATCTTTCACAGGATGGATAATCAACAACAAAAAAAATAAACTTTATGGAAATGGAACTGGCAATTTACTGCTATGCAAGAGAGCTCATGCTGCTATACCCATACAGATCTTAACCACTAGCCGACCATCCACCGTCGTTATACTGTGGTAGGTCGACTCTCCTGCGCAAATTGCCATAGCTGTATGTCGGCCCTTTAAACAGCTATAGCAGGCACGCGCCTGCTGCGCCCGCTGCTCAATGTCCGCCGGCCACGAGCGATTGCGGGTACGAGAGACAGAACGGGGATGTGTGTGTGTAAACACCCAAATCCCTGTTCTGACAGGAGAGACAGATCGTCTGTTCCTACTAGCTAGGAACAGCGATCTGGCTCCTCCTCTAGTCAGTCACATCCCCATACAGTTAGAAACACTCATGAGGGAACACATTTAACCCCTTGATCAACCCCTAGTGTTAACCCCTTCCCTACCAATGACATTTACACAGTAATCAGTGCATTTTTATAGCCCTGATCGCTATATAAATGTCAATGGACCCAAAAATTTGTCAAAAGTGTCCGATCTGTCGCAGTCCCGCTAAAAATCGCAGATCGCCGTCATTACTAGTAAAAAAAATAATAATAAAAATGCCATAACTCTATTCCCTATTTTGTAGACGCTATAACTTTTGTGCAAAACAATCAATATACGCTTATTGCAATATTTTTTACCAAAAATATGTAGAAGAATATATATCGGCCCAAAGAAATTTGTCTTTTATAATTTTTGGGGGCATATTTATTTTAGCAAAAAGTAAAATATATTGCTTTTTTTTTCAAAATTGTCTCTTTTTTTTGTTTATAGCGCAAAAAATAAAAACCGCAGAGGTGATCAAATACCACCAAAAGAAAACTCTATTTGTGGGAAAAAAATTACTTAAATTTTGTTTGGGAACAACTACACCGGACCACGCAATTGTCTGTTAAATCGGTGCAGTGCCGTATCGCAAAAAATGGCCTGCTCATTAAGGGGGCAAATCCTTCCAGGGCTGAAGTGGTTAAGGACACCAGAGTACACAGCGCTACAACAGAAAACTGATTTGCACTATGCTTCCCAAGTCATTTATTAAATAGTCCCCAGGTGTAAAGGTGTTAAAGTAGACATATGAGTTTTTATTTATTGAAGAAGCACAAAACTGAGAAGTGCACTTACCTATCGCAACCAATCAAATTCCAGTTTTTACAGTTTCATTTAGTTCAGGCAAATGAAAAATGAATTCTGACTTGCTGTTATGGGTTACTGAACACTGCACTTAGCTTTATTAAATAAAAATGGTGGTGTACGACATTAGGGAACACACAGGACCCCAGGCAAAACAAATTAAAAATCTGGCACCAAGAATCAGCCAACTGAAACACAAATCTGTAAGAAAGAATTTGTAAAAATTAAATTTCCTTTTGATTAAAAGAACAGATGCATTTTATTGCAGTTAATCTAAAAGGAAAGGGGATTTCATAATGACATTTTATATTATATTCAATACTTCTTGTTCCCTGTAATTGTTTTACTCAAACTATAACAAGATATCATTTGCACTAATTTGATTTTTAGAAAAAAAGGAGGGTTTATACAGCAGCAAGCTCACTTGAGTTCTGATATTTTCTTTTAAATACAAAACGGTTTCATATATTTTAACTTTGTCCTTTTAAGGAATGCTAGTAACCAGAATTTTTTATATGCAGTGTACTTTAATATTAAAGCATTTATAACAGCGCTGAATTCACCAGCTGCAAAATGAAAGGTATGGACTGCCCCCAAGTGGAAGATACTGGAATTCTTAAAACAGAAGGTATCTGTTGTCTTACTTCCAACACAAGTCATTTATTTTTGCTTCTAGCCTATCTATTCATTCAGTGCTGCTGGTTTGTAGCACATACAGTATACACCTTTATATTGCAGAGACATTTATTCCAATATGAATACCAACATGTTAGCTTTGATCCAGTCCAATATAACCAAACAAGTTATAACAAAGAAAAGCATTTTGATTGTACAGACATTTTCCAACAGGCTGGTTGTACAGAAGTCAATAGGAAGATTGACTTCTGTAAACCAGCTTACCCATGCATGGATCAAAATTCGTCTAGTCCCTGCTGAACCAGACAAATTTTGATCCATGTATGGTCAAATTAAAGAGGAAGTAAACCCTGATTCCACTTTTGTTCCCTGCAAACCCTGCAAAGTAAAATCATGATGGGCTAGTATGCATCGCATACTATCCCATTATGTGGCACCTACCTGCAAACGAAGCCCGCGCTGTCCCCCGCTGGTGGCCGCATCAATCTTCGCCCCTCTTCCTTCCGGGGCTGCAGACTCTGGCTCTGTGACTGGCCGAAGCCGCGTGACATCGCTCCCGCACATGCACGCCAGAGCCGCCAGTCACAGCACTCTCTCAGGAAAAAACGGCACGGAGGGCCAGTTTCTTCACAGCGCATGTGCCGATGACATCATCGGCACACTACAAGGTAAATATCTCCTAAATGGCGCATGTTTAGGAGATATTTACAGTACCTATAGGTAAGCCTTATTGTAGGCTTACCTATAGGTACATGTTCTAAAAAGGCCAGCAGCCAGCTGTCTGTCAGAATACAATAGCAGGGGAATTTGTCCACCCGCACTGTACGTGAATAAGATTCCTTTTGCCCACAGGCTAACCAAAAAAAAAAAAAAAAATGAGAGTATGGTCATCTTAACTAGCGTTGGGCAAACGGTTTGGCCGGAGCTTGAGTTGGGGCTGAACATTGGCTCTTCGTCCCGTTTGGGGAATAGCCGAATTTGCAGGGTGTTGGTCGGTGTTCGCCCCGCCGAATGCCCTGTAATGCACTGCATTCTGCATAGTGGTCTGGTATAGATTTTAAGGGGAACCCCACACCAAATGTAAAAAAAAATGGCTTGGGGTCCCGACAAAATCCATACCAGACCCTTATCTAAGAATGCAGCCTGGTAGGTCTGAAAAGTGGGGGGGGAACGAGAGAGCGGCTCCCCTCTTGAACCATACCAGGCCACGTGCCTTCAAAACGGGGGGGCAGGGGGGGCTCTGCCCCTCCACCCAAAAGCACCTTGCCACAAGCCTGGGCTGTGGTTGTGGGGGTCTACAGACGGGGGACTTATCGGAATTTGGAAGCCCCCTTTAACAAGGGGGTCCCTAGATCCCGCCCCCCTATGTGAATGAGTATGGGGTACATAAAAAAAACTATAAACAATAAAAACACAGAGACAGTTTTTGGCAATTCCTTTATTAAAAAATAAAAAAAAAATACATAAATCCATCGTCAACCACTTGCCGCCTGCCATATAGCAGAATGAGGGCAGCAAAGTGGTTTCAATATCCTGATTGGGTGTCATATGATGTCCTCAGGATATTGAGCCGCTGCACCACCGGGGGCGTGCATCACGGCGATTGTTGTTGCGGGGTGTCAGTCTGACACCCCGCAACACCAATCTAGGTAAAGAGTCAGGACACTTGATTTTTCCTGCTCGGCTACCTTAGACTTCAATGGGGTTCGCTGTCAGGTCAGAACTTTTCCCCTAGTCGGGAGTTATGCTGCGAACCGAACAGCGGGGTGTTTGGCCCATCTCTAATCTTAACTAAAGTAATTTTAAAGGTGTGATGTAAAGAATGATGTCACTGCTGTAACTATTTTAAGTTGAGACAGCTATTTTCACAAGAGTTTTTTCAATGTCTCAAATTCTCATAAACCTTAAAAGGGGAGTTCCACCCAAAAGTGGATGCGCAGTAGGGACCCGGTGTGAAGTCCCTACTACAGCGTAATGCTTCACTGTCAGGTTCCCTTACTGGCAATGGCAGCGGCAGCACCCGACAGCTGATGGAAACATCAGCTGCGGTGCCGACATTGTTGGACTCCAGGACAGGTAAGTGTCCTATTATTAAAAGTCAGTAGCTGCAGTATGTGTAGCTGCTGGCTTTTAATTTTTGCAGGTGTTGGCAAACCTCCGCTTTAAAGCAGTATTAAGTTTAAAAGCAAACATGTATTGTACTGCAGCTTACCAACTCTTATGCCCCATACACACGAGCAAAATTTCCGTAAAAAAAGTGTGATGGGAGCTTTTGGTCGGATATTCCGACCGTGTTTATGCACCATCCAACTTTTTCTGTCTGAATTTCCACCAGTAAAAGATTGAGAGCAGGTTCTCTATTTTTCCGATGGAAAAAGTTCTTGACGGAAATTCCGTTCGTCCGTATGTAATTCCGACGAGCAAAAAAACATGCATGCTCGGAAACAATTCGACGAATGCTCGGAAGCATTGAACTTAATTTTCTCAGCTCATCGTATTGTTGTATGTTATCGCGTTCTTGACGATCGAAAGTTCAGAGAACTTTTGTGTGACCGTGTGTATACAAGGCAAGCTTGAGCGGAATTCCGTCGGAAAAACCATCCAAGATTTTTCCGACGGAAATTCTGCTCGTGTGTATGGGGCATTAGATGTGATGGCTGCATTCATTTACTTTTTTAAGCTTTCCTTCCATCTAGTGATTCAGCCAGTAAGTCTGTTTTGTTTCAAAAGAACAAGCTTTCCAGTTGAATGTATCAGTTACAGAGATGAAACACACCATTTAGCACTAGCAGGGGTGCTTAAAGTGATAATTTTTTTATTTATGTAAAACTTTTATCACAAAAGGAACACAACTGTATGCTGTAACTGCTTATAAAGTATTAGCTGGAGTTTGGTTTCAGTTTGTTAGTGTATTTAAATCTTGTAATACATTCAACACTCCCTTACCCTCAGAATGACAGTGATGCTGTCCTACGGTGCCCCTGTTCTCCTTTATCCAGAGTGGGGAGACTCTAATGCAGGAGATGTGTTACTGGCAAGATCATCAGGTGAAAATAGAGTAGAAAAAGCCCCCCCCAAAAAAAGAAACCTAATGCAGCCACCACATCTCATGATTGGTAAGCTGCAATATATTCCTTTTATGGTTTTGGGTTTAATGCTGCATTAAGAAAGCCAGAACATGTTGCTCAGCAGAGAGACACTGTGTGGTGGCAGCTTTGCAATGAACGACTACTGTTGTTTTGGTTAATTTGCATGCAAAACCCATCTTTCCATAAAAAAAAAGGACGAGTGTGGTTAGAGCCAGATGAGATAGGATCTATTTATAGGTGTTATTTTTATGGGTGTGGACTAAGGTATGCAATGCTGGAAATGTTGATCATGCTTTTCTGATGCTGGAAGCTCGGTAAAAGTGTAACTCCACTTTTGTTGAGAATAAAACAAATCCCTCTGATGTCTGATCTATGTACATTGCAAGACTTCTCTTGTTCTGAAGAATAACATTGTTGTTGTTCTGAAGAAAATTTCTGAAGAAACTGCCATTTCCTGATTTCTGAGCAAATCTCAGTGTTCTAATGAGGAAAGCTGCAGTGTCTGCATCCCTTTAGACAAGCCTTAGGGAATATTTCACCAAAAATTAAATTCTTATTCTAAGGGGTGCCTAAAATGTAGCTTTTTTCTTTAAAACATTCTGAAATCACAGAAAAGGGAAGTGACATCTCTGGGGCTTTTCAAGCAGGAAATAATTTGTTTTAAGGATCTTGCAATATTTGGCACATACAAATGCCGCAAGATTCTACATATAACCTTTTCTGTTCAGTGATCAGTAAAATATTTTAAAGACCAGTACAAAAAGTTAAAGATGATTTCCTGTTTTTAGTGATGTTTAAATAGTTTGTTTGGGAAAAGCTGGTCAAAATGAACTATTACCTTAACAAGCAAATGCAGAAGCTGGGAGTGCTATATAAACTATATGTAGCCCTTAGTATACAGCTGCTGTTCCTGCAGTGGGATGGGAACTACCCGTCCCACTCCCGGAATAAAATTGAGTTTGGCTAAGCCCTGCTCAGCCATTCACAAGGAGCTTTGTATTTGCAAACAAAGCTTCCTCTGATTGGCTAAGGTGGAGAGGTGGGCGGATGACGTCACAATCTCCAACTCAGCCAATCAGAGGAGGCTTTGTATTCATTTATAGAAGTTCCTGTCTCACTGACGAAAGACAGATTACTGGGAGGGGCTGGGGAAGACCCAGCTGTCATGGTGCATGTTGGCACCAATGACAAAGTCAAAGGTAGATGGAGTGTCCTAAAGAACTATTTTAGGGACTTGGGAGCTAAATTGATGAAAAGGACCTCCAAGGTAGTATTCTCAGGAATACTACCGTTACATCAAGTCACACCAGAAAGGCAGAGGGAGATTAGGGAAGAGGGAAGTAAACAAGTGGCTGAAGAGCTGGTGTAGTAAGGAGGGGTTTGGGTTCCTGGAGGACTGGGCCGACTTCTCAGTCGATCACCAGTACTATAGAAGAGATGGACTGCACCTAAATGAGGAGGGTGCAGATCAGCTGGGAGTAAATATGGCAAAAAAGTTTGAGGGGTTTTTAAACTAGGTGACGGGGGGGGCCCAGAGGTAGAGATAGTCAGCACGGAACATATTCCAGAGGGTAGTATTGGGGGCATTAGTGGTAGGTTAACTAAAGCACATAAACCCAAAGTTAGTATAGTAACAAGTCCTAGTTGCAATCTCAGAACACCCAATAAGAGGGTAGTATGCGACTGGTCTAAACTATGTGGCATATTCATCAATTCCAGGAGCCTGGCGGACAAGATGGGTGAACTAGAGATATTGTTGTACAAGGAGGATTTGGGTTTTGGGGGTATTTCAGAGACCTGGTTCAACAGCTCTCATGATTGGCTGTCAACCATTCAAGGGTATAACCTTTATTGCAGGCGTAGAGAGGGTAAAAAAGGGGGAGGGGTATGCCTATATATCAAGAATAATGTACAAGTGAATGTGAGAGATGACATCACTAAGGGAGCTAGGGAGGAGGTGGAATCCTTATGGGTAGAGCTCCAAAGAGATGAAGCTAAGGGGAAAATAATACTGGGAGTATGCTATAGGCCCCCTAACCTGAGGGAGGAGGGGGAGATAAATCTCCTATCACAAGTTGGATTAGCAGCAAGGATGGGAAGTGTTATCATAATGGGGGATTTTAATTATTCAGACATAGACTGGGCGGAGGGAACCACGCATTCGTCTAAGGTTTGCCAGTTCCTAAATGTCTTGCAGGATAATTTCATGGTTCAGATGGTAGATGCACCAACTATAAATAAAGCGTTACTGGATCTACTGATTACCAACAATACAGACCTAATCACGGATGTGGAAACACGGGGCAATTTAGGAAACCGCGATCACAGGTCAATTGGCTCCAGTATAAATCACACAAATAGGAAACATAAGGGGAATACAAAGACACTGAATTTCAAAAGAGCCAACTTCCCTAAACTACAAACCTTGTTAGAAGGCATGAATTGGGATAAAATCTTAGGAACAAAGAACACGGAGGAGAGATGGGTTTGCTTTAAGAGCATATTAAAAGGGCATTAGTCAATGCATCCTATTGGGTAATAAATTTAAAAGAGCGAACAAAAATCCTGGATGGCTTAACTCCAATGTAAAAATGCATATAAAAGCAAAGGAGAAGGCCTTCAAAAAATACAAGGTTGAGGGATCATCATCAGCATTCAGACTTTATAAAGAATGCAACAAGAAATGTAAGGGTGCAATTAGCGTGGCTAAGATAGAACACGAAAGACACATAGCGGAGGAGAGCAAAAAAATTCCCAAGAAATTCTTTAAGTATGTAAACAGTAAAAAAGGGAGGACAGACCATATTGGCCCCATAAAGAATGAGGAAGGACATCTGGTTACAAAGGATGGGGAGATGGCGAAGGTATTGAATTTATTCTTCTCCTCAGTCTTCAAGAGGGGATCGGGGGGCTTCAGTAACCAAAACTGCAGTGTTTATCATTATGACACATCACAGGAAGCACCTCCATGGTTAACAGGACAGAATTAAAATTAGACTTGGGAAACTTAACATTAACAAATCACCGGGACCAGATGGCTTGCATCCGAGGGTACTTAGGGAACTCAGTCAAGTAATTGTCAGACCATTGTTCTTAATTTTTACTGACAGTCTACTGACTGGAATGGTACCAGGTGATTGGAGAAAAGCCTATGTAGCACCAATATTTAAAAAGGGCCCAAAATACATCCATGGGAATTACAGACCAGTTAGCCTAACATCAATAGTATGCAAGCTCTTGGAGGGGATGATAAGGGACTATATACATGATTTTAGTAATGAGAACGGTATCATTAGCAGTAATCAGCATGGATTCATGAAGAATCGTTCTTGCCAAACCAGTCTATTATACTTCTATGGGGAGGTGAGTTGCCATCTAGATAAAGGAAGGCCCATAGACATGGTGTATCTGGATTTTGCAAAAGCATTTGACACAGTTCCCCATAAACATTTACTGTACAAAATAAGGTCTGTTGGCATGGACCATAGGGTAAGTACATGGATTGAAAACTGGTTACAAGGGCGAGTTCAGAGGGTGGTGATAAATGGGGAGTACTCGGAATGGTCAGAGGTGGGTAGTGGGGTCCCCCAGAGTTCTGTGCTGGGACCAATCCTATTTATTTTGTTCATAAACAACCTGGAGGATGGGGTAAGCAGTTCAATCTCTGTAATTGCGGACAATGCTAAGATAAGCAGGGCAATAAATTCTCTGCAGGATGTGGAAACCTTGCAAAAAGATCCGAATAAATTAATGGGCTGGGAAACTACATGGCAAATGAGGTTTAATGTAGAAAAATGTAAAATAATGCATTTGGGTGGCAAAGATATGCATGCAATCTATACACTGGCGGGGGGGGATCTCTGAGGGAATCTAGGATGGAAAAGCACCTGGGGGCCCTAGTAGATGATAGGCTCAGCAATGGAATGCAATGCCAAGCTGCTGCTAACAAAGCAAACAGAATATTGGCATGCATTAAAAAGGGGATCAACTCCAGAGATAAAACTTTATATTTCCCACTCTACAAGACTGGTCCGGCTGCACCTAGAGTATGCTGTCCAGTTCTGGGCACCAGTCCTCAGGAAGGATGTACTGGAAATGGAGCGAGTACAAAGAATGGCAACTAAGCTAATAAAGGGTCTGGAGGATATTAGTTATGAGGAAAGGTTGCGAGCACTGAACTTATTCTCTCTGGAGAAGAGACGCTTGAGAGGGGATATGATTTTAATTTATAAATACCATATTGGTGACCTCACAATAGGGTTTAAAATTTTTTTGCGGAAGGGTTTAACAAGACACGTGGCCACTAATTAAAATTAAAAGAAAAGTGGTTTAACCTTAAACTACGTAGAGGGTTCTTTAGTGTAAGAGCGGCAAGGATGTGGAATTCCCTTCCATGGGTGGTGGTCTCAGCGGGGAGCATCGATAGTTTCAAAAAACTATTAGATAAGCACCTGAACGACTGCAACATACAGGGATATACAATGTAATACTAACATATAATCATACACATAGGTTGGACTTGTGTCTTTTTTCAGCCTCACCTACTATGTAATTTTGTAACAGAGTTGTATACTGTATGTAGCTGAGGCTACATACAGTTTATGCAGCACTCGCTGCCACTGCATCTGTTAGTGAACATAATAGTTCATTTGGACTAGCTTGGCTCAAAAGTCTTGTAATTATGATGAAGAAATAATAAATTTCATAAACTTCAGGTGGAGATGTGAAGTCAGTTAGGCCTTAACACAGCGGTGAACTAAAGGTCACCATGACATCATACATTTCCTAATTTTAAATGGATCAACCATCCTAGTTTACACAACCGACGGAATTCCACTCAAGCTTGCCTTGCATACACACGGTCACACAAAAGTTCTCTGAACTTTCGACTGTCAAGAACGCGGTGACGTACAACACTACGACGAGCCGAGAAAATTAAGTTCAATGCTTCTGAGCATGCATCGAATTGTTTCCAAGCATGCATAGGAATTTGCTACAGACGATCGGAATGTCTGATAGGAACCCCTCGGAAAAATAGAGAACCTGCTCTCAATCTTTTGCTGGCAGAAAAAGTCCGATGGAGCATACACACGGTCAGAATTTCCGACCAAAAGCTCACATCAGACTTTTGCTGGCAGAATTTCCGATCGTGTGTATGGGGCATAAGAGTTGTTTTAAGATGCCAATCATTGTTATGAAAGACATCTAAATTGTGACTATATCTGCATAAAATATACGTACAGCATGCGTTTTTCCTATATAAATAAGTATTCATAGGATATACAAGAATTATACATTTATCCATATAGATAATCATTTTATGTGATATTGATGAATCAAAATTATACTGAGTGTATTGTATATTGTATCGGTTACCAGAGTCCCTGAATAATATATATATTCTCATCAGCACCAATATACAAACAGATACACATTATGAAAATAGAACATATTATTTAACAGATAGTTCAGAACATGTTTTTCTGCCCTCAGACATGCCTAGTGGTTGAAGGTGATATGACCTGAATTCATAAAAGTTAATCATTAGATTTTTTTCAACCAATGAAAAAGAAGTTATACCTTTTGGGCTGAGCTTATTATAATTTTTATGATCCTATTGTCTAACATGGTATTTAGGATGAGGATAGATGCCATGAAAGGACACTTAATCACACACTGAATCAGACATGCAGACACACATACTACACTCATCAACTAATACCTCTACATTCATGAAGATTCCAGGACACCTTATGCTTTGAAACTCGGAGGTCCCAAGAAGTAATTCCTCTTTAAGAGTAGCCACCTTGAAAGCCACGGCAGCCATTCTTTTTTTTTTTTTTGTAATCTTTATTTTTATTTTATATAATAAAAAAAGGAACATACATACATATAGTCTATGGTCATTCTTACCACATTACATTGCATTTCTTCCAGTGCCGACCGATATGTTGATACAAAAACAAAATGTATAACAAATTATAGAACGTAGGAGTAAGGGAGGGAGGGGAAAGGGGGTGAGGGATTAAATCATCTCCAAACTGTATTACACTGTTAAACAGTCATACTGAGTCCCAAAAGGGGGTCCCGCCGTACCAGCTTGGCCGGACCCATCCCTCTTAGCCCTCCATTTTAGTACTGGAGGGAGGGGCCTCGTTTTGACTCAAGGCCCTAGGATGCCCACTGGGCGGATTCCCCGGAAGGGGGGCCACAGGCCTCCAACTAATCTTCATCTAAGGGAAGCGCCCCCCGGGCATCCCATTGGGCCAGTGAGGTCACAAGGGTGCCTATGTCACCAGGCGGAGCCCCTGACCAATACGTCTAAACAAATAACAACTCTAATATTTAATAAAGGAGATACAAAACTTGTCTGTAGTCACTAGCGACGCATAGCGTCTCATATGAGCCTTAAACTATAGACCTTGTGGACCATGCATTTAGGAAAGAAAAAGTTTACACCTTGTGCAATCAATAGGGCGTTGAGACATTCCATTCAGGCACGCACGTCACCACAAACAGGCCTCCTTAGCCTCAAGGAGGGCTCTGCCAACTCCAGCAGCGCGACATCCAGGCTAGAGGACACCGGATTAGTGTCGATGGTGAATCTCCGCCACTGAGCCCAAATGCCATCAAAGCGCTCACTCCTATCTTTGCACCTCGCCACCCACTCCTCCGCCTCCCTGATATCATCCACCTTCTGTAGCCATTCTTTTAAGGTAGGAACCTGTGGACGCTTCCAATAGAGAGGTACAAGCCTTTTAGCTGCATTTAATAGATGAGGAAGGACGCTTTTTTTGTAATGGCTTAGAGGGAGGGTGGGGAGGTGCAAGAGGAAATGTTCAGGAGAGAACGGGCACGGCAGCCATTCTAAAAACTCTGATAACCAGCAATTCAGACCAGTATCCATTTTGGAACGGGTAATTATGTTGTGTTGATTTTTACCTTATATTCATTTGTGATATCTTAAATATTTACTTATTGATTATTATACAGTTGGATAACTATTTCCCTCGAATCAGTAACTGCCTTGTAGATTTTTCTCTAAAGATTCAATTTTCAATATTTTTCATTTGCATAGTTTCCATCTTATTGACATAACAAACGTCTAATTTTATTTTTACATTGTTAACCACTTACTTACCTGCAATACAGTAACGGTTGAAATTGTGAAAAACAGACATTCTGTCTCATTGTAATTTTTACTTTTTTTGATTCTACGGGTAAGTTTATCATTCCTGTGTCATTTAAAAAGTACAACACTCCCATTAGTGGGTGTTTCAATTGAGATTCTTAATTTTATGTAGCACATTCAGTATTTTTAATTTTATGTAACGATTGTTTTTGTCAACCAATATATATATATAACTATTTTGTTTGAATACATGTCTAGTAATAAATCTCATATTTTTAGTCTGTGTTCATATTTGATTGATCCTGTATCTTAAAAATATCACCGTTGAAAAATTACTCAATCATAAATACCGTGCGGAAAATTATGCTCATAAGCATGACAAAAGAAATATTTAAACTTCACTAAAAGCTGGAGATCAGCTTTAAAGTTACAGCTGAATTTGACAGGTTTTTAAAAAGACAAATCAACACAGCTATATATTTATTAATTACATTTTTTTTTATTAATGCAATCAGTGTAAGTACCTGAATTCTACTTGGCCTTAGCCTCTTCCAAATCTCTATATAGCTGCATTAGGACAGAGAGAGTGAGGGGCGGGACTAGGAGTTGCATGCAAATGTGCTGGCAAGGAACATGATAGGAGTAGAGAGTAGAGTGAGCAGAGGGATGGCCTTGTCAGTTTGCTGCTGCTTCATTGTCCAGTCAGAAGCATGGGGGTGGAAAGGAGCACCCTCTACCTGGTTCTGCTTTGTGAGGGAGTTATATAAATCTCAGAAGTTAACAAACAAGAAAACTGTAGAGGGGTTCCCTTACTCACTCTATCCAAAACATACCTATAGCCTTGTACATCAATATCATCACAGAGCCATACTAATAATTTCTGCATTCTGCTGATTTAAATTAGAATCAGTGTCATCATGTTACTGACAGCATCCAACCTGATGTGTATTTCCATTTCCCAACCTGAAGTAGAAAAATTATAAGAGGTAATGCAGTTTGCCAATTAAATATTATTTTAACCAAAATTATTTTTAATAAAAACATTTTTTTTTCAAATGCTATGCTTTATGTTAAAATTCCAACTTTAAGATTTTTTTACATATAAATTTTCATAGCGGAGCATTACAGTCCTATGTACCATGCAACATTTCTTGTCATCTAAAATACAGACTTACAAATAGCTTTAAATGGAACTTGTAATGCTCATAGTTTTCTGTGTGCTGAACAATCAGTTATTTTGCCAAATCCAATAAACCCAGTGGGTAGAATCTGACAGTTTTAATGCTGTTCAATGCAGTAATTAAAGCTAAAGCCTTGCGCATATATCAGCAGGCTGAAAATAGCCGAGACAGACAATGCCTGCTGCGCTGAAAGCCAATCATTTTTAAGGGACAAGCTGATGAAGCAAAATAGGAACATGGAAAAATCAGTGTTAATTTAGAGAAACAATGATTGCATTAATTACAGACCATTACATGTGTCTAAACTCAGAAGAAAAGTCTTAAACAATCAACACTAGCAAGACAATAAATAAATAAAGCATCTACATTTTCAACCATTGTTCATACATCTGTTGTGTCAGTATCACTTATGGTTTGCAAAAGTTGGATACTTTTCTAATTAGTGGTATTTTTCAACTTTGACTGTACACAGTGTCATTTGTAATCACCAACAGTTTATAAATGACAGTGTCTTTCCCAAACAATAAAGGTTCTGAATAATTTTCCTAGCATTGTCTTTTTTTGATTTTTTTGTTGTATTCTTGGTCTATGATATTTAGTATAAAGAACAACACACTTTTTTTTTCTTTGTATGACATGCTGCAAAATTCTTCTTGATTGGTTTAAAGGGGTCACCGCAGTTCATTGATCATTTCTCTGGGTCGTTAAAGATCAAGTCAGTTCAATAAGTCATTCTCTATAAGGGTAAATGAAATGCCAATAGACTGGTGACAAGAAGCTTAACTGCAAACATCAGCCATGCTGTGGGCAGGTGGAGATTTCCCTCTTGGATCCACAAAGTACGGCAGAAACAGCAAGCGATCAAACCCAGTCCCACACCACCCCAAACTGAGGAATCGATAGAGAATATCTTTTATCTTTAAAGAAGGGTCTCACTAAAAAAAATTTACAATCCATCACACTGTTAAGCTGGTCATACACAGCTCAAATGTTGGATTAATTCTGTTGAACGAATTAATGTTCAAGCAGTGAGTGGCCCTGTCAAGCACCACTCAGCTCAACACACTTTAATTGAAAATTTGAAGAAGCCTGTGGAAAATTGACAGCTGAACGGCGACTGCATCCTATCAGATACAGTCAATCTTCAGGTATTCAAGCAGCAGGTGTTGTGGCTGCTTGAATATAATAGCTGCTGCAGAGATACTTCTATACATGCTACTTAGTGAAGATGGAGTAAGGATGGAGGAATCTATTAGATTTTTCTTGTACAGCCCAAGGGCTGAACATGGGGAATCTGTCCTTTTAAAGCTAGCATTACTGGTGCCAGTACTGGGGGTAGGTAGGGCTGAACATATTACTGGGAAAATATCGCAAGGAGCTATGGTTGCAGCAAAGTCAAACATACTGTACATGTTATAATGTATATTGGCAAGTCCAGCAATTCACCTAAATGGACTGTCATAGAAAAAAATAAAGTTTGGCAGGTATAAAATACAGGCATGCAGAAGTGCCTAAACGTTCCTGCAGCAGATTCCAGAACCTGTTACAGCCAAATTCCAGGCCATCCTGATATACAAAGTTCTGACACTCCCGGGTAGTCTCAGAGCTTGCCTCTACATCCTGCCCCACGTTCATATTGGCCCAATATGACAGACAGCTTTATTCTCCAGTAGGAATGTGCATGACGAAGGAAGGGAAGGGCACACTTCGTGACTATCTAGAAGGAAGTTTTGCCTGTCAGATTAGTCCAGTGTCCTTCCATGACAACAAGGATTTGTACTGCTACATTTATGTGCAGGTGCATGCTCTTTATATCGGCAGCAGTTTTTTTTTTTTTTCCTCTCTCCTGGCCATATTTTAAGACCCTGCTTCTCTTTTTAAAAACAACAATGTACCTCACCACTGGAGACCTCACAGAGCAGTAATGTGTTATTATGTAATCGAACAATACCTTCAAAGTTTCATATTCCCAAATAACAGAGGAGCTCTATGTTGCCAGCTTTAGCAGTGTGCCATATTTTGAAAATGTCACGTTGATAACGAGATGCAGGAAGAGGAAGAGAAACCTGGTGTGTAATGTTGCTGGAGAGGTGAAAAGTAATCAGGTTGGTCTAGGTTACCAGCAGGGTGATATAGTACCTGATTTACTAAAGAAGTTGAGGATCTTTGCTCAGTAAATTAAGTGAATATTCACTTTAGTTATCCAATGATGTGCTTTCCTGTTTGCTTTAAACACCCAAATCATGTGCAGACGAAATTAGTAAAAACATTTTTTTCACATGATTAATAACTGATGTGAATATTTGCTCAATTTTTTTAGTAAAAATTCTCAACTTGTTTTAGTAAATCAGCCTCAGTCTGAAAGCTCAATGTAAATTGCTGGTGTATTTCCACCCTCTGGATACAGCCATGCACAGCTAACTATAGTAATGAATGACTGTCTACAGCTGTGCACGGGGTATAAATTTGCACACCCATGGGTGCAGACCATCTGCTCTAAGATTGTACACCCATATGCATGTGCAGGTTTACACAAGTAGAGGTGAAAACCCCCATACAGCCATTTATTACTAGGGTCTGCTGTGGCAGCTGTTTGTGTATCCCGGGAGAAAAGAACTACTTCTTGGACACATGGGACTCCACTGACAACTGTGGTGCCCAACTATAGAGGAGTGAAAAATGAAAACTCAACTTTGCCAGCACATACTGTAACCTATCCAACATTGAAACCTTTACCCATTCATCCTAATATAGGTAAAGCAAAATCAAAACATTAATACTGGCTGTTAAAATACATCATGTGGAATAAATGGAATAATCAACTAATTTCATTATTGAAACTGCTTAGGGATCGCAGGATTGGAAATCCCTCTGGACATCATACTCTCTTTGTGAAGAACTTATTCAAAGTTTGGAAGCCCCATGGTAACAAATTCAACCCTAGGTGAGAGAGAACAATTTGGCCTAGGATAAAAAAGACAGACAGTCCTTATGGATTATTCTATTGTAGCTCCTTGTTTTTGCTGTTTGGTTTAAACTCATAGCACATATCTGACAACCAAATTTGCATCCATTCATCCATTCAGCATCTATGGTGACTCCCAAAAAATCCAAACAAGTCATGGGCCAAATGTTTTCTTCATCATTCAAAGAAATTCTATAATCTTGACAAAAAATCTGAAATTCACGGAATGAACACAAACAATTAGAAAGTCAGCTGAACCCATGAAAAGGAAATCACCCAAATATTGTACAAGATCATGAGAATCCATCGTAATAAAAAACCACCCATTCCAAAAATGAAGAAAAATCTTCAAAATATCAATAAGATAATGAGCAGCCCATCGGTAAACATTTGTCAAAATTGTACTTACTACAACAACAGAAACCTAAAGAATTAAAAGCATGCGGGTAAGTAGGTAACAGGCGAAATGCAGACTTGATGTCTGCCATAGCCAACAATGCACATTTCCCCAAACAACACATTTTAGCTAAAGTATCCTCAAAAAAGATACAGGAAACAGAGAACAAAACAGGGTCAATATCATAATTTAAAGATGAATCTGCAGGATAAGGCAAATGGTGTATCAAAGGAAACAAATGTGGTTCTTTCTTTGGGATTAGGGATGAGCTTCGTGTTCGAGTCGAACCCATGTTCGACTCGAACATCGGCTGTTCGATCGTTCGTCGAATTGCGAACGATATGGGCCGTTCGCGCCAAATTTGTGTGGCGCGTCACGGCCCATAATTCACTGCGGCATCGCAGTGCATTGCTTGCTGATGATTGGCCAAGCATGCACTATGACCCGCATGCTTGGCCAATCACAGCGCCGCCTTAACAGAGAGCCATAATTGGCCAAAGCCAAGGAGGCTTTGGCCAATTATGGCTCAGGGGATTTAGTACACGCCCCACACTATATAAGGCCGCCTGCACGGCGGCCCTGTGCAGTGTGTTCCGGTGTGCTTAGAGAGAGAGAGAGACAGTGTCATTTCATTTGAGTTAGCTAGATTAGGCAGGACAGTCAGTCAGTTAGCTGCACTTAAAGTGTATTGTGTATATATATGCATCCCAGGTGTTGCATATATATATATATATATATACACTGTATTCAGTTTAGCTAGATCCATTCCTGTTATCTTCTAGACTATTTACATTTAGTGCAGTGCGTCCTGCTCACAGTGTTCAGCTAGATCCGTTCCTGTTATATTCCTACTGACAGGCAGGCTTGTCTTGTTACAGCATTTTGAAGAAAATTACTGGTGTTCTTTTGATCCTATTAGTACCACAGTCAGGCAGCTAGACTATTTACATTTAGTGCAGTGCGTCCTGCTCACAGTGTTCAGCTATCTGTTATCTTCTTACTGAGAGGCAGGCTTGTCTTGTTACAGTATTTTAAGGAAAATTACTGGTGTTCTTTTGATCCTATTAGTACCACAGTCAGGCAGCTAGACTATTTACAGTTAGTGCAGTGCGTCCTGCCCACAGTGTTCTGCTAAACCTACAAGTAAGTGGGGTGCATCCTGCTCACAGTGTTCAGCTAAACCTACAAGTTAGTGGGGTGCGTCCACCTCACAGTGTTCAGCTAAACCTACAAGCTAGTGGGGTGCGTCCTGCTCACAGTGTTCAGCTAGATCCGTTTCTGTTATCTTCTTACTGACAGGCAGGCTTGTCTTGTTACAGTAAATACAGCTACCTGAAGAAAATTGATGGTGTTCTTTTGATCCTATTAGTACCACAGTAAGGCAGCTAGACTATTTACAGTTAGTGCAGTGCGTCCTGCTCACAGTGTTCTGCTAAACCTACAAGTTAGTGGGGTGCGTCCTGCTCACAGTGTTCAGCTAAACCTACAAGTTAGTGGGGTGCGTCCACCTCACAGTGTTCAGCTAAACCTACAAGCTAGTGGGGTGCGTCCTGCTCACAGTGTTCAGCTAGATCCGTTCCTGTTATCTTCTTACTGACAGGCAGGCTTGTCTTGTTACAGTAAATACAGCTACCTGAAGAAAATTGCTGGTGTTCTTTTGATCCTATTAGTACCACAGTCAGGCAGCTAGACTATTTACAGTTAGTGCAGTGCGTCCTGCTCACAGTGTTCTGCTAAACCTACAAGTTAGTGGGGTGCGTCCTGCTCACAGTGTTCAGCTAAACCTACAAGTTAGTGGGGTGCGTCCACCTCACAGTGTTCAGCTAAACCTACAAGCTAGTGGGGTGCGTCCTGCTCACAGTGTTCAGCTAGATCCGTTCCTGTTATCTTCTTACTGACAGGCAGGCTTGTCTTGTTACAGTAAATACAGCTACCTGAAGAAAATTGCTGGTGTTCTTTTGATCCTATTAGTACCACAGTCAGGCAGCTAGACTATTTACAGTTAGTGCAGTGCGTCCTGCTCACAGTGTTCTGCTAAACCTACAAGTTAGTGGGGTGCGTCCTGCTCACAGTGTTCAGCTAAACCTACAAGTTAGTGGGGTGCGTCCACCTCACAGTGTTCAGCTAAACCTACAAGCTAGTGGGGTGCGTCCTGCTCACAGTGTTCAGTTAGATCTGTTCCTGTTATCTTCTTACTGACAGGCAGGCTTGTCTTGTTACAGTATTTTAAAGAAAATTGCTGGTGTTCTTTTGATCCTATTAGTACCACAGTCAGGCAGCTAGACTATTTACAGTTAGTGCAGTGCGTCCTGCTCACAGTGTTCTGCTAAACCTACAAGTTAGTGGGGTGCGTCCTGCTCACAGTGTTCAGCTAAACCTACAAGTTAGTGGGGTGCGTCCACCTCACAGTGTTCAGCTAAACCTACAAGCTAGTGGGGTGCGTCCTGCTCACAGTGTTCAGCTAGATCCGTTTCTGTTATCTTCTTACTGACAGGCAGGCTTGTCTTGTTACAGTAAATACAGCTACCTGAAGAAAATTGCTGGTGTTCTTTTGATCCTATTAGTACCACAGTCAGGCAGCTAGACTATTTACAGTTAGTGCAGTGCATCCTGCTCACAGTGTTCTGCTAAACCTACAAGTTAGTGGGGTGCGTCCTGCTCACAGTGTTCAGCTAAACCTACAAGTTAGTGGGGTGCGTCCACCTCACAGTGTTCAGCTAAACCTACAAGCTAGTGGGGTGCGTCCTGCTCACAGTGTTCAGCTAGATCCGTTCCTGTTATCTTCTTACTGACAGGCAGGCTTGTCTTGTTACAGTAAATACAGCTACCTGAAGAAAATTGCTGGTGTTCTTTTGATCCTATTAGTACCACAGTCAGGCAGCTAGACTATTTACAGTTAGTGCAGTGCGTCCTGCTCACAGTGTTCTGCTAAACCTACAAGTTAGTGGGGTGCGTCCTGCTCACAGTGTTCAGCTAAACCTACAAGTTAGTGGGGTGCGTCCACCTCACAGTGTTCAGCTAAACCTACAAGCTAGTGGGGTGCGTCCTGCTCACAGTGTTCAGCTAGATCCGTTCCTGTTATCTTCTTACTGACAGGCAGGCTTGTCTTGTTACAGTATTTTAAAGAAAATTGCTGGTGTTCTTTTGATCCTATTAGTACCACAGTCAGGCAGCTAGACTATTTACAGTTAGTGCAGTGCGTCCTGCTCACAGTGTTCTGCTAAACCTACAAGTTAGTGGGGTGCGTCCTGCTCACAGTGTTCAGCTAAACCTACAAGTTAGTGGGGTGCGTCCACCTCACAGTGTTCAGCTAAACCTACAAGCTAGTGGGGTGCGTCCTGCTCACAGTGTTCAGCTAGATCCGTTCCTGTTATCTTCTTACTGACAGGCAGGCTTGTCTTGTTACAGTATTTTAAAGAAAATTGCTGGTGTGCTTTTGATCCTATTAGTACCACAGTCAGGCAGCTAGACTATTTACAGTTAGTGCAGTGCGTCCTGCTCACAGTGTTCTGCTAAACCTACAAGTTAGTGGGGTGCGTCCTGCTCACAGTGTTCAGCTAAACCTACAAGTTAGTGGGGTGCGTCCACCTCACAGTGTTCAGCTAAACCTACAAGCTAGTGGGGTGCGTCCTGCTCACAGTGTTCAGCTAGATCCGTTTCTGTTATCTTCTTACTGACAGGCAGGCTTGTCTTGTTACAGTAAATACAGCTACCTGAAGAAAATTGCTGGTGTTCTTTTGATCCTATTAGTACCACAGTCAGGCAGCTAGACTATTTACAGTTAGTGCAGTGCATCCTGCTCACAGTGTTCTGCTAAACCTACAAGTTAGTGGGGTGCGTCCTGCTCACAGTGTTCAGCTAAACCTACAAGTTAGTGGGGTGCGTCCACCTCACAGTGTTCAGCTAAACCTACAAGCTAGTGGGGTGCGTCCTGCTCACAGTGTTCAGCTAGATCCGTTCCTGTTATCTTCTTACTGACAGGCAGGCTTGTCTTGTTACAGTAAATACAGCTACCTGAAGAAAATTGCTGGTGTTCTTTTGATCCTATTAGTACCACAGTCAGGCAGCTAGACTATTTACAGTTAGTGCAGTGCGTCCTGCTCACAGTGTTCTGCTAAACCTACAAGTTAGTGGGGTGCGTCCTGCTCACAGTGTTTAGCTAAACCTACAAGTTAGTGGGGTGCGTCCACCTCACAGTGTTCAGCTAAACCTACAAGCTAGTGGGGTGCGTCCTGCTCACAGTGTTCAGCTAGATCCGTTCCTGTTATCTTCTTACTGACAGGCAGGCTTGTCTTGTTACAGTATTTTAAAGAAAATTGCTGGTGTTCTTTTGATCCTATTAGTACCACAGTCAGGCAGCTAGACTATTTACAGTTAGTGCAGTGCGTCCTGCTCACAGTGTTCTGCTAAACCTACAAGTTAGTGGGGTGCGTCCTGCTCACAGTGTTCAGCTAAACCTACAAGTTAGTGGGGTGCGTCCACCTCACAGTGTTCAGCTAAACCTACAAGCTAGTGGGGTGCGTCCTGCTCACAGTGTTCAGCTAGATCCGTTTCTGTTATCTTCTTACTGACAGGCAGGCTTGTCTTGTTACAGTAAATACAGCTACCTGAAGAAAATTGCTGGTGTTCTTTTGATCCTATTAGTACCACAGTCAGGCAGCTAGACTATTTACAGTTAGTGCAGTGCGTCCTGCTCACAAAGTTCTGCTAAACCTACAAGTTAGTGGGGTGCGTCCACCTCACAGTGTTCAGCTAAAGCTACCTGTAGAAGGTTGGTGGTGTTCTCATACTACAGGCAGGCAGTTGATTTTGCTAGCTGCAGTATCAGTACATATATATATATATATATATATATATATATATATATATATATCTATCCCAGCTTAGTGCAGCTACAGGCCATTAGTATGTCTGGAAGGCCAAGAAGGAGAGGCAGACAGTCACAAGCCAATAAGAGAGGGCAAGCAGGCTCTGTGTCTAGTGCTGGTCGTGGAAACGGTGCATCCTCATCAGCATGTGGCCATGGGACACGCTTGGCCTTTTTTTCGGCAGCTGGCCATGTTGAGCCGCAACATGCGGAAGACTTGGTCGAGTGGATGACCAAGCCGTCCTCATCCTCCTCATCCTCTCTCACCCATGCCCAGGGTACTTTGTCTGGCAAATCAGCGGCCTCTTCCCTCGGCTCAATGTCATCAGTGACTATTTCCCTAGCCCCACCATGTCCTCCTGAGGAGTCCCTCGAACTGTTTGACCACAGCGTTGGGTACATGCTCCAGGAGGATGCCCAGCGTTTGGAAGGCTCTGATGATGATACTGAGCTCGATGAAGGCAGTAACATGAGCACGGACAGAGGGGGTGCCCAAGAAGGACAGCAATCTGGCAGTCATGCTCCCCCTGCTGCAGCATACTGCCAGGTTTGCTCCAGTGATGAGGAGGGAGGGGATGATGAGGTCACTGACTCAACGTGGGTGCCTGATAGGAGAGAGGAGGAGGAGGAGGAGGCGGCACATCACCAACGAGGCAGGATGCCCTCCAGGGGCCAGCCTAAGGGCAGCACATTGACTGCATCACACCCCAAAGCTCCACATGTGCAGGGCGCTGCAGTCTCTGCGCGTTATTCAAAAAGTTCTTTGGTGTGGGCCTTTTTTGAGACGAGTGCATCAGATCGCACCGCTGCTATTTGCAACATATGTCTCAAGCGTATCTCGCGTGGCCAAAACATCTCCCGCTTGGGTACCACATGCTTGACCAGACATATGTTGACCTGCCATGCAGTTCGTTGGCAAGCGTATCTAAAAGACCCACACCAAAGAACAAAGAGGACCTCTGCTTGCTCCTCATCAGCTGAGATTTCCAACCCCACTAGACCTTCAGTCCTCTCTGAGACCTGCACTGAGAGGAATGAAGGTGTAGAATTAGGTGTGTCACAGCCACGTACCTGTGGGCAATCTGATTTTGGTACACCGACGTCAGATTGTACCAGGCAAATTTCCCTGCCCCAGCTGCTGCACCGCCGAAAGAAGTTTGCTCCCAGCCATCCACATGCCCAACGGTTGAATGCTAGCTTGGCAAAATTGCTAGCACTTCAACTGCTGCCTTTTCAGTTGGTAGACTCTGCCCCCTTCCGTGAGTTTGTGGAATGTGCGGTTCCTCAGTGGCAGGTACCCAAACGCCACTTTTTCTCACGGAAGGCAATCCCGGCTCTCTACCAGCATGTGGAAGGCAATGTCCATGCCTCGCTGGACAGGGCGGTCAGCGGTAAGGTGCATATTACCGCTGACTCATGGTCCAGCAGGCATGGACAGGGACGTTACCTAAGTTTCACGGCGCATTGGGTGACTCTGCTGGCAGCTGGGAAGGATGCAGGACAAGGTGCAGTAGTGTTGGAGGTTGTTCCGCCACCACGCCTCCAAAATGCTAATGATTGTGACACACCTCTCTCCTCCACCCCCTCCTCTTCTTCTTCCTCCATGGCCTCTTCCTCGGAACCAGCGGTGCTCCATAGTCGTTCAACGGGCTACGCAAGTACGCAGGCCAAAAGATGCCATGCGGTGCTTGAGCTGGTGTGCTTGGGGGACAGGAGCCACACTGGGGCAGAGGTTCTGTCAGCTCTGCAGGGGCAGGTTCAGAGGTGGTTGAAGCCACGCCAACTTAAGGCAGGAATGGTGGTTTGCGACAATGGCACCAACCTCCTCTCTGCCCTCCGACAGGGACAAATGACCCATGTGCCCTGTTTGGCTCACGTCCTTAACTTGGTGGTGCAGCGGTTCTTGGGCAGGTACCCGGGCTTACAGGATGTCCTGAGGCAGGCCAGGAAAGTCTGTGTGCATTTCCGCCGGTCATATAATGCCAGTGCTCGGCTGACGGACCTCCAAAAGGAGTTTAACCTGCCCAAGAACCGCCTAATCTGTGACATGCCCACCAGGTGGAACTCAACGTTGGCCATGCTGCAGCGGCTGCACATGCAGCAGAGGGCCATCAATGAGTACCTTTGTGACTATGGCACCAGGACAGGGTCAGGGGAGCTTGTTTTTTTTTCCCCACGCCAGTGGGCCATGATCAGGGATGCATGCACTGTCCTGTCACCATTTGAGGAGGCCACGAGGATGGTGAGCAGTGACAGTGCATGCATCAGTGACACTGTCCCCCTTGTCCACCTGTTGGAGCACACGCTGCGTGGAATAATGGACAGGGCACTTGAGGCAGAACAGAGGCAGGAAGAGGAGGACTTCCTTAGCTCTCAAGGCCCCCTTTATCCAGACAGTGTTCCTGCGTGCCCGCCGATCACACAGGAAGAGGACGAGGAGGAAGAGGAGGAGGAGGAGGAGGAGGAGGAAGATTGTGTCAGTATGGAGGTGGAGCCTGGCACTCAGCATCAGCAGCAGTCTTTAAGGGATCAGTCCCAAGAAACACATGGACTTGTACGTGGCTGGGAGGAGGTGGCTGCGGACCATGTCATCCTTAGTGACCCAGAGGACTCCGGACCGAATGCCTCAGCAAACCTACGCTGCATGGCCTCCCTGATCCTGCAAAGCCTGCGTAAGGATCCTCGTATTCGTGGTATCAAGGAGAAGGACCAATACTGGCTGGCAACCCTCCTTGATCCACGTTACAAGGGTAAGGTTGCGGACCTTATCTTGCCATCGCAGAGGGAGCAGAGGATGAAACATCTTCGGGAGGCCTTGCAGAAAGGTCTGTGCAACGCATTCCCAGAGACTGGGAGGTTTCAAACTCCTGTTTCTGGACAACGTGTTGCTGAGGCTTCGGTCAGTCAAAGAAGGAGCGGTGGAGAAGGTGGCCGTCTGACCGATGCGTTCAGACAATTTTTTGGTCCGCAGCCCCAAGGTATGATCGGTTCCAGCAACCATCGCCAGCGTCTGTTTTACATGGTGCAGGAATACCTAGGGGCAAGATCAGACTTGGACACCTTTCCCACCGAAAATCCTCTGGGTTACTGGGTCTTGAGGATGGATCACTGGCCAGAGCTTGCACAGTATGCAATTGAGCTACTGGCCTGTCCTGCATCCAGCGTTCTTTCGGAACGCACATTCAGTGCTGCTGGAGGCGTGGTAACCGATCACAGGGTGCGTCTGTCCACTGACTCGGTCGATCGACTGACCTTCATAAAAATGAATGAGTCTTGGATCACCACCAGCTACCAAGCACCTGATGCTGATGTAACCGAATAATTTTTTTTGAAATCTCAGATCCCTTCAAAGACTGCCTATGCTGATGCTGAGTGACTATCCCTGAGTAATTATCCTCTTCCTCCTCAATCATCACGCTGATAGCTTGTAAGAACTTTTTTGGTTCTGGGTGCCACCACCAGTGCCTAAGGCACAATTTTTCAGCCCCTGTTTAACAGGGGCGTGTAATTACGATTTTTGATGTAATACTTTGCAGCAGGGCTCGTTCCTGCATTCCAACTAGAGTGTCTGTGAGGGGTTGCAGTGTTGTGGCACCAGCACAAGTGCCTAAGGCCCAATTTTTCAGCCCTTGTTTAACAGGGGCGTGTAATTACAATTTTTGATGCAATACTTTGCAGCATGGCTCGTTCCTGCATTCCAACTAGAGTGTCTGTGAGGGGTTGCATTGTTGTGGCACCAGCACCAGTGCCTAAGGCCTAATTTTTCAGCTCCTGTTCAACAGGGGCATGTAATTACAATTCTTGATCTAATATTTCACAGCAGAGCCCTGTGAGGGCTTACAGTGTTGTGGCCACAGCAACACCTAAGGCCCAAATTTCTGCTGAGTATATAGGGCAGGACCCTACTTTCAAACAACTAACTTACAAACAACTCCTACTTGCAAACGGAAGGAGACAACAGGAAGTGAGAATAAATCTACCCCTAGGAAGGGAAATTCTCTCCTGTAAGAGTTAATATGGGAAAAACATTTCTCCTTTCCACTGATGCTTTCCAGTCCATTGGGACAAAAAGTGAGGTGAAATCTTCTGAAGAGGAGGAAAGACAGCAAAACAAATGTCACAGGGGTGATAACCCTTCCCTATGTTTTCCAAAAAGCTTAAAAAAGATTTTTTGGCTGGAGCTAAACACGTTAAAAATGTACCCGTTCAAAATTACAAAGAGATTCTACTTAACAACAAACCTACAGCCTGTATACTACTGTTCAGAGTATATAGGGCCTGGTGGCCCCACACCTTTCCTTATTTTAATTTGGGTGCGGGGTTCCCCTTAATATCCATACAAGACCCAAAGGGCCTGGTAATGGACTGGGGGGTACCCATGCCGTTTGTCTCACTGATTTTCATCCATATTGCCAGGACCCGACATTACATTAAACCCGCAAGCAGTTTTAAATGAGATTTTTTCCTTTAAAAATGACATTTGGTGCAGGGACTGTTCTAAACACGGGAAACACGCGTCACTTTACAGGCATACTATAGACACCCCTCAGGTACGATATTTAAAGAAATATTTCACTTTTTTTTTTTTTACTTTAAGCATCATTAAAATCACTGCTCCCGAAAAAACGGCCGTTTTTAAAAGTTTTTTTTGCATTGATACATGTCCCCTGGGGTAGGACCCGGGTCCCCAAACCCTTTTTAGGACAATACCATGCAAATTAGCCTTTAAAATGAGCACTTTTGATTTTGAACGTTCGAGTCCCATAGACGTCAATGGGGTTCTAACGTTCGTGCGAACTTTCGGTCCGTTCGCAGGTTCTGGTGCGAACCGAACCGGGGGGTGTTCGGCTCATCCCTATTTGGGATTAAACCCAAATGAGAAATCGGAAAATTATTAAATGGGGTAATAGAGAAAGGATCTGTGACTCTGCCCTCACAAGCCTCTTTATCATTTTTTTCCGTCACAATATCACTAAAACCAGAAACAAAAGACAAATTATTAAGAGATACACATCCAGAACCAGAAAAGCCAGGTAAAGGAAAACCATCACAAAAAATATTACCAGTAATTAAGAAGACTGTCATCCACCAATTTGGTCAGATGCAAAGCCACTGTAGCATTTCTTGTGTTTTCACCTACAAGAATTAGACCATTTACATTGACCTTCATTGAAACTGAAACATAGACCTTTGGTAAATTGTCCAAAAGTAGTAGAAGTCTGCTTAGATAATCGCTTTTTTGGCAACATAAGGTTCAACCACAAACCCATGCCCTTAGAACCCCATTTTAAAAATGTAAGCAGAGAAAGCTTTTGGCGGAATGAGTCATTGTAAATAAACCACGACAAACCATTAAAATGTCTATAGGCTTCCAAAATAATTTCATATAGTGTAGTGTAACAAGCCACTACAATGCTCATGATGTTTTTTTCCCCATACACTAGTGCCATCTAATGTATCATCCAGTGTACAGAAGTGTGCGCACAGACATGAGGGAAGGGGGGCCCACTGTGCCCTGTCAAGCACTACAAATGCCGAGTAATCCCTTTTATTTATCTGCATCACTGGATCCACTGCATCATCTCCCTTACTGGCCACAGCCAGCGCAGATCTGATCGGCAATGCCCATTACAGTGTGTACAAACAGGACGGAGGAGGCTGAATCTGCTTTGCCTCCCATCTTATCCCTCCTGAGTCTGCCCCGCCTCACACTCCAGCCTGACTTTCACACCCTGCTATAAAAGGGCTTTTAATCTAGGTAGCAGATTAAAATATAGAGGACCAGCCCAGGGCCATGATTGTGAATAGCAGGCATATTGAACAACCCTCTCTCTCTCTCTCTCTCTCTCTCTCTCTCTCTCTCTCTCTCTCTCTCTCTCTCTCACCCCCTCTCTCTATTTCACTCCCTCCTTCTCTCACTCCCCCTCATCTCCCTCTCCCTTTTCTCTCACCTCCTCTCTCACCCTCATTTTTCCCTCACCCCCTCTCTCTATTTCACCCCCTCCTTCTCTCACTCCCCCTCTCTCTACCCCCTCTGACCCCTCTCTCTCACCCCCTCTCTCTCTCTCACCCCCTCTCTCTACCCCCTCTGACCCCTCTCTCTCACCCCCCCCTCTCTCTCTCACCCCCTCTCTCTGACCCCTCTCTCACCCCCTCTCTCTTTCACCCCCCTCTCTCCCCACTTTTTTCCTCTCATGCCCTCTCTCTTCCACCCCCCTCACCCTCTCTCTCTTTGACCCCTCTCTAACCCTCTCTCTATCTCACCCCACCTCTCTCTCTTACCCCCTCTTCTCTGTAACCCCCTCTCTCTTTCTCTGACCCCTCTCTCTCACCCCCTCTCTCTTTCACCCCCCCTCCCTACTTTTTTCCTCTCACCCCCTCTCTATTTCACCCCCCCTCAACCCCTCTCAGTCTTTTCCTCTCACCCTCCTCTCTCTCACCCCCCTCTCTCTCTCTCTTTCACTGACTCAGTGACTGTTTAAATTTCTTGTGTGTATGTATGTATATATATATATATATATATATATATATATATATATATATAAATATATACACATATACACACAGTATATACACACACATACCCACGCGCATGTGTATTTGCATTTTTTTCTTTGCATTTTTATTTGCATCCACAACCTAATGAAATAAGGTGCGCACACCTATGAGAGACATACTGTAAATAGGAGGGTTACATGCAGCAGACTGAAACAGACTACTAGCAGTGAAATCCATCCAGGCAGTATCTAATGTGGAAACTGCAGGTGCCGATGGCATAGTCTTACATTTTTTAGCTATATTGGAAACTGATGAAGCCAAATGTAACAATAACTGTGAAAGATCAGACTCACCAGAATTAAGCATAAAATCAGCCATAAGAGAAGGGTTTACTGCAGGAAGCACATCTAAGGCCACTTTCACACTGGGGCGGTAAGAGCATTGGCGGTAAAGCGCCGCTAGTTTTAGCAGCGTTTTTTGGCCGCTAGCTGGGCGCTTTTAACCCCCACTAGCGGCTAAAGAAGGGGTTAATACCGCCCGTGCAGCGCCGCTGCCGAAGGGCTTTGCAGGCGCTTGGGCAGCGCTGCCCATTCATTTTAATGGGCAGGGGTGGTTTAGGAGCTGTGTGCTCCTAATAGGATATGTGGTAGTTGTGCGCTGCCACCTAGAGGTGTGTGAATATAAAAGTACCAATAAATGCAGAAACTGTGTGACATAAACCATGTGCAATAAATCTAGCCACTGCTATCACCAGGATGTTATCACAAAACAACAATGAATGAATATCTAAAAAATGTGATAGCACTGCTGCGATCTGACAAATAATACATAGATCCAATAATATGCCATAAACGCATGTGCTGAATAAATATACAATCCAATAGTAAATGTATAAAAAGGTTGATTAAAACAAAAAAATCTTCTTATATAGAATGTGTTTCAAATTACACTGTGAGAAAAAAGTGCTTTTCAAGTAAAAAATTTAAAGCGGAGGTCCAGCTGAAAAATTTTTTTTTTAAAGTCAGCAGCTACAAACACTGTAGCTGCTGACTTTTAATAAGCACACTTACCTGTCCAGGGTGCCCGCGATGTCGGCCGCCAGAGGCCGATCCGTCCATCGGATCGGGTCCTAGCGCTGCCATTTGAACTAAGGGAAACAGGCAGTGGAGCCTTGCGGCTTCACTGCCTGTTTCCTACTGTGCATGCGTGAGTCGCGTGGTGCTGTGTGAATGGCCTGCTGTGTTCTGGGACACACACAGTTCCCATAACACAGCACGCCCCATTCCCCAGAAGACAACGCAAGGAGGAGAAGAAATAAGATCACTGCGGAGTAGGAAGTGGCAGATTAGGACGACCTAGCAACAGCCATTTCTGGTAAGTAAAAAAATTTTTTTTTTTCATTTTTTTTTTTCAGATTTTTTGGAGCATTTCTATGTAATTTTTCTTTTTTTTTTTAGGGTGGACCTCCGCTTTGAATAAATCCAATATTGATGTGCAATAAACGCATGTGCTGAAAAAATCAAAAAGTCCAATATCAAATATATATGAATGTTAACAATATCTTCTTATATAGAGTGTGCTTCAAATTCCACTGTGAGAAAAAAGTGCTTCTCAGATAAACCAACAATCTGTAACTAGTGTTCCCTTCACCAGGTGAAATGGCTGCTCACCTCTTTCTTAGACCCTGAAAGGTGGGCAACTCAAGGAGAAAATGATTGGGGAACCAGGAACAGGAAGGACTGGAGGAAAAGTTGGCCAGACATCAGTGGCAGAAGCATCAGAGGAAGGAACACAAAGTGGGGCATGTAAAGAGCCAGGAGGAAGCTGCAAAGATGTTTCAGATGCCAGCAGGGACAGGCGGTGGCGCATCCATTTATCACCATAGTGGCTCAGTGGTCTGCTCCAGCAGCCTATGCAGCATAAACTTCATGGTAAGCAGCTGCAGCACCTGGAGTAGGGTTGCCACCTCATCCCTTTAAAACCGATCACATATTAATTACACAATTTCTGTGGCTGATTAAGGTGATAATTAAACTCACTTGGTGCCTTATCTGCATGAAATTAGCCTCAGAACCTGTGTAATTAATATGTGTTCGGGTTTAAAGGGATGAGGTGGCAACTCTAACCTGGAGATGAGTCTTCTTCGGCTGTAAACCGCTGGTCTGATAAGTACACAGCTTTCTTTTTTGTTATAGGTTGCCTGGACCGCGTGAGAATCCACAAGCAAGAGGATACATTACATAACAGGTAAGTCCATTCAAATTAAAACTTAAACACACACACATTGGGGTCTGCAATGGCCTCATGGGTGGAAGGGGGGAAATTGTTTGCCCCTTCCACCTTTCATTTGTTATGGTATGAATTAGTCGTTTTTAATATATTTATTTTTGGCTAGTGCTGTATGTTGTATAGGGACCATTTGGTTAACACCAGAACTTGCGAACAGGCAAAAAAAAGGTGCGAACACCATTAAAGTCTATGGGACACGAACATGAAAAATCAAAAGTGCCAATTTTAAAGGGTTATATGTAGGGATGAGCCCGATGTTCAAGTAAAAAAAAATGTCCCGTGATGTCCATTCATCTTCTATCACGCCGCCTGACGAACCGAAAAAAAAAACGCAACACCTCCGCCTCCTTGGGAGGCTCCCACCGAGTGATGCTTCTTCTCGCTTTGACAGCTGTTATATAGCTGAGGGTGGGGCCACTTTGTGACGTAAACGGGTGACCCCGTCTTCCTCTGACGTCACGAGGCATCAGGGGGGCGGGGTCACCCATTTATGTCACTGGGTGGACATTGCGGGACATTTTTATTGTTTTATTTTTTAATAAATGACTTGTCCCAAAGTGTCTCTTGTCTTTTTTACTATTTTTGACACCTTTTTTTGTGAATTGGTGGGGGTACACAATTCACATAGGGGGGCCGGGATCTGGGGGTCCCCTTGTTAAAGGGGGCTTCCAGATTCCGCCCGCAGACCCCCACAACCAATGGGCAAGGGTTGTGGGGATGAGGCCCTTGTCCCCATCAACATGGGGACAAGGTGCTTTGGGGGTCAACTCCAAAGCACCCTCCTTGTGTTGAGGGCATGTGGCCTGCTATGGTTCGGGGGGGGACGCTCTCCCGTCCCCCCCTCTTTTCCTGCAGCCTAACAGGTTGCGTGCTCAGATAAGGGTCTGGTAAGGATTTTGGGGGGACCCCTACGCCATTTTTAAAAACTTGGTGCAGGGTTCCCCTTTATATTCATACCAGACCCAAAGGGATTGGTAATGGACTGGGGGGGGGACCCATGCCGTTTTTTTTAATGAGTTTTACCTATACTGCTGAGACCCGACAATACATTACAGTCGCAATCAGGTTTAAATGACTTTTTTTCTTTTAGAAATGTAATTTTGCTGTGGTCCTGTTCTAAACACGGGAAAACTGTGCCACTTTACAGCCATACTAAGGACACCCCCCAGGCATGATATTTCAAGGAATATTTCATTTTTATTGTTTCACTTTAAGCATTATTAAAATCACTGCTCCCGAAAAAAAACGTGCATTTTTAAAACTTTTTTTCTTGCATTGATACATGTCGCCTGGGGCAGGACCCAGGTCCCCAAACACTTTTTATGGCAATAACTTACATATCAGCCTTTAAAATTAGCACTTTTGATTTTTCATGTTCGTGTCCCATAGACTTGTTCTTGTAGACGTTGTTTGTCCAAATTTTTTGCCTGTTCGCAAGTTCTGGTGCGAACCGAATCGGGAGGTGTTTGGCTCATCCTTAATTATATGCATGTTATTGCCATAAAAAGTGTTTGGGAACCCAGGTCCTGCCCCAGGGGACATGTATCAATGCAAAAAAAAGCTTTAAAAACAAAATTTTTTTCAGGAGCAGTGATTTTAATAATGCTTAAAGTAAAACAATAAAAATGAAATATTCCTTTAAATATCGTCCCTGGGGGGTCTACCTGTAAAGTAGCGCATCCTTCCCATGTTTATAACAGTACCACAGCAAAATGACATTTCTAAAGGAAAACATTTCATCCCGGCAATATAGATAAAAATCATTGAGAAAAACGGCGTGGGTTCCCCCACAGTCCGTTACCAGGCCCTATGGGGGCCAGTCGTTGCTGGCATGTTTTTGTATTTTTTGATGGGTATGTTCTGTTTTTATGTTCTTTTAATTTTGTATGATTATTATGTTCCTTTGAGGTATGGTTTCCTTTCCTACACGTACGACAAGGATGCAGGGCGAGCTTGAATAGATGATGCTGGTCGGCCGATTGTCTGGGCGTGTCTGTTTGATGGTTGGCTCCCTTGGAGGGCTAGAGTACTTCTCCCTTGGGCTTCTCCTATTTGTTATTTCCCATCTATACCGATATTACAGAGGTCTCTATAGTCTCCTGGAATGTGCGGGGGCTTAACTCCGCCCACAAACAATTATTAGTATTTAAATTCCTGCGGAAATTATGCACCCTAATTTGTGTTCTGTAGGAGACCCACATACTTGGTTCTAAGATCCTGAGCCTTAAGAAGGCCTGGGTAAGCTCACACTATCACACCACGTACTACAGCTACTCAAGGGGGGTCAGTATGCACAAGCAGTTGCCGTTTCAGCTCTTGGATATCAAGATAGATCCTCGGGGCCGATATCTTGTGATGCATGTTTTGATTGCTAATGCTTCCTATGCTTCCTGTCTGCGATTTCAGCTGACTCTTCATTAAGGATGAGCTCAGACGTGTTCGAAAACAGCACGTGCAGAGCCCGCCAGGAAGTCGGCATTGCGGAGCGCTAATCACAAGCAGTGAGACATTGTGCCGATGCGTGGCTGCAGAGATCAGGAAATGTCTCACTGCCTGTGATTAGCGCTGTGCAGTGCCGACTTCCTGGCGTGCTCTGCATGTGCTGTTTGCGAACACGCCTGAGCTCGTCCTTACTCTTCATACCCTCTGGTAACTGCATAGACCTCCCCTGCAACACAAAGTCGCTCTACCTGTCTGCGATTTCCCACCTGACTCTTCATACCCTCTGGTAACTGCATAGACCTTCCCTGCAACACAAAGTCGCTCTACCTGTCTGCAATTTCCCACCTGACTCTTCATAACCTCTGGTAACTGCATAGACCTTCCCTGCAGCACAAAGTCGCTCTACCTGTCTGCGATTTCTCACCTGACTCTTCATACCCTCTGGTAACTGCATAGACTCCACTTTTCTCTTATACACTGGACTACATTGCATAACTGAACTCTAATTCTGCCTTACTAAGAATTTGAATCTGCTGTCTATACTTGCTTGTTTGTTTATTTTTTAAAGTGTCACTTATTTTGTATTACAACTCCCGCCTTACCACCCTAACCCTCCTACTACTCCTAATATCGGGGGACATCGCACCAAACCCCGGCCCTCCCACACCTAATTCCCACCCTCAAAATTGTCTGTCTACCTCCTCCAACAGTAGTCGTAACTCTCACCTTCTCATCCCAATTCCCCTGATTCCACAAGTCAACCAACCTCTTTCATGTGCCCTCTGGAATGCCCGCTCGGTCTTCAACAAACTAGCTTCTGTCAATGCCCTTTTCCTCTCCAAATCCCTTAATCTATTTGCTATTACCGAAACCTGGCTCCAGAAATTCGACACTACCTCTCCAGCTGCCCTGTCTCATGGTGACCTCCTCTGGACTCACTCCACCAAACCCAGTGTACGAAAAGGAGGTGGCGTCGGACTTCCCCTCTCCCCACATTGCACCTTCCAGGTTCTTCCCACACCTCCCTCTCTTTCCCCCTGCTCTTTCCAAGAGCACTGCATTCGACTTTATGGATGACTTCTCTGCATGGCTACCCTACTTTCTCTCCTCTGAAGTACCTGCCATCATCCTAGGTGACTTTAACATTCCAATCAAAGTTAATACTGCAACCACTTCTTAACTGCTCAACCTAACCTCCTCTTTTAACCTAACACAATGGACACAAACCACCACTCACTCCAACGGCAATATTCTCAACCTCATATTCTCCCATCGCTGCTCTCCTTGCAACCTCTCTAACACACCCTTTCCTCTCTTTGATCACAACCTTATCTGTTTCACACTCTCCTTGTCTCCTACCTCCCATGCTGCCAACCCACAAACCACTACGTGCAGAAACCTTCGCAACCTCAACCCTTCCCTTCTACATTCTGCTACTGATGGCCTTTACGACAAAATCGCACCCCTGTCCTGTCCAGACCTAACCACTTCCTTCTACAACAACACACTGTTATCCTCCCTAGATGTACTGGCTCCTCTTTCTACATGCAGAACTAGGCCCCATCTCCCACAACCCTGGCAAACAGACGACACCAGAAGTCTCAAGAGATGCAGCAGTGCTCTTGAGCGAGCATGGCGTAAATCTAAGTCCCTGCAAGACTTTACCCTATACAAATCTGCCCTTCTCAAATACAACTCCTGCCTCCACACTGCTAAACAAACCTACTACAACACTCTCATCAAAACCCTCTCATCCAAACCTTGTCAACTCTTTTCTACCCGTAATTCCTTACTTCATCCCCCACTGCCCCCACCTACCAACTTGCTTACCGCTCAACAGAATGCCAACCATTTCAAAAGCAAAATCGACACAATTCGCAAGGAGATATCCAGCATTCAACTTCCTCCCCTACCCAACACCACACTAAGGCCGGGTTCACACCTATGCAAATTAGATGTGGGTTTCCCTGCATCTAATTCGCATAGCAGGAGAATGTGACTGGCTCCCTATGGAGCTTGTTCACATATCTCGGTTGTGGCTGCGGAGCGCAATGCACAGAAACACTGTGCGTCTTTGGCTCCATTTCAGGGCCGAATTCAGGCATAGATTCGGCCCTGGTTCATCCCTGAAACGAGGAACAGGGACGCACAGTGCTCCTGTGCGATCCGCAGCGGGTTCCAGTGTGAACCGAGCCTCCTTCTGCCCAGTTACCAGCGATGAAGTTGAAACTCCTCTTCATGGCCCACCTCACCACCTGTCCCCTGGACCCTGTCCCCTCACAATTACTGTGACCACCTTCCCACTCTATCCTAAACACCCTAACCCAAATCTTCAACCTCTCCCTCACCTCCGGCACCTTTCCTTCCCCGCTCAGACATGCACTGGTTACTCCCATAATTAAAAAAAACCCTCACTAGACCCCACCTGTTTGAATAACTTAAGACCCATCTCCCTGCTCCCATTTGCTTCCAAGCCCATCGAACGCCTTGTCTATGACCAAATGAGTCACTACCTCACGGACAACAACCTTCACAACTCCCCACAGTCCGGCTTCCGTCCACAACATTCCACTGAAACTGCCCTACTAAAACTCACCAGTGACTTACTAACTGCTAAAGCCAATGGCCATTACTCCATACTCATACTCTTAGACCTCTCTGCTGCATTTGACACAGTTGACCACCTGTTCCTCCTCAGCAAACTACACTCCCTTGGCCTCTGTGATTCTGCTTTATTCTGGTTCTCCTCCTACCTCTCAGAGATCGCAGGATTGCCCTAGATGCCGAACTGAGGTGGGAACATATATCCACATGTTTTGGAGTTGCCCGATCATTGTCCGATACAGGGAGGAGGTAGTGGCACTTAATAATGGCCGCCTCCAGCTGACTCTCCCTTTCTCCCCAGAATTAGCTCTTCCGGGTATCCAGGATAACGAACAGAGGCCTCGCTGTACTAAACTGTTGATTAGGTATCTTTTCTTTTATGCCAAGAGGGAAATTGTTTTGAGGTGGAATGCCCCTTCTCCTCCCTCTGTGGGTTCTCGGGAAAAATCAATAAATGCTGTTTTACCACTATATAAACTGACTTACATTAACAGGAAGTCTTCTTTGGGGTCTTGCCTGTTCATTATGGATCGTTGTTTGTTTGTGCTTTGTCCCTGACCAACTGTTTGCCTGTACGTTGTTTTTTGCTTTAGTCCATTCTGTGAAAATTGTACCATGCCTTTGACTGTATGCTCAATAAAGAAACATTCTGTTTTGTTAAAAAAAAAAGATCATATTATCCGTAACTACCTCCTCCCAGCCACTTACTGTACAACTCCTTGGGTTTCTGGGGACTGAAAACCATCCCTTGAAGACTGCTGCTGAGCGTTATACTTTATATCCATGCTGATACAATCCTCCTCCTCTTCTTCCTGTGTGTTTGGCAGGCCCGCAGGAATGCTATCTGGATAAAGAGGGGCCTTGAGAGGAAAGAAAGTCCTCTTCTTCCTCCCGTTGTTCTGCCTCAAGTGCCCTGTCCATGATTCCACGAAGCATGTGCTCCAGCAGAAAGACTAGAGCAGGGGTGTCCAAACTACGGCCCTCCAGCTGTTGCGGAACTACACTTCCCATGAGGCATTGTAAAACTCTGACATTCACAGACATGACTAGGCATGATGGGAGTTGTAGTTCCTTAACAACTGGAGGGCCATAGTTTGGACACCACTGGACTAGAGGGACAGTGTCACTGATGCATGCATTGTCACTGCTCACCGTTCTTGTGGCCTCCTCAAATGGTGACAGGACAGTGTATGCATCCTTGATCAGCAGCCATGGTGTGGCGAAAAGAAGCCAAGCTCCCCTGACCCTGTCCTGGTACCATACTCGCACAGGTACTCATTGATGGCCCTCTGCTGTGTGTGCAGCCAATGCAGCATTGCCAACGTTAAGTTCCACCTGGTGGGCATGTCACAAATGAGGCAGTTGGTGGTCAGGTTGCATTCCCTTTGAATGTCAGCCAGCCGAGCACTGGCATTGTATGACCGGAGGAAATGACCACCGAGTTTTCTGGCCTGCCCCAGGAGATCTTGCAAGCCTGGGTACCTGCTCAAGAACCGCTGCACCACCAAATTCAGGATGTGTGTCAAACATGGAACATAGGTCAAGTGTCCCTGTCGGAGGGCGGAGAGAAGGTTGGTGCCATTGTCGCATACAACCATTCCTGGCTGAAGCTGGCATGGCGTCAACTACCTCTGAGCCTGCCCCTGCAGAGCTGACAGAATCTCTGCCCCAGTGTGGCTCCTGTCCCCCAACTCAAGCACTGCATGGCATCTTTTAGCCTGATTGCTTGCATAGCCCCTTGAATGCTTATGGAGCACTGCTGGTTCAGAGGACAAATCTGCAGAAGAGGCCAGGGTGGAGGAGAGAGCTGTGGCAGATTCACCACTAGCATTTTGGAGACGTGATGGTGGAACAAGCTCCAACAACACTGAATCCTGTCCTGCATCCTTCCCAGCTGCCAGCAGAGTTACCCAGTGCGCCATGAAGGAAAGGTAACGTCCCTGACCATGCCTGCTTAACCATGAGTCAGCGGTAATATGAACCCTCCTGCTGACCACCCTTTCCAACGAGGCCAAAACATTGCCTTCCTCATGCCGCTAGAGAGCAGGAATGGCCTTCCATGAAAAGAAATTGCGTTTTGGAACCTGCCACTCAGGTACAGCATATTCCACAAATTCACGAAAGGGGACAGAGTCTACCAGCTGAAAAGGCAGCAGTTGCAGTGCTAGCAATTTGGCCAAGCTAGCATTTAGATGCCGAGCATGTGGATGACTGGGACCGAATTTCTTTTTATGGTTCAGCAACTTGGGTAGGGAAATTTGCCTGCTAAAATCAATTGGTAGTGTACTGCTAGCAGATTGGCTGCAAGTACTTGGGACACCTATTGCTATACCTTCATTCCTATTATAGCAGGTTTTTGAGAGGACTGGAGGTATAGTAGGGTTGGAGATCCCAGAGGAGCAAGGAGCAGTCCGCCTTTTTCTATGATGTGGCTCTTTCAAGTGCTGTTGTCAACAGACTGCATGACAGGTCGTCATATGTCTGGTCAAGCATGTGGTGCACAAACGGCTGCTGTTCTGGCCACGCTTGATCCACTTCAGACATAGGTTGCAAACAGCAATGGTGTGATCTGCTGCACACGTGTCGAATAAGGCCCACACCAAGGAACTTTTAAAAGTTAGCGGGGAGTCAACAGCACCCTGCACCTGCGGAACTCTGCGGTGTGATGCAATAGGTTGGTTGCCCTTAAGCCGCCCCCTAGAGGACATCCTGCCTCGTTGGAGTTGTGTCTTCTCCTCCTCACTTTCCTCCTCTCTTCTCTCAAGCACCCAAGTACAGTCAGTGACTTCATCATCCCCTCCCTCCTCGTCACTGAAGCAAACTTGGCAGTAAGCTGCATCTGGGGGAACATGACTTCCAGTTTCTTGTCCTTCTGTGGCACCCCTCTCTCTAGGCTCACGTTACTCCCTTCCTCAACCTGTGAACCAACATCGGAGCCTTCAAATCGATGCACATCTTCCAGCAGCATATAACCGTCACTGTGGTCGAATAATTCTGAGGACTCTTCTGTGCATGATGGTGGGGCTACGGAAGGAGTGACTGTGGACAAGGAGCCGGTGGAAAAGGCCGCTTTGGCAGCTGCATTGGAAGACAAACTACTCTGAGCCTGGGTGACAGAGGATGAGGAGGATGAGGATGGCTACGTTATCCACGCCACCAACTTTTCTGCATGTTGTGGCTCAATAACACGGCCAGCAGCAGCAAAAAAGGACAAGCGTGCCCCACGGCCACCTGCAGAGGATGCACCATGTCCACGACCACCACTGTTGACTGTAGACACAGAGGCTGCTTGCCCTCTCTTTTAGTGGCCTGTGAGCGTCTGCCTCTTCTTGGTGGCCTTCCGGACACGATGTATTGTTTTGCAACACCACACTACACTGTACTACACTACACTACATTGTAGACACAGAGGCTGCTTGCCCTCTCTTTTAGTGGCCTGTGAGCGTCTGCCTCTTCCTGGTGGCCTTCCGGACACGATGTATTGTTTTGCAACACCACACTACACTGTATTATATACTGTGTACACCGCCTGAAGTGTATTATAGACTATACACCACCGAATGCACTGTATATATCGCTGAAGCCATTTATTATCAATCAACTGTGTTTACTCTTTTTAAATCATAATCACAACAGAAACTACTCAAATGACCCTGATCAAAAGTTTACATACCCTGGTGATTTTGGCCTGATAACATGCACACAAAGTCGACACAAAGGGGTTTGAATGGCTATTAAAGGTAACCATCCTCACCTGTGATCTGTTTGCTTGTAATTACTGTGTGTGTATAAAAGGTCAATGAGTTTCTGCACTCCTGAGTCATGGGGAAAGCAAAAGAATTGTCAAAGGATCTGTGGGAAAAGGTAGTTGAACTGTATAAAACATGAAAGAGATATAAAAAGATATCCAAAGAATTGAGAATGCCAATTAGCAAACTCTAATCAAGAAGTGGAAAATGAGGGGTTCTGTTGGAACCAGTTGTGTATTTTGGTTTTGTGCTGCCCTAGGCAAGACTAAGATCGGACGCCCCCCCTTCCATCCCCCCTTCCATCGGACGCCCCCCTCATCTAGATTTGTCCCACTACTTCCTTTCAAATGAGCAGTCCAATTTGATCTGCCTGTCTGTTTTTCAGGCAAACCCAATTGGACGCCACGTTCCTTTCCTGTCCCATTTGAATGACGTCACCTCAGAGGCCGGGACTAGAAGTCACCTGTCAGGTGGGATCTCACTCCGCCTGACAGAGAATGCAAAGTAATTTAGACTGGTGCGGGGTGCAGGAGCGCACTCGGCATCCCGCTGCAGCTCTGCTTTCTGTATCATGTATCTTCAGCTGGGAGACTTTAACCCAGGGCTGCACACTGAACCCCACCTGCATCCTCCTCTTCCAGTTGTTACACCCAGAGCTTCTGCCCCTTCCGCATCCTGTAGGCCCGGCCCTGCTGGAATCAATGGGAGATGAGTACAGCGCTGCACCAATACTACTGGAGAATGGTTACACAGCAAGCAGCTGACACTCCTCTTAGACAAAGAGAAATAAAAAAGTAAAATGTGCTAAGTGTAGCGCTAAATGTGTAAATAAATGAGAACAATGAACTAGCCCAAACCATTCATGGGGGGCCCACGAGAACAGTGGAAAAAATGTGGTTCAAGATTACATATAAATAACTAAACACAATCAAAAATAAACTGAGTGTCATACACTGTCATATAGATTGATACTATTAAACCAGTGAAAAAAAAATGTGAAAAATAATAATATGAAAGTGAAGAGATAACAAAATGTCCATAAATGTTGAAAATTATGATCTAGATGAAACTCCACATCTGCCACCCAAAAGTCTCTGAGGGTGAGATAGTAGAGACAATGATGGAAAATTTCTGCCAAGTGGATAGATAAAACACCAAATAAATCGTCTAGATGAGTGTCGGGACCACCACCAAAGCATCAGAGGAGGCTTACCAGAACCAGGTGACTTGAAAAGACATACGTCTTACAAGTCCCAGAGAGCTTGTTTAGCCACCAAGGCTGGCAAGATGGATCCTCAGATGTCCTCAACTTCAAATGGAGGGGGGGAGGGGAGAGATAGAAATCCCGTCACAGCTTCAGCCGTCCAGACTTATCAACAGGCCAACCGGATAATATTACATGCCATGGGGGAAAGAAAGCTCACATGGCATGATATCGTTTAAAATATAAATTTATTGAAACAGTAAAAAAGAAACACTCACATGTTAGGAGATCAGAATAAGCTCAAGACTGTATAGTAATCGCGGTGATCATAGGGAGTCCACCCAACATGTTTCATGTAACAAGCCTTCATCTGGGGTGTGGAGCCCCCCTACCTCACCGCTATTTAAACTAAAAGTGACCCCCACTGGCTAGTTATTTATATGTAATCTTGAACCACATTTTTTCCACTGTTCTCGTGGGCCCCCCATGAAAGGCCCGGCCCTGCTGCCTGTCACCACTGTGCTGGATAAATGTGCGATCAGGCTGGGGGCGGCGCCCCCCCCTGCCAAGTGCCGCCCTAGGCCTGGGCCTTGTCGGCCTAGGCCAAAATACAGCACTGGTTGGAACCAAACCACAGTCAGGTAGACCAACTAAAATTTCAGCCACAACTGCCAGGAAAATTGTTCAGGATGCAAAGAAAAACCCGCAAGTAACTTCAGGTGGAATACAGGACTCTCTGCAAACATGTGGTGTGGCTGTTTCAAGATGCACAATAAGGAGGCACTTGAAGAAAGATGGGCTGCATGGTCGAGTCACCAGAAGAAAGCCATTACTACACAAATGCCACAAAGTATCCCGCTTACAATACATCAAACAGCACAGAGACAAGCCTCAAACCTTCTGGCACAAAGTCATTTGGAGTGATAAGACCAAAATTTGACTTTTTGGTCACAACCATAAACGCTTCATTTGGAGAGGAGTCAACAAGACCTATGATGAAAGGTACACCATTCCTACTGTGAAACACGGAGGTAGATCGCTGATGTTTTGGGGATGTGTGAGCTACAAAGGCACAGGAATTTGGTCAAAATTTATGGCAAGATGATTGCAGTATGTTATCAAAAAATACTGGAGGAGCATTTGCATTTCATCAGCCAGGAAGCTGCGCAAGGGACGTACTTGGACATTACAACATGACAATGATCCAAAACACAAAGCCAAGTCGACCTGTCATTATCTACAGCAGAATAAAGTGCAGGTTCTGGAGTGGCCATCTCAGTCTCCTGACCTCAATATCTTTGAGCCACTCTGGAGAGATCTCAGATGTGCAGTTCATGTAAGACAGCCCAATAATTTACAGGAACTGGAGGCTTTTTGCCAAGAGGAATGGGCAGCTTTACCATCTAAGAAGATAAAGAGCCTCATCCACAAATACCACAAAAAACTTCAACCTGTCACTGATGTTAAAGGGGGCAATACACAGTATTAGAAACTGGGGTATGTAAATTTTTGATCAGGGTAATTTGGGTAGTTTCTGTTGTGATTATGATTTAAAAAGAGTAAACACAGTTGATTCATAATAAATGGCTTCAGCCAAACACTAACCATGATTGAATTAAAAGTTTTTGTGTTATCATTCATATTCTCTGCAAAATGGCCAAGAAAGCATTAATTCTGCCACGGTATGTAAACTTATGAGCACAACTGTAGGCTGCACTAAATGCAGAGTATATATATATCTATGTATAGATATATATATATATATATATATATATATATATATATATATATAGAGAGAGAGAGAGAGAGAGAGAGAGAGAGAGAGAGAGAGAGAGAGAGAGAGAGAGAGAGAGATACTGTGCACACTGCCTGCACTGTATTAGCAACTGTACAACAACTGCACTGTATTATATACTGTGTACACCAACAGAAGTGTAGTAGAAACTGTACACACTGTATTAGATACTGTGTACACTGCCTAAAGTGTCTTAGAAACAGTATACCACTGAATGCACTGTAGTTATAGGCTACACTGAATGCAGAGTATATATACTGTATATATATATATATATATATATATATATATATATATATATAATATATGTATATATTAGACTGTATATATATATATATATATATATATATATATATATTAATACACCGCCTGAAGTGTATTAGAAACAGCACACCACTGAATGCACTGTAGATATAGGCTACACTGGATGCAGAGTATATATATATATATATATATATATATATATATATATATATATATATATTAATGCACTGACTGAATAGAGAGTAAACACTGAATACATAGTCTATGCTAAATGCAGAGTATATATATATATATATATATATATATATATATATATATATATATATATATATATATAAAATCAAACACACTGCCACTATATCACTGCCACTGGTATCAGTGGGAGGACTAATGTACCATCATTAGTGCCAGTGGCAAAGCTCCATCGTTGATGTCAGTGGGGGGGGGGGTATAGTGGCCCATTATTGGTGTCAGTAAGAGAGGAATAGTGTCTCTATTTTGATGCCAGTGAGGAAAATAGTGCCACATTGTTTATATTAATTGGATATATAAAGTGCCCTGTTACTGTATCGGAGGAGGAATAGTAGCCCGTTGTTGGTCAATGGGGTGGAACAGTGCCACATTATTGGTGTCAGTGATATAAATATTGCCCCATCATTGCTGTCAGTGGGGAAAATAGTGCCTCATCATTGGTGTCAGTGGGGGAATAGTACCCATCATTGGTCTCAGCTGAAGTTCCTCTATGTTGCTGATAATGGGCAGAGTTGTGCCTCATTGTTTGTGTCAGAGGAAAGAATGGTGTCCCAAGGGAGAGTTACAAGCTGGCAAAGGGGCTGCAGTTAGTGGAGCACTGTCTTAGGTACAGTAGCTGACCATCTCTACCACAAGTTAAGGATTTTTTATTCAGTGTTCTTGATATCACTTCTATAAAAAGAACATGTAGGAAATACTTCAATTGTTTTCTTACTGTTGATATATGATGTTAACATTTAGCTGTATACAGAAACCTGTTTTTTAGAGTAGAATTGACAGTGCACCAATCTGATGTTTATGGTTTGCTCAAATTAACTATTTACATATTGCCTTTTATGCAAAAGCTTAAATCATCTGTTTCATATTGCTGCATTACCCTGTAAAATACAAGTTCCATGCACCATCTAGTGCATGGAAGTTATATATGCATTAAAAAGATATACAATTGGTATAGCCTAGAAAATGAAACTGACAGTAAAACTTCTATCACCATTTACCCCAAACTGTGCAATTTTGGGAACCACCTTTACATTTTAATATTTTGTATACATTGTTGTAATTTAAAGATGTACCACAACTCCCATGTTGTTAAGTCACTCTAACAGAATTATTATGCAAAATTAAAAACAAGTCTGCCTTTGTTATTTCAGGCTATAAAAAATGAAATGAAATTTACATTTGTACATACCCCAATACTGTGTTTTATATCCCACATGCTTACTCTATATAGTGATTGGCCTAACTCAAAGTCCCGCCGACCAAACTTTCTCTCTTTTTGTTCAAATTTGGGATGAAGGCCAATTACTTACGGTGCCTTGGACCACATCATTCTCCCTCGGGATACAAAGAAAAACAAACAGGTATCCTCAGGAGATATACAGGCTACTCTGGAAAAAGATGGTGTGGTTGTTTTTAAGGAGCTCAATACGATGATACTTGATGAAAAAAGAGCTGCATGGTCAAGTTGCCAGAAAGAAGCCTTTACTGTCCAAGTTCCACAAAAAAGCCTGGTTACAATATGCCCAACAACACTTTGACATGCCTCACTGATTTTTTTTGTGGCATTGGCGCAGTAAAGGCTTCCTTCTGGCAGCTCAACCATGCAGCTCTTTTTTGTTCAAGTATCGTTGAATCGTGCTCCTTAAAAACAACCACACTGTCTTTTTGGAGAGCAGCCTATATTTCTCCTGTGGTTATCTGTGGATTTTTCTTTGTATCCTGAGCATTTCTTCCGCCAGTTGTGGCTACAATCTTTCTTGGTCTACCTGACCTTGGCTTGGTATCAAAAGAGCCCCTAATTTTCCACTTCTTAATAAGTGATTAAACAGTACTGACTGGCATATTCAAGGCTTTGGATATCATTTATATCCTTTTCCATCTTTGTGAAGTTTCATTACCTTGTTACGCAGGTCTTTTGACTGTTCTTTTCTACCTCCTCATGGCTCAGTGTCTAGCCTGCTTAGTGCATCAATGTAAGAGCTAACAAACTCATTGACTATTTATACACAGACACTAATTGTGATTTGAAAAGCCACAAATGTGGGAAATTAACCTTTAATTGACATTTTAACCTGTGTGTGCCACCTTCTGTGTCTGTACCAAGGCCAAACATTCCAGGGTATGCAAACTTTTTACCAGGGCCATTAGGGTGACTTCTGTTATCATTATGATTTTAAAAGGATCCAAAAAACTATGTGATAATAAATGGCTTCATGTAAATAAAAGGCAGTTGATTGGTCATATTTTCAATATTAATGCCAAAATGTTTGCATTTCTGCCCGGGTATGCAAACTTTTGAGCACAACTGTACTAAATTGTTACCTACATGTTGTTTCAATACCACCATGACAATGCCTTAAAAATCCCATTGGGGATTCCTCTTGTCCATTTCAAAAGATTATGGCAACAAAATGTGTCAGGGCAAAATGATCGCATGGGATGGAAGAAAAAGCCTGCTGCTGCTTCACACAGAGTGGCTCCACAAGCGAGCCAGTGGAGCTGTATATAAGCAACGGCTGACTTCATGGCCCTGTGAGATGTTTTTATTGTCTGCATGCTTTTATCAGTTTGATGGAAGTAGCTTTCTTTGTTTTTAATAAAATCATTTGGAAGTTTTTATACTATGTCAGTGTTTTTTCTTATCGGCACTAACCCATTGTTATGACGGAGAGTACTAAAGGGAGTGGTAAACAAAAGTCTCAATGTAGTCTATGATGATCTTCTTATTAACCCCTTGAGGGGGAGGGGGAAGAGAGAGTAGTGTTCTGGATGAAATTAATACTGTATATTCAAGCGCTTTTGCCTTCTTTTTAATTAAGTAAGGCAATTATTTCTGCTAAGTGTGTAATATTTACTTGTTTTGGGTGGAAGCGTGGAAGAAGATTCTCTTCCTTTTTTGGTGGTAGAATGCATTTATGATGGACTCACATTTATATTTTCACATTTGCACATGATTAAAATTGACATGATTTAGGACATTTTTATATATAACACTGGTGGGAATATGTTTTTAAACACCAAATGGACACTTTACCTTTGAGGCAGATTTTTTATTTTTATTTTATTTTTGTTTCACTTTGCAAACATTTTGGATGTGTTTGGTATATGTTTGATACACTTTATTTTTGATTGTTTTTTGGCTTCATTATCCAGAGTGCTGAGCTTATGTTGGGTGTTCTTTACTGAACATAATTATTAAATGTCAAATTTCAATTTGTCTGACCTCGGAAAAGTTTTTCACTTTGCAACAGACCACTTTGCTTTGACCCAGAGAAGACAGCAGTAATTCTGGAAAATGTTCAGATATGGTTTCTTCTTTGCGTAATAGAACTTCACTTTGCAGTTTTAGATGGCATGGCAAACTGTGTTCATTGTGATTTTTGGAAGAATTCATGAGTCCACGCAGTGATATCCATCACAGAATCATGCCTGTTTTTAATACAGTGCCTTCTGAGGGCCAGAAGATCACAGGCATCCAATATTGTATTCCAGCCTTGTCTCTTGTCCGCAGAGATTTCTTCAGACTCTCTGAATCTTTTGATATTATGTAGTTTAGATGATGATATAGTTAAAGTATTTGCTATTTTATGTTGAGGAACATTATTCTGAAATTGTTCCACATCTTTTAGGTGCAGCTTTACAGATTGGTGAGCCTCTGCCCATCTTTAGTTCTGAGGCACTCTGACTCTATAAGATGCCCTTTTTATACCCAATCATGTTAGGCATACCATTGACGGTGCAAATTTCTTTCTCGCATGATTCCCCCATCAACACAGACAGTGCTGACAGGAGAATCCTGTCAGGTGGAGGAAGCCATCCCCACCGGTAGAAGCCATCCCCGCTGGGAGAAGACTGTGATTATTGCTAGCGGCATGTTGCTAATTAACCTAATTAGTTGCAAAATTTTCTTCCAGCTCTTCCTTGTTAGTACCCATTACTTTGCCAGATTTTTGTTGCCCTGTCCCAGCTCTTTTGAGTGACCTTGCTGCCATCAGTTTCAAAATGACTTTATTTTTCTAAGGTCTATGATATGTGACCTGTTAGCTATAACCCAAATGTAATAGATAATGTCCTCTACTCCTACTCAGGGCCGAAACAAGGGGGGGGCAGGGGGTCACCTGCCCCAGGCGCTGCATTGGGGGGGCGCAGCCGCCTTACAGGAGTAGTGACAGTGGTATCACTTCTTCTGTAAGACTGAGGAGGAGAGAGCTGGCTTCTGTCCCTGCCCACCCACCTATGAGACTTATTCCACGGAGCTCAAGGAGTGCTCCAACACCCCCTCAGTGTTGCGTATTGGTTGTGAGCGGCTAGAAGACAAGAAAGTGATCTGGGGCGATCAGTACAACTCTGCATGTCACAGTACGGAGCAGGAGAAGCCAGATGCTTCGAGTGCGCCCCTCCTCCCTGCCAGGGCAGCGCTGCGCTCCTGTGATTGTAGAACAAGGAAACAAAAGGCGAACAATACTGACACTTGGAGGACTTGGTGTGCGACTTCACTACACAGTAGGAGGGATCTCAGCTGAGGATTCCTTCCTCCCAGCCAGGGTCCGGACAAAAGAGGGGTGCACTCGGAGCTACTGGCTTCTCCTGCTCCGTACTGTTACATGCAGAGGAGTTGTACTTATGCCGCCCCTGATCATTTTTTGTGTCTTCTAGCCACTCACAACCTCTACACAGAACTGAGGGGGGTTTGGAGCACTTCTTGAGGTCCGTGGAACAAGTCTGATAGACGGGTGGGGCGGAACAGTGGGCAGGGACAGAAGCCGGCAGAAGGTGCCATGAGCCCAGGACTTGACCCAGACGGATGTCATATGAAGCACACAGAGTACAGGTACAGTGCAGTGATTTTCTACTATGCTCAGTTAAAGAGGAGTTACGCTCTCCCCCTCCAAAAAATTAAGGCTACTTACACACTGGGGCCGCCCGTGCATTAGCAGTAAAGTTCTGCTCGTTTTAGCAGGTCTCTACAGCTGTTTAAGCAGCGCTTTTCGGCTGGTAGTAGCCAAATAAGGGGTTAAAAGCGCCTTTTTAGGCGCTTCAGAAGCACTGTCATTAATTGCAATGGGTAGGGGCGGTGTAGGAGCACTGTATACAGCGCTCCTACACCACCCCAAAGATGCTGCTTGCAGGACTTTTCCTAACGTCCCGCAAGCGCACCGCCCTAGTATGAAAGCACCCATTGCAATGAATGGGAGACAGCTTTCAGGCGCTATTTCTAGCGCTAAAATGCCTGAAAACTGCCTCAGTGTGAAAGAGGTCTAAAAGTCAGCAGCTACTAACTTATAATATTAGGACACTTACCTGTCCTAGAATCCAGCGATGTCGGCACCCCAGCCGGTGATTCCATCGGCTCTTGGGTGCAGCCGGGAGCATTGTCGATAAGTGAACCCGGAACAGCCAGCTCCCTACTGAGCATGCCCGAAGCACACTGCGCTTTCTGAATGTCCCAGCAGCGGGGGGAGGAGGGGGGTCAAATTTCTGACAGACTACACCGCAGGGGCATCTGCCAGAAGTGGGAAAGGGTAACGGCCCCCCCCCCCCCCAAAAGGTGCCAAATGTGGCACTAGAGGGGGGAGGAATCAGATAAGCGGAAGTTTCACTTTTGGGTGGAACTCCGCTTTAAGGATTTGCTCACGTGTGCTCAGTGGATCATTGTAAAAATTCTTAAAAAGACTCTATGTGCATTCAGGAGGCACTGTACTTTATGTGTATTCACTTTTAAGGCTTCTTTACAATTGTGGTGTACTGCCTCCCAACCACTCCTCTTAAAGTGACTGTAAGAGTAATTTAAAAAATACATAAAAATAACAAACATATCTATACTTACCTGCTCTGTGTAATGGAATTGCACAGAGCAGCCACAAACCTCCTCTATTCGGGTCCACCACCGGCGCTCCTGGCCCTTTCCCATTGGGGCACACGTGCGTGCTTGCATCCGAGCCCCGCTGCTGCATCCATTGAAACAGACAGCAGGACTCAGCCCTTGCCCCCCTGTCCCTAGTCACTGGCTTTGATTGACAGCAGTGGGAGCCAATGACATGCCCTACAAACACCGTCCTTTATCGGAGGGAGGGGGGTGCCAAACGGAATCTTTGCCCCGGGTGAAAGAATGTCTAGCTTCGCCACTGCTCCTACTTGTTACTGCAGTGAATATGCACTTGTGCTCTTACCTTCAATAAAGCTATCAGATATGGTAGCAATTTAACTTTTGTTTCATATTTTCTCAAAATATTTTCAGTGTATTAATTTTCCAGTCTTTATTAGACAAAGGAATTACATTTTGCTGCTCTTTTGTGTGCCCGGCAAATACTGCTCTTTTATAGATAAGAAGCATGAATATTAACAGTATATTTCAGTTGAATAAATTATTTCTGTCCTTTTATGTACTTTCCCTACAATGAACTTAAATTCTTAGCTTCCTTTAGCTGTAATGGCCCAACCTAAAATCAATTTACTGCACTTAATTATATCAATTATTGATTTACAAGTGCAGGCAAATCTTTTGCTTTTAAACCTATTTATTCAAACGTCTGAAGGAAGAAATGTTCTTTTAATTCATGCCTACTAATCAGACTTGGCTTAATTCTTCTATGTTGGGCTGGTTGTGAAGTCTGCTTCTTATGCCCCGTACATACGGTTGGAATTTCCGACAGAGAAAGTCCAATGGGAGCTTTTCATCGTATATTCCGACCGTGTGTATGCCCCATCAGACTTTTTATGTCGAAAATTCAGACAGACTTAGAGAAAAAGTTCTATATTTTTCCGACTGAACAAATTCCTATCGGGAAAACCGCTCGTCTATATGCTGTTCCAATGTACCAAAAATGACGCATGCTCTGAAGCAAGTACGAGACGTCGTACATGTTGTCCCATCGTACGTGTTGTAGGTCACCGCGTTCTTGACGGTCGGAATTTGGTGTAACCGTGTATATGCAAGACAGCTTGAGAGGAATTTCGTCGGAAAAACCTTCAGAGTTTATTCCGACGGCAAAACCGGCCGCGTGTACAGGGCATCAGGCTACTTTCAGACTGGGGCGGGCGGGCATCGGCGGTAAAGTGGCGCTATATTTAGTGCCGCTTTACCGTCATTTTAGCTGCACTATTCAGCCGCTAGCGGGATGGTTTTAACCTCCGCTGGTTTTCACATTGGAGTGAATTGAGCGGCTCTTTCAGGGCGCTTTTCAGGTGCTATTTTTAGTGCTATAGCGCCTGCAAAGCGCCTCAGTGTGAAAGTAGCCTTACTGTGGGCAACAACAAAAAAAACTGTCTCACTTCAGTCAGTTAAATAAATTAGGCTCAGTAAAGGTACTTTCACACTGCTCTGTAGCGAAATCGTAGTAAAAATGCATATGTGTTTTTTTACTGCGATTTTGCTGTGTTTCAGGTGCGTTTGCTGTGAGTTTCTGGTGCGTTTTTTCGGTTGCCTGCACCTGTGGAAAATGGACATATGACTCAAAAATGTGCACCAAAAATGCAAAATTGCAGTGCATTTTTTAACGCGATTTTGCAGCGATTTCCGTTCATTTCAATGGAAAGCTGCTTTTAATGTGGTTTTCAAAACCACACCAAAGATGCAGCATGCACGACTTTTCAAAATGCACTACATCTGTAACACAGTGGGGTGAAAAGTCCCTTTAGGATTTAAAGGGAAACATTTTTCTTGTGTTTTTCTTGCAAGAAAAAAAAAACGCAGGAAAAATGTAGCAGTGTAAAAGAACCCGAAGTCTCTAAGAATTTCCCCTGCCCAGGTTTTTTCCTCCAGACAGCTAGAATCTAACAAGTCTATTTTAGCTTGGTGGTATTTTGAAGACCCATTTATAGCCATAGATGGTTAAAATCTTGGCAACTTCAGCAGGAACCGTCCAAGATTTGAATCATGTATGGGCAGGCTGAATGTACCCAAGGTGATCGATCGATCTGCTATGTAATTATCATTAGAGGCTGGTATAGCCGTGGTTGCAGAAAGGAAATTTGCTCCATCTATGGTCAGCCTTAGATGATGATGTCCCTGTGATTTCTAGAGGAATGCTGGAAGCTGTGCAGACAAAGTATTGGTTATGGCCCCCCTGCAGTTGATCTTTTCCCTATTACTGACTTGTCATGCCATGACTTGCATGGTGTCTTTTTGTGAAGGTGGTCATCGTGGTAGAAGCAGGGTTTTGCTTCAACAGGTTAGGTCTCCAGCAAGAAGAACAGTGATACAATACAGCGGGGACATCACCAAATCTCACTCCAAATCTCCTGAGACTAGCAATCAGAAGCAGTACTATATGGACCACTTATGTATTTATACATGTGTAGCACCCTCTAAGGTAGGTGCTAGAAGAGACTATAGTTTTGGTTTTTTTCTGCTTACCAGAAAGATTGCCAGGTAAATTAGTGCTCTCTGCCTACCAGGGAGCAGGATCTATTGATAGGATCTACTCATGGTGCTCAGGTGCAGCTCAGCTTGTCTGAATGTTTCACACTGGTCCAATAGGGAGGCATATCGGACAGTGGGAGGAAACCTTACATGTGAGGGCACAGGCATTGTTACAGCCCTGGCTATTGGCAAAGTGCCTTGTTGCATGCTGGGTGACTGTATAAATGACACTGGGGAGGTAAAATGGCTAATTGGGCTTAATATGGACATTTTCACTTAGGGGTGTACTTTTGCTGCCAGCGGTTTGGAAATTAATGGCCATTGTTAGGAATTAGTTTCATAGTAGAAATTGAAGGAGCCTTAGCTCGTACAATGCTTCAAGAAAAGTTGTTTATTCTTCACATAGCAAAGACAGGACTTACATAATGACATATAGTACGGTGATGTGGTGTTGTCTTCAGGAGGAGGAAAAGATATCAGATGTTACATTCTTCCAGAGTGTAGGGTTCCTTCCTTATCTCTCTTCCTAACTAACCATTTAACCTGTTGGATTTTTATACTGTTTCATAAAGTTATGTCAGCACTTCACGAGAGTAACACCCATTCTTGCATATATGCTTATATAGCTTTAGTCTATAGTTAAAGAAATATGGGAATACAAAAATAGGTAGTACATGCTACCCTCATACCTGCATTGCATTTCTTTCTTTCCCCAGTCCTTTAGTTTTTGCAGAATGGTCTTTTGAAGATCCCAGAATCAGCCTCTAACGGTTCATTCTTAGTTCAAAAGTTTCCAGGGGTGGAAACATCTCCACAATCCAGCCTCCCCTTCACTTCCTCCCTCTGGAGGACATGTGGGTGTGTTTGGTGAAGAGGTGCACACCCAGGCTGCTATCTAGAACGAGCATGTTCTTCACATGCCTCTGCTTGTGATACAAGCAGTGAAATCCTCACCTTCCCCTGGCTGTTATCTGCAAGCTCTCCTCTCTCCTAGGCTTTGATGTTCCTAGCTGTGTCCTCTGAATCCCCCCCCCTCCCCTCACTCATTCAAAATCTATATCAGCATACCTCCCAACTGTTCCGGATTGACCGGGAGTTTCCCACATTTACAAGTTTGTCCCGCTGTGCAGGGAGTTTGTCCCGCATAATTCTGTTGATTAATGTTGCCTTCTAGCTCAATAGGACCTGCAGCAGTGTGCACATTCAGAACAAGGAAAAACAAACAAATAGCGCAGGTTACATGGTTCGTATTATATTCTAATGTTGTTATAAAAATGTCCTTTTGAGCAATGCGCTCTCTGTGAGATGCAAACAGTCTATGGGTAGGGCAGCCTTTAGATGGGAGGTGAAGCCGCTCCAAGTATGCAAAGGAAAAACAACAAGAAAGGCGCCTCTTAGTAATCTGTATATTTAATGGTGTATTAACATTAAAAACACTCACATTGAAAACTTAGATAGTCCGGCATGGGGAGCTCAGTATAGGCATACAGGATTGCGTCCTCCTCTGTCCCACAGTCTTATTCCTCTATTGCTGACGGCTGGTCCGTGTGGCAGAGGCTTCCGGTATCAGTGATTATCCAGAACGAGGCTTGGACACCGCCGAGTAGTCAATTGGGAGGCTGGGACGCTGGAACGCACATCCAAAGTATGTGCTGTACTGCCGTAAGGCGACGCGTTTCAGAGCATGCGCACTCGAGCGCGCTCCTTTCTCAAGCTAGGGAGAATACAAAAGACTGCAGCCTATTTAAGTGCTCTAATGGCACCGCCACCTAATGGATATAGTTGTGATTGCATGAAGAATACAGGTAATATAAAAAAGGCCAAACAGAATAATTTATATGTTTGTATTGAAGATTAGATGTTCGTATTGTGTGCCTACTGATTACTGGTTATTAGATGTTTGCATATATAAAGCATTATTATATATGTAGTGATTGGACAATGTATTAAATATTGTTATGCATACTACTACCGCGTTTGGCAAATATAGTGAATGGATTAGATGAATGAATTTAAATGAATTTAAATAAACTGTAGCGGTTAGTCGACTGGTGAGCTATATATTTATATAATTGCCTAAATGGACTAGTGAACCATATATTTATATAGTTGCCTAATGTAATGTATAAGAATAAACAGTATTCTTGTGGGCACATATATGTGTACATTATGCATGATGACACTATCTAGCTGGATAATACTAATAATTAGAAATAAAAATAAAAATTAAAAATAGAATTAAAATATAATTAAAACATATGTAAAAAATATGTATATATGTTAAAATGGTACTTTTCATTAAAATGGATCTCAACTGCTAATGGCAGGGCATATTAGTCAATAGTATATTACGAGGATATGGCAGAATTCTTATCACATAAATGTATATTAAACAAATGGTACACTCTAGGCCAGTATTATTATAAAATGGTGGATATTTCTAATTCTTCGTTAATTCCACCAGGATTTAGGGCGTCCAAGGAATAAATCCAGAAGGTTTCTCTTTCACATAATCTGTAAAATCTTTCAGCTATGGGTAGATTTTTTGGTATTTGTTCAATAACCCATACCTCGAGACCTTCAGTGGATTTAGCATGGTGTTCACAGAAATGACGGGGGACACTGTGTTTGTCCCTCCCACCTTCTATTTTTCTTCTGTGTTCCCCGAATCTTTGCCTTAGTGGGCGTATCGTGCGCCCCACATAGATGAGATTGCATGGGCAACTCAGGCCATAAACTACAAACTCAGAGCCACAATTGTAGAAATTGTCAAGCACGTAGGTTTTTCCTTTAGTGGTAAATTGTTTTTTTCCATGCTTGATAAAAATACAAGTTTTGCACATGGCTTTTCTACATTGGAACATGCCCTTGAGAGGAATCATATGGGCCTGTGCTGGTGCGATTTCTTTAATGGGCTTTAATTTGCTGGGTGCTATTTTGTTTTTTATATTGGGGGCTTTTTTATAAGTGATTTTAGGGTAATTGGGTAGAACTGGTTTGAGATATGGATCCTCAAGAAGGATGGGCCAATGTTTTCTAAATATTGCTTCCATTTTCGAGAATTTTGTGTGAAACCTAGTGATAAACCGTCCTGATGGATTGGATGTGTTTTCATTTTGATGTTGGGTAACAGGTATAGGTTGCAAATAATGTTTTTGTGCTTGGTCAACCAATGACTCTGGATACCCTTTATCTTTGAGTTTTTTTCTGAGTAGATGGCTTTGTTCTATATAGTCAGACATTTGTGTACAGTTCCTCCGTAGTCGGCAAAATTGCCCTTTAGGAATATTATTTTTCCATTTTTCATAGTGGCAACTTTTGTAATGCAGCAAGGAATTTCCTGCTGTAGGTTTGAAGAAGTTCCTTGCGTGTATCTCATTGCCAACATGAAAAAGGTCAAGGTCAAGAAAAGCTAATCTCTCTTTGTCCATGACATGAGTGAAACTCAGACCATGTGGATTATTATTGCAGTGGGCCACAAACTTGTTTACAACATCAACTGGACCATCCCAAATAATAATAATATCGTCTATAAAACGACCATAAAAAATGAGATGCCTGAGAAAGGGATTATTTTGCCAGATGTATCTGTGTTCCCATAATCCCATTGCTAAATTAGCATATGAGGGCACAAAGTTGGCCCCCATAGCTGTCCCCTGAATTTGTAAATAATACTGTTCATTAAATGAAAAATAATTGTGAGTTAAACAATATTTAGCACAATCCAAGATAAACGAGGCCTGTTTATTGCTCATATATGGGTCCTGGGATAAAAAATGATTGAGTGCTGATATTCCAAAGGTATGGGGAATAGACGTGTACAACGAGTTCACGTCTAGTGATATCCAAATATATTGGTCCTCCCATCTATACGGTTTTAATAAATCCAACAGATGGGTTCCATCTCAGATGTATGACTGCAGTCCTTGAGCTAGGGGCTGTAGGTGGTGATCAATATACTTCGATAGACCAGAAGTAATACTGTCCATGGCAGCAATTATGGGTCTTCCTGGGGGATTGGTCTGGTTTTTGTGAATTTTGGGTATGTGATAAAAGTATGGGGTACGGTAGAAATCCCTCCGTAAGAAGGATGCCTCATTCTTATTAATGATGTTTGATTGGATAGCCCCATTAATGAGAAGGTTTATGTCATTTTGAAATTCTGGTAGTGGATCAGACCTTAACTTTTGATAGGTGGAACTATCTGCAAGTAAACGTTCTGCTTCTTTTATGTAATCTGATCTGTTTTGGATTACAATTCCACCGCCTTTGTCGGCAGTTTTTATGATTAAATCTGTATTATCTGTTAGTGCTTTTAGGGCCAATTTTTCTTTTGTGGTGAGGCTGCCAAGAGTAGTGGAACTTACCTCCCCATGACCACACATCTTTTTAAGGTCTGAGAATACCATATTATAAAATGTGGTGAGGTGTGGGCCTTTAGATTGATATGGATAGAAAATTGACTTAGGTTTTAATCCAGAATGTTGTACTGGTGGAGAGGTATGTAGATGTTGAGTAAAAAGGTCTAATCCTGTATGTGAATCGTCATGATAGAGATGCTCGAGCATCTCGATCATTTCTACGTCAAAATCAAGAATTTTCCGATGGAAGATCTATAGTACTTATCGGACAAGGACTGTTGATATTATTTTTGTTGTTTTTTGCATCTTTGATTTGAAAAAATCTATGCAATGTTAGGTTTCTGATATATCTATTTAGATCTTTGAACAAAATGAATGGGTCAGGTTTATTGGATGGAGAGTAATTTAGGCCATGGTTTAACAAGGAGACTTCGGCTGAGGATAGGGTATGTTGGGACAGATTAAAGATTTTGACCGTTTCCGGTTGTTGTTTGCTTGTGCTTCTATTTCTGTTTCTTCCCCCTCTACAGCCTCTCCGGTGAATTTTCTTTTTAGTTGGGTGGCTGGAGAGGGGTTTGTGGATAAAAAAGATGGATTATCTAGCGTGCTACAAGAGCCAAACGTGATTGGTATATTTGTCATAGCTTGTGAAGTAGATTGGGGATGAATGGAGGAGATGTCTGATGCTGGTCGAATGGATGGTAGGGTTCTAGGGGAAGGCCTAGTACTATCTGCACTAGGTGTAGTAACAGTATTGATAGTATTTGGAGTTTTTTTATGACTAGATTCATCTATTGGGACGGAAACATCCATTTCTGTTATCTGCATGGGATTATGTATTTTGGAAGCGACTTTATGAATAACAATGGGCATGTTATTGGTGGAATCAGGTTGTGAACGGTTATAGAATAAATTTAGTTTGTTCAACAGTTGAGCTTTAGGTGACTTGATGGGAGGATGAGAGTTATCTTGTGGTTGTGTATTGCAACCTATGTGAGAGGAACATTCTGTGTTTCTAGTTGTTTTGTGTTTTACAGCTGAAGCACGTGATGGTAATGGGGAACGGGATGGGGGTAATGGAGCAATAGGCTGGTTAAATGGATCTAATTCCATTAGCGGTGGAATACGTGTAGGTTTTTTCATCCATGTGAATACTTTTTTGTTTGAATAATCTTGGATATCCCGCCTAAACTTTCCTATTTTGCTGGAAATTAGATCATTTTCCTGTTTTTTGGTGTTATTCTTGAGGATATCTAACCAGGGTGAGGGAACTTTTTGTTCTATGTTAATAATCTCTTTGGTTAAATTTTCTACAATTTTTTTGAGATTTTCAAACTTTTTTTCTCTATGTTTAACTAGTATATTCATCCATTTAGTAGTGCAGAATTCTGCCAGGCTGCCCCATTCCAGGGCGTCCTCTGGTTCTAAAAAAGAACAGTTCTTGAGGATGCGGAGGCCTCGTGGGGAGATTCTATTTTTCAAATATTGGTTAAGGAAATATTTATCCCACCATTGGGAATTAGTGGAGTGGATAAGACGTTCGAGTTTTTTGAATTTTCCGCATAGATTATAACGTGTCTTTTTGTCTAGAACAACATCTAGACTAAAAATGGACAGTGGTAATAGATTATGTAATGAATCTAAAACACTATATTTGTGCGACTCTATATCTGTAATAAAATCCATAACAATATGCCCAGTGTGGTGTTACTATTGAATAATATGTGCGTTTTACTGGTCCAAAAAAAAAATTGTAAGTACGTGATTGGGACAAGACTCCCCTTATTTGTTCTCACAAGACAGTATTAGTGAGATGTTGAAATCACACCAATATGTACAATATATGAGTAAAATTATATCAAGAACTGGGGAGGGGAAAGGGAAGAGGGGGGAAGGAGAAGAGCGCGGGGGAAAGGGGGGGAGATAACCAATGTGATATATACTAATGGTATATATAATATAAATGAACACTAGTCCATTTAGGCAATTATATAAATATATAGCTCACCAGTCGACTAACCGCTACAGTTTATTTAAGTTCATTTAAATTCATTCATCTAATCCATTCACTATATTTGCCAAACGCGGTAGTAGTATGCATAACAATATTTAATACATTGTCCAATCACTACATACATAATAATGCTTTATATATGCAAACATCTAATAACCAGTAATCAGTAGGCACACAATACGAACATCTAATCTTCAATACAAACATATAAATTATTCTGTTTGGCCTTTTTTATATTACCTGTATTCTTCATGCAATCACAACTATATCCATTAGGTGGCGGTGCCATTAGAGCACTTAAATAGGCTGCAGTCTTTTGTATTCTCCCTAGCTTGAGAAAGGAGCGCGCTCGAGTGCGCATGCTCTGAAACGCGTCGCCTTACGGCAGTACAGCACATACTTTGGATGTGCGTTCCAGCGTCCCAGCCTCCCAATTGACTACTCGGCGGTGTCCAAGCCTCGTTCTGGATAATCACTGATACCAGAAGCCTCTGCCACACGGACCAGCCGTCAGCAATAGAGGAATAAGACTGTGGGACAGAGGAGGACGCAATCCTGTATGCCTATACTGAGCTCCCCATGCCGGACTATCTAAGTTTTCAATGTGAGTGTTTTTAATGTTAATACACCATTAAATATACAGGTTACTAAGAGGCGCCTTTCTTGTTGTTTTTCCTTTGCATACTTGGAGCGGCTTCACCTCCCATCTAAAGGCTGCCCTACCCATAGACTGTTTGCATCTCACAGAGAGCGCATTGCTCAAAAGGACATTTTTATAACAACATTAGAATATAATACGAACCATGTAACCTGCGCTATTTGTTTGTTTTTCCTTGTGTGTATAATACTTTTTGAAGCTTGTTTTAAGTGGCTGCAAACACCAGTGGTTTTATCTATGTTGTTATTATTGTTCATTTATATTATATATACCATTAGTATATATCACATTGGTTATCTCCCCCCCGCTCTTCTCCTTCCCCCCTCTTCCCTTTCCCCTCCCCAGTTCTTGATATAATTTTACTCATATATTGTACATATTGGTGTGATTTCAACATCTCACTAATACTGTCTTGTGAGAACAAATAAGGGGAGTCTTGTCCCAATCACGTACTTACAATTTTTTTTTTTTTTTTTGGACCAGTAAAACGCACATATTATTCAATAGTAACACCACACTGGGCATATTGTTATGGATTTTATTACAGATATAGAGTCGCACAAATATAGTGTTTTAGATTCATTACATAATCTATTACCACTGTCCATTTTTAGTCTAGATGTTGTTCTAGACAAAAAGACACGTTATAATCTATGCGGAAAATTCAAAAAACTCGAACGTCTTATCCACTCCACTAATTCCCAATGGTGGGATAAATATTTCCTTAACCAATATTTGAAAAATAGAATCTCCCCACGAGGCCTCCGCATCCTCAAGAACTGTTCTTTTTTAGAACCAGAGGACGCCCTGGAATGGGGCAGCCTGGCAGAATTCTGCACTACTAAATGGATGAATATACTAGTTAAACATAGAGAAAAAAAGTTTGAAAATCTCAAAAAAATTGTAGAAAATTTAACCAAAGAGATTATTAACATAGGACAAAAAGTTCCCTCACCCTGGTTAGATATCCTCAAGAATAACACCAAAAAACAGGAAAATGATCTAATTTCCAGCAAAATAGGAAAGTTTAGGCGGGATATCCAAGATTATTCAAACAAAAAAGTATTCACATGGATGAAAAAACCTACACGTATTCCACCGCTAATGGAATTAGATCCATTTAACCAGCCTATTGCTCCATTACCCCCATCCCGTTCCCCATTACCATCACGTGCTTCAGCTGTAAAACACAAAACAACTAGAAACACAGAATGTTCCTCTCACATAGGTTGCAATACACAACCACAAGATAACTCTCATCCTCCCATCAAGTCACCTAAAGCTCAACTGTTGAACAAACTAAATTTATTCTATAACCGTTCACAACCTGATTCCACCAATAACATTCCCATTGTTATTCATAAAGTCGCTTCCAAAATACATAATCCCATGCAGATAACAGAAATGGATATTTCCGTCCCAATAGATGAATCTAGTCATAAAAAAACTCCAAATACTATCAATACTGTTACTACACCTAGTGCAGATAGTACTAGGCCTTCCCCTAGAACCCTACCATCCATTCGACCAGCATCAGACATCTCCTCCATTCATCCCCAATCTACTTCACAAGCTATGACAAATATACCAATCACGTTTGGCTCTTGTAGCACGCTAGATAATCCATCTTTTTTATCCACAAACCCCTCTCCAGCCACCCAACTAAAAAGAAAATTCACCGGAGAGGCTGTAGAGGGGGAAGAAACAGAAATAGAAGCACAAGCAAACAACAACCGGAAACGGTCAAAATCTTTAATCTGTCCCAACATACCCTATCCTCAGCCGAAGTCTCCTTGTTAAACCATGGCCTAAATTACTCTCCATCCAATAAACCTGACCCATTCATTTTGTTCAAAGATCTAAATAGATATATCAGAAACCTAACATTGCATAGATTTTTTCAAATCAAAGATGCAAAAAACAACAAAAATAATATCAACAGTCCTTGTCCGATAAGTACTATAGATCTTCCATCGGAAAATCAAGAATTTGATTTTGACGTAGAAATGATCGAGATGCTCAAGCATCTCTATCATGACGATTCACATACAGGATTAGACCTTTTTACTCAACATCTACATACCTCTCCACCAGTACAACATTCTGGATTAAAACCTAAGTCAATTTTCTATCCATATCAATCTAAAGGCCCACACCTCACCACATTTTATAATATGGTATTCTCAGACCTTAAAAAGATGTGTGGTCATGGGGAGGTAAGTTCCACTACTCTTGGCAGCCTCACCACAAAAGAAAAATTGGCCCTAAAAGCACTAACAGATAATACAGATTTAATCATAAAAACTGCCGACAAAGGCGGTGGAATTGTAATCCAAAACAGATCAGATTACATAAAAGAAGCAGAACGTTTACTTGCAGATAGTTCCACCTATCAAAAGTTAAGGTCTGATCCACTACCAGAATTTCAAAATGACATAAACCTTCTCATTAATGGGGCTATCCAATCAAACATCATTAATAAGAATGAGGCATCCTTCTTACGGAGGGATTTCTACCGTACCCCATACTTTTATCACATACCCAAAATTCACAAAAACCAGACCAATCCCCCAGGAAGACCCATAATTGCTGCCATGGACAGTATTACTTCTGGTCTATCGAAGTATATTGATCACCACCTACAGCCCCTAGCTCAAGGACTGCAGTCATACATCCGAGATGGAACCCATCTGTTGGATTTATTAAAACCGTATAGATGGGAGGACCAATATATTTGGATATCACTAGACGTGAACTCGTTGTACACGTCTATTCCCCATACCTTTGGAATATCAGCACTCAATCATTTTTTATCCCAGGACCCATATATGAGCAATAAACAGGCCTCGTTTATCTTGGATTGTGCTAAATATTGTTTAACTCACAATTATTTTTCATTTAATGAACAGTATTATTTACAAATTCAGGGGACAGCTATGGGGGCCAACTTTGTGCCCTCATATGCTAATTTAGCAATGGGATTATGGGAACACAGATACATCTGGCAAAATAATCCCTTTCTCAGGCATCTCATTTTTTATGGTCGTTTTATAGACGATATTATTATTATTTGGGATGGTCCAGTTGATGTTGTAAACAAGTTTGTGGCCCACTGCAATAATAATCCACATGGTCTGAGTTTCACTCATGTCATGGACAAAGAGAGATTAGCTTTTCTTGACCTTGACCTTTTTCATGTTGGCAATGAGATACACGCAAGGAACTTCTTCAAACCTACAGCAGGAAATTCCTTGCTGCATTACAAAAGTTGCCACTATGAAAAATGGAAAAATAATATTCCTAAAGGGCAATTTTGCCGACTACGGAGGAACTGTACACAAATGTCTGACTATATAGAACAAAGCCATCTACTCAGAAAAAAACTCAAAGATAAAGGGTATCCAGAGTCATTGGTTGACCAAGCACAAAAACATTATTTGCAACCTATACCTGTTACCCAACATCAAAATGAAAACACATCCAATCCATCAGGACGGTTTATCACTAGGTTTCACACAAAATTCTCGAAAATGGAAGCAATATTTAGAAAACATTGGCCCATCCTTCTTGAGGATCCATATCTCAAACCAGTTCTACCCAATTACCCTAAAATCACTTATAAAAAAGCCCCCAATACAAAAAACAAAATAGCACCCAGCAAATTAAAGCCCATTAAAGAAATCGCACCAGCACAGGCCCATATGATTCCTCTCAAGGGCATGTTCCAATGTAGAAAAGCCATGTGCAAAACTTGTATTTTTGTCAAGCATGGAAAAAAACAATTTACCACTAAAGGAAAAACCTACGTGCTTGACAATTTCTACAATTGTGGCTCTGAGTTTGTGGTTTATGGCCTGAGTTGCCCATGCAATCTCATCTATGTGGGGCGCACGATACGCCCACTAAGGCAAAGATTCGGGGAACACAGAAGAAAAATAGAAGGTGGGAGGGACAAACACAGTGTCCCCCATCATTTCTGTGAACACCATGCTAAATCCACTGAAGGTCTCGAGGTATGGGTTATTGAACAAATACCAAAAAATCTACCCATAGCTGAAAGATTTTACAGATTATGTGAAAGAGAAACCTTCTGGATTTATTCCTTGGACGCCCTAAATCCTGGTGGAATTAACGAAGAATTAGAAATATCCACCATTTTATAATAATACTGGCCTAGAGTGTACCATTTGCTTAATATACATTTATGTGATAAGAATTCTGCCATATCCTCGTAATATACTATTGACTAATATGCCCTGCCATTAGCAGTTGAGATCCATTTTAACGAAAAGTACCATTTTAACATATATACATATTTTTTACATATGTTTTAATTATATTTTAATTCTATTTTTAATTTTTATTTTTATTTCTAATTATTAGTATTATCCAGCTAGATAGTGTCATCATGCATAATGTACACATATATGTGCTCACAAGAATACTGTTTATTCTTATACATTACATTAGGCAACTATATAAATATATGGTTCACTAGTCCATTTAGGCAATTATATAAATATATAGCTCACCAGTCGACTAACCGCTACAGTTTATTTAAATTCATTTAAATTCATTCATCTAATCCATTCACTATATTTGCCAAACGCGGTAGTAGTATGCATAACAATATTTAATACATTGTCCAATCACTACATACATAATAATGCTTTATATATGCAAACATCTAATAACCAGTAATCAGTAGGCACACAATACGAACATCTAATCTTCAATACAAACATATAAATTATTCTGTTTGGCCTTTTTTATATTACCTGTATTCTTCATGCAATCACAACTATATCCATTAGGTGGCGGTGCCATTAGAGCACTTAAATAGGCTGCAGTCTTTTGTATTCTCCCTAGCTTGAGAAAGGAGCGCGCTCGAGTGCGCATGCTCTGAAACGCGTCGCCTTACGGCAGTACAGCACATACTTTGGATGTGCGTTCCAGCGTCCCAGCCTCCCAATTGACTACTCGGCGGTGTCCAAGCCTCGTTCTGGATAATCACTGATACCGGAAGCCTCTGCCACACGGACCAGCCGTCAGCAATAGAGGAATAAGACTGTGGGACAGAGGAGGACGCAATCCTGTATGCCTATACTGAGCTCCCCATGCCGGACTATCTAAGTTAGTATCCTCTATTGCTGCCTGGAAACTGGGGACTATTTTTTTTTTCTTTTTAGTGCCCGCCCAATCCCTCCCCTGTGTACGTAGTGACTGCCCAATCCCCCCCCTGTGTACGTAGTGCCCTCCCGATCCCTCCCCTGTGTACGTAGTGCCCTCCCGATCCATCCCCGTGTACGTAGTGCCCTCCTGATCCCTCCCCTGTGTACGTAGTGCCCTCCTGACCCCTCTGCTGTGTACTTAGTGCCCACCTTATCCCTCCACTGTGTACGTAGTGCCCTCCTGATCCCTCCCCTGTGTATGTAGTGCCCTCCTGATCCCTCCCCTGTGTACTTAGTACCCGCCCAATCCCTCCCCTGTGTACGTAGTACCCCCCCGATTCCACCCCTGTGTACGTAGTGCCCGCCCGATCCCTCCCCTGTGTACGTAGTGCCCTCCCGATCCCTCCCCTGTGTACGTAGTGCCCTCCCGATCCCTTCCCTGTGTACGTAGTGCCCTCCCGATCTCTCCCCTGTGTACGTAGTGCCCTCCCGATCCCTCCCCTGTGTACGTAGTTCCCTCCCGATCCCTCCCCTGTGTACGTAGTGCCCTCCCGATCCCTCCCCTGTGTACGTAGTGCCCTCCCGATCCCCCTCCTGTGTACGTAGTGCCCTCCCGATCCCCCCCTGTGTATTTGGTGCCCTCCCAATCCCTCCCCTGTGTATGTGGTGCCCTCCCAATCCCTCCCCTGTGTACGTGGTGCCCTCCCGATCCCCCTTGATCCCTCCCCTGTGTACGTGGTGCCCTCCCAAGCCCTCCCCTGTGTACATGGTGCCCTCCCGATCCCTCCCCTGTGTACGTGGTGCCCAACTGAGCCCTCCACTGTGTACGTAGTGCACGCCTGATCCCTCCACTGTGTACATAGTGCCCTCCTGATCCCTCCACCTTGTACACAGTGCCTTCCTGATCCCTCCACTGTGTACGCAGTGCCCTCCTGATCCCTCCACTTTGTACATAGTGCACTCCTAATCTATGCATTGTGTACATAGTGCCCAACTCATTATCTCTGCATTGTGTGCATAGTGTACTCCTGAACCCTGCACTCAGTACATAGCACATTCCTGAGCCCTTCACTCTGCACGTAATGCATTCCTGAACTCTGCGTAATGGACTCCTGAATCCTTCTGCACTTTGTGTAATGCACACTTCCATAGTTCATGCAAAACCATTTGTAATGGAAGCTGTTCATTCTTTTTGAGTGTCCCTCATTCTGAAGTTCAAAAGTTGGGAGGTATGTATCAGCGTCTCCTCCAGCTGATGGGAGGATAGCAGAGAGTCACTTCTCATGTCCAGAAATGAACACAGGTAAGTTCTCTACACACAGCACTGTCTTATATCAGAAGAGGAGACATTGGGAGAAGCATAGTGACCTGTGCCCTGTGTCTGTTCTCTGAAATGTACACAGTGCTATGTGTAGAGAGCATACCTGTGCCTGTGTACAGTACATAGGAGAGGAGAATGACAACTCCCCCACATCTAAAGTGACCACCGATATGTCCCCAGAGTCTCCTTTATTGTACATAAAAAAACATCCCTCTGTCACTGTACTCCTATACAACATGTAATGACACTGTACGGCATGTGATGGCTCTGTACGGCATGTGATGGCTCTGTACGGCATGTGATGGCACTGTACGGCATGTGCTGGCTCAGTACGGCATGTGCTGGCTCTGTACGGCATGTGATGGCTCAGTACGGCATGTGATGGCTCTGTACAGCATGTGATGGCACTGTAGGGCATGTGATGGCACTGTACGGCATGTGATGACTCTGTACGGCATGTGATGGCTCTGCACAGCATGTGATGGCACTGTACGGCATGTGATGACTCTGCAAGGTATGTGATGGCACTGTACAACATGTAATGACTCTGTACGGCATGTGATGGCACTGTATAGCATGTGATGACACTGTACGGCATGTGATGGCTCTATACGGCATGTGGCACTGTACAACATGTGATGGCTCTGCATGGCATGTGATGGCACTGTACGGCATGTGATGGCACTGTACGGTATGTGATCCTGTAATACTCTATTTACAATATGAAAATACAAGTAGATGTGAATGGAAGGTTTCATTGTCTCAAATAAAAATCCAGATAGTCAATAAAAGGATTCATTCACAATGTTAGCTGATTTTTTTCATTTTACTATGCCAGTAATGCATGGAATGCCTGTGAGCTGTCACATCCATATGTGTGTTCTGCTTTACAAATCTATTGTTTTCACTCTGGTAGATAGAAATATGTAGAGGACATTTATATACACAGCACTATCAGTGACTTCTCCTACTTTAGTCACTGAATGAAGTGCTCTTATCTCTGCCAACTCTTCTGACCATTGAAACATGCTGCGGGGGAGAAGGGAGGGGGAGCAGCTACACTCTGTGAAGTCTTGGGAACAAGCAGAGAGCAGAGATCTGACATCAATCAAGCAAGATGACAGGAAAGTGGGTGGATCCAGACTCCAGAGCCTGACCATTGTCAGTATTACACTGTATGAAAGTCTGTAGCCCCTCCCACAGGTATTTAGCTCGATTTTAACAGAATGGGGGCACTTCTGAGAGGGCTGGAGAGATTTTTAGATATCTGCAGCTCACATAGAATAGATGTAAGCAAAAAAGAGGAAACCCATACCTCTCTTTTAAGTTACATAACTCCACCCACCGTCCTGACATAGTACTTTAAAATAGAAATACATACACAGCGAGATGACTCTTGTGACCTTAAGAGAAGTATATGACATTTACATATATTTCAGAAACTTTTATCACTTAAAATACTAATAAACTCAAAATCTCTAACAGGCGTGTGTTGAGTTACTTTGAGAGGACAGCAAATTTACACTGTTATACAAGCTGTACACTCACTACTTTACAGTAGCAAAGTATAATTTCTTCAGTGTTGTCACATGAAAAGATTTAATAAAATATTGTACATTCAAAAATAAAAAGATAATGCAAACATATAATAGTGAGTGCCAAATAAACACAATGAATACAGTTCTTTGGTGGAATAATTAAGTAGTGCTTCCAAAAGGATCCCAGTGTGACCAATCAAAGTCCAGTGCTCAATCCAAAAAGTGAAACAAACTCCACCACCGTGTGCAATGGCCGCTCACTTTCTGTCCAAAGATAACGTGCATCAACTGCTGAAACAATCTCCGTAAGGTATATACCATTGCATATGGTATATATGCAACATGTAATAAGAAGAATAACTCCTCATGGTGTAGTATTGCCAGTAATATTTATTAAAAACAAAGGTAGACTTACAGTTAAAATAACCGCTATGTGGATAGCAGCCAGGACCGTGGGGTCACACACAGGTAGAACACTCTCCAATCTGAACGTCCGGTTTCGGCCATAACCGGAAGTGACGTCACCCGACTCCTCCTGACACATTGCGTCACTAACACGTGATTTTCTCAAGGGTTGAACCTTTTTTTACTGATGTAATATTGGTGAGGGGACACAATGGATACCTTTGCTGCCATTGTGCTATGTTCTGGAGCCTAATGTGCCCCTGTTCTTTAAGGAGGACTGGGCTACCTCCAGGCCCACCTGCCCTCTATCCATTCTATTAGAATACATGCCCTACCTTCCTTGCCCTATGAGCACAGTTGGCATTTTTATTTTTTTAGTGCAGGGAGCCACAGGAGGCTGCTCCTGACCTGGGCCATTAGGTGATGTTCTGCTCTATTACCCTTTGTGTGGGTCTTATGGCTGGAATTTCTGCCCCTTGGGTCGCTGGCCCCCTTTCACACTTGTGGCTACCTTGGCCTCTTCTTTGGGAGTGAGGGGTTTTCTGTTTGAGCAGTGCAGATTTCTCCTGGCATTGTGCTGCTCGTGTGTTCAGTTATGACACCTACTACTTGGATTTACTTTTGGGGGCGGTCCGGTTTTCATGGATGAACTGATCGGAGTTGCCCTCTCATGAGGATGGTTTGCTGGTGCCTTCCTGGAGGACTTTATCATTTATACATCAGGCATTATGAGTTGTTTTCCCCTCAGGTCTTTGGGTGGGTGAGCAACCTGCCTCTGTAGTTGCATCCCCTCTGGTTGCCCAGGTACCTCGGTTGAGATCCAGGTTGATTACGGTTACCTCTGGTGTTCCCAGGTGATCAGGGCTGCTCATTATCTTTAAGCTAGTGGCAGGTCTACCATGGAGTGACGGTTTGTGCCCCCCGGGTGCCCTGGGGAGGTGTGTAAACTCCATGGCTCCTCTGATCTGTGGCTCTTAGCCTTCTGACCTCTGAGTTCACGGATTTATATCATTGCCCTAGAAAATAGGGTTCTCTGCCTGTAGTTATTTTCAGCCACCCCTTTTCCCCCACGTGTTGTCTACGAGATCCTTGCATGGCTATGTAGAACCTGCTCCCTTGGGGCGTGAGGATTTGGTCCCAGGGAGGTTCCAGGGGATTTCCTTGAAAAAGAGGTACCTACCCATGTCCTATGGTTATATACATAGATTTATTGTCTATATGCGTTTTTTTATGTTTAATGTATGCAATGCGTTTTTATGCCATGTTGATCATTGGTCCTTAATAAACATACATATGTTTGCACCTCTGTGAGTGTGATTGGGCTACATCATGCGCACCTCATTCAAAGTCCCAACCTTCCCCCCTCTTTTTCATGATATTAAGGATGGGGGCGCAAACTTTCCCTTGCGTTCCATTTAAAGTCCTAAGTTCGCTTTCCCCCCCATTGCTTGCAGGGGATTTCCTTAAACCTTTTACAGTTCAGAAAATGGAAAGAGTCCATCCATTACTGGTCCTTAAGGTTCTGGATCGCTTTTGCTGAAGAATTTGAATGAATCCACCCTACGTCAGGGGTTCCCCTGGCCCCAATGGACATCAAGGACATGCGCTTGCATCTTTCCATCTGTGACAGCATTCCTAAGCTTTGCAGTTGGGAATGTGCATTTTTACTTTGTGGTGCTCCCCTTTGGCCTGGGCTCTGGTCCCTGGTTGTTTACCAAGGTGCTGGCTCTGGTCCTGGCATTTTTGATGTGTCGGGGGATTGCTGCGATAGGCTATCTGGCCGACCTCTTTGTGTAAACTGAGTCTCATTCTGCACTGATGGACAATGTTGCAATCGCCATGCGTGTTCTGCAGGGGTTTAGCTGGGTGATTGACGTCTGACCGTGACCGCTTATCTGGTTTACCTGGGTCTACTTCTCGACACTGCATAGGTCAAGGTGTTCCCTTACCGGACAAGCGCTGTAAACTCCGAACAGTGGTCCGGTTGTTGCTATCCCGCAGGTGCTTTCCCTGTGTTTTTTTTTTCTTGTTTGTGAGCTGCTTTTTTACCAAAAGCTGTATCGTCCTTTCATCTCTAAGAAGTTATCGACTCACCCTCCTCGCATCCCCATCCCTCTCATCCAAGTGAAGCAACTCTTTTTTGCCTGGATGCGGTAAGACCCGTTGGTGTTTGCCTCTCTGCCACAGCCTCTGCTCAATGCTCCATTCTTAATTCCGGAATCTCATAGACTAGGTCAAGCTGCATCGTCTGCATCGTCTGCAGGATGCGGGAGTATAAAAACGCCAGGCTGGCTATCTCAGTTACCATAGTCTGCAGGGTGGTAGGATCTAAAGGCGTTCGTTCAGATTTTCAAGCGGCGGGCACCCTGGACGTCGACCTCTATGTGTCCAGGCTCCATCGGAAGGTTCCAAGGTTGACAGCCTGGTCCAAGGATCCATGAGGGGATACGGTGGATCTCTGATTTACGCATTCCCCCAATTTAAGGTCCTTCCCCTATTAGTTCCACCGATAGAGCGAGATTGCCTCCCATTCATTTCGGTGGCTCTGGGTCGGCCACCTGGGGCTTAGTTCACAGATCTTGTTCCTTAGGCCCATCGCAGATTGACCTCAACGTCTCCCCCCTTTTTCCGAATGTTTTTTCTTATTTTTCAGCATCCTTTGTCTTCTTTTTCCCACCTATTTTATTTTTATCAACTGGATCCTTAGGGTGACCCCGCCTTCTAGGCCTCTCCTACACCCCCAGAACCCGAATCTTGTTTTGTCTGCCTTACAAAAACATCCCTTTGAAAATTGCCTTGATAATCTTGCCACAAATGGACGACTCTCTCAGCGGCCACCACTTCCAAACATTATTATCCAAGCTTGCAGCTCTTTCCCGTAAGCGTACCTTTTTAGCACTGCTTAAGGACAAGGTGGTTCTTCGTGCGAGGCTATCTTTCCTACCTAAGGTGGTGTTTGCCTTTCATGGCAACTGACATATCAGCATGGATGTCGCACCACTTCCTTAAACTAAATCTCTCTAAAACTGAGCTATTAATATTCCCCCCCGCCTGTGCCCCCCTCCATGACTTTTCCATCAAAATCAACAATGCAACCATCAGTCCCTCCCCTCATGCCAGAGTACTAGGTGTAATCCTAGACTCTGACTTGTCATTTCAGCCTCAAATCCAATCGCTGTCAAAAGTTTGTAGAATTCACCTCCGTAACATCTCTAAAATTCGCCCTTTTTTAACAAATGAAACCACCAAGCTCCTCATTCACTCCCTTGTTATCTCTCGCCTTGACTATTGCAACTCCCTTCTCATTGGCCTACCGCTCCATAGGCTATCCCCTCTTCAGTCTATCATGAATGCTGCTGCCAGACTTATCCACCTTACCAACCGCTCAGTGTCTGCCAACCCTCTACTTCAATCCCTACACTGGCTCCCAATCACCCAGCGAATTAAATTCAAAATTCTAACCACAACATACAAAGCCATTCACAACTCTGCCCCAAGCTACATCACTAATCTTGTCTCCAAATATCGCCCAAATCGACCTCTCCGCTCTTCTCAAGACCTCCTGCTTTCAAGCTCTCTCATCTCTTCCTCCCATGCTCGTCTCCAGGATTTCTCCAGAGCCTCTCCCATCCTCTGGAACTCGCTACCTCCATCTATCCGGCTATCCCCTACTCTTGCTACCTTCAGGCAATCCCTGAAAACTCATCTCTTCAGGAAAGCCTATCATGTCTCCAACTAATCTCCTACCACTTCCACCAGCTCATTTCCCACAGTTACAACCTTTTGTACCACTTGCCCCACCCTATTAGATTGTAAGCTCTTCTGAGCAGGGCCCTCTTAATCCTATTGTATTGTATTGTATTATAACTGTATTGTCTCCCTTTTATATTGTAAAGCGCTGCGTAAACTGTTGGCGCTATATAAATCCTGAATAATAATAATAATAATAATAATGAACAAAGTTGTATATTTTCCTTCCCGCCGTCTGCATCCATTTCATCCAAGAGTGTGGCTCTCGATTGCTTAGATGCGGTCAGAGCTATCAGGGTTTATTTCTCAGCCATAGCATCTATTCAGAAATTTGACACTCCATTCATTGTTCCAGAGGGACCTAGACAAGGTCAGGCAACCTCATCTTCTGTTATTTCCAGATGTACTCGTAGCACATTGTCCCAGGCCTACCCTCTTTCAGAACACTAGGTAGGTATTTTTTCTTTTTATAATTTGGCTATCAGGCAGGGGTGCTGAATTAAAATTCACGGAGGTTGGACGAGTAAAATTTTCTTTCAGCAGAGGTCCGAATCACATGTTTGTGCTATGATTCAGGTCCTTCACATCACAGCCTTTTATTTCATATCCTTTTATTTCACAATCCCGTTCTTACTTTACTGTCCTCAGTCCCCTTGCATATCACTATTCCCCTCTTCACAGCTCAGTTTCCCCTGTGTTCTGAACCCCTCTTCACAGCGGTGTCCTCTGCCCCCTTTCATAGACCCCCCCACAGTGCTGACCTCTGACCCCCTTCACATCACAGCCCCCAACAGCTCTGGCTCCCCTTCACATCACAGCCTCTTGCATCTCTGTCCCCCCTTCACAGACCCCCTTGACTCTGCCTTCCCTTCTCCTGACCGACTTACTTGTAGCTCTGCCCCTCTTCACATCACAGACTCCCCTGCAGATATTCCCCCTTCTTCGCATCATATCCCCTTCTCTTCCTATATTATTTGGGCACACAGACAAGGAGGCACAACAGCACTAGGTGGAGGGTGGAAACAGGAGCTGCTGGTGTTATTTATACATTTTAACAAGCTGGCAATTGGTTGCTAGGACCGCCTGGCATCCTGGAAATCTAATCACCAGTTTGATTTTGTTAATGTGAAATAATTTCGACAGCTCCTGCCCTCCCTCTGTTGCTGCTGTGCCTCCCAATCTGTGTGCAGAACTGTTCTGCCTCTCACTCTCTGCTGCGATAGTGACAAGGACAGAGCCAGGGAGAAAGAAGAGGGCTCATAAATGGTGGGATTGCGGCAGTCCAGATGGAACAGTGACTTGGTTCGCCATTTAGTGATGCCTGCTATAAGGGATTGTGCTCCCAGGAAATAACATTCACAAATAGGTAAGGCATCTTTAACCTGTAGCGGTACCCCCTTAGGGGCTGCTGAGTGTTGTGCTCTGTCTCTCACCCTGCTCAGTTAGGCACACAGTTCTCATTCACCCTCAGGCAGAAAACCAGTCCTTGAGCTTTGTTTTGCATTTTTATTGAGGGGATTGAACTTGAACTTGGATAGGGATAGGGTAATTATGAGATGCCCAGTTAATTGCAGAAAAGGTATATGGGATTAAACTATATACACTCCTTGTATATGCATTTCTTCACTTCCAGCTCCAGCACATCAGTTGATTACTGATCTCACTCTTCAGCAGTTCACTTGATTGCTGATCTCACTCTGCAGCACATTACTTGATTCCTCACTCTCCAGGACTAGCTAGCACTGAAAAGGAGGCCTGACACTGGCTCAGCCAGGCCCAAAAGTAAATGCCCTTTGCAGGCAGGGACCGCAGGCCCCTTTGGTTTAGCAAAAATGTAGGTAGTCCTAGTGCTATCTGTCCATGTGGCTACTGATTCCAGCACTACCTCTTCAGGCCCTGCCAGCCCTCCTGGCTGCAACTGTCTCTCTCCACTCCCTGTGCCACCACAGTCCCCTGGCTCTGCACCCATCCCAGACTGCAATCTCCCAGTCCTCTTAGGCGTGCCTCCCCAGTTCTCCTGACTGTGATTCACTCACCAGCCAACTTGACTGCGACCTGTTGTTCCTCCCTGGAGACTTGCCTGGCAGTGCTCTCCTGCTGTCCTCTCCTTGCTCCCGTGCCTCCTGTCCAGGATATCTCCATGTGTTGTAAGAAGGTCCTGTCCGCACATGAGCCCAGTCCCAAGGTCACCCCCCACCCCAGACTGGGGAGCTCCCTTTTAAGGCCACAACAGCCTAGCACTCCATCTCCAGCTTCCACCAGCACTCCTCCCCAGCTGGACTGACTCTGAGTCTTTCAGGAGGATTGGGGATTGGTCAGGGGTCATCAGAACACTACAGGCAGCTCCACCTCTCCTTTCCTCCTTCCCTTAGAGAAAATTCCAGCATGTTCTGGAAAGAAGTGGGAGGTCTTAGTGATGCTGCCTGTGAGTCCCTCAGCTCTGCCTGAGTCACTCCCAACCCAGATCAAAACACCAGCCTGCTTAAATTTTCCTCACCTATCCAAAAACCTATCTATACACATCTAGGAACCTAGAGGGTGCTACAAACCTTTGGTTTGAGTTTGATTCAACTCTTTACTCTATATTTATTTTATAAGGAATTGACTCGATGGGATTCAACTACAAAAACCACAGAGAGATCCACACATTAGAAACTCAAAAGAAAAGAAAACAAACAAACCAAGAGCATCCTAAGCATCAGGGTCAAATAACACTATGCTGAAAGTCACGGGACATGTGCCTCTGAAACAATTTGATGATTTATTTTCTTTTTAAAGACATTGAAGTACAAGAAGAGAGTACACATGAAAAGTGAAAAGTACAGATAAATGTTGATTGAAATGTTGATATAAAGTGCACAATTGTGTGACTCAAAGTTTTGGGTTCCCCTGCAAAAAAAACTTTTCCTAAATATGCAAGACAACATTTCCTCCTCTTGATGTTTTCTGAACATACAATGTTACATACAAGAGTTGCTGCTGCTGGGTAATGTTGATTCAAACTCAATGTATGTCCCGCATTGAAGTTCCCTGGGCACTTATCTGAAAAACCTAAATAAAGAATTTTACATTAATAATAATAAGAAAAAGATGATATATTTCCATCACACCACAGATCCTTGAAATAGCATTGATACGTTTGTTCAAAGGACCGCATGGCAAAAAGCGTGCTCTGTCCAAATTGTTGTGATTGTCAGAGTAAACATTGGAGTGGTATATAAAAAATCCGCAGTGCTCCAGGGAAACCTCTCTAATGGGTTTGCCTGACACCCTGCCACAGCGGAGATACCTCATACACGAGATCACAGTTAAGCACTGTCCTCAGGAGTCCTCAGCCCCTTCATATCACAATACCCTCTTCACATCAATTTCCCCTTCACAGCAGTGTTCTGAATAAATGATCGCCGCCACAGTACTGTCCTCTGACCTCTCTTCACATCACAGCCCAGCCTCCACTGCAGCTCTGCCCCCCCCACATCACAGCCCTGCAGTTCCGTCCACTCCTTTTCTGAAAAACCTTAATAAAGTATTTTAAATGAATAATAAAAAAATATATATCTCCAGCACACCACCGATCGCAGAGGCACCGCATACACAGGATCGCAGGTAAGCATCGTCCTCATGACTGCATATGTGGGATCGCAGTTAAGCACCATCCTCATGATCCAACACCAACCACCGAACCGAATCGCTGCCTCTGACCTTTCACAGACTGGGGACCTGCTGTCAAGGAACAAAGGTAAGAGGGTCATCCACCACAGAAATTTCCTTCAAGGGAGTGGGCCTCTACAAAAGCCTAATATTTGCCCGTCACAATGAGTGTGTCCCAACAGCGAGATCTAGACGTAGTGAGGGCTAGACAGAGCTAGGTCTGTTCACAGATAGGGGTAGACAGAAGTGGGGTAGACAGAGCTAGGGCTAGAGCGGGATTTCAGGAGCTAGGGCATGGTAGAAGAGACTGGGTTAAGTGTGGACAGGTGGGGGGGCAGTAACTAGGGGTTTGCAAGAGGTAGGGTTAAGCAGGGCTAGGAGTATACTGGGAGTTAAGGGTAAGTGGGATCGGGGGGGAAAGAGTAGCTAAGGTTAAGTAGTGCTATGGGGTGTTAGTAACCAGGAGGCTGCTGAAGGAGTCAGAGTTAATAAGGGCCAAGGGGTGGTAGAAGTCAGAGACAAGTGGGACTATGTAATACTTAAGAAAAAGTAAGGACCATCAAGGTAAAGCCCAGTGTAAAGTAGTAATATCCTATTTCCAAAAATAGAAAGGGGAAAAGTGGGACTATCCAGTCAAGGGAGGCAGTGTTAAGCAAGTCCTACGTTGCAGTAGAGCCAGGGTTAAGCAGTGCATGATTTTAAGTGGGCCCATGTAATGGGAGGAGGCGGGACTAAGTGGAGCTGGGTGTGGGAGGAACCAGGGTTAAGTGGGTCTAGGGGGTGAGAGTAACCATGGAGTTAAGCAAGGTTGGGTGGAGGAGAAATCAGGGCTAAGCAGGGCCAGCCAGGGGGTGATGGAAGGTAGGGTTAAGTGGGGCTGGGTAACACGAGGAGCCAGGGTAAAGCAGGGTCAGGTGTGTGTGAGAAATGTAAGGGATGAGCAGGGTGGTTTAAAGGGGTGGTGTAAGGTAGGGGAAAGCAGGGCTGGCCAATGGTAGGAGCTAGGCTTAATTGGACAGAGCCCAATTGGGGCCAATGAGGAGGATGAACAGGGGTTAAAAAGGGCCAGGGAATGCCTCAGAGGAACCAGGCAGGGGATGAAAGGGGCAAGGGTTCAGATGGGTAGGGAGTTCTGAGAATCAAGCCTGGAGAGGAGTCCACAGATGGGAGGAGTGAGGCGCCACTGAGTGGGAAGGGCCAGGGTGTTGGAAGGAGAAAGAAAAAAAAGGAAGGCAAGGTCCCAACCCCGTTTTGGGGAAAAAAATTCACCAAGGGAAAGGGTGGGAAAGTGTTTCAGAGCCTGTAGATCATTTCTGCACACTTTTTTTAGTGGTATTTTTTTTTTAAATAAATAATAAAAAAAAAAAAATACCTAGATCAAGGTTTGGTCTAGGTCAGCCCCAGGGTTAGTGTTTGGGGGAAGGTCAGGATCAAGGGTAGGGTCAGTATTTTTGGACAGGATTTTTTTTTCAAGTTAGTATCAGTGTCAGTGTGTTTTGGGTAGGATAAAAACAGCAAAATGCACATTTGCACATATTGTTTCTGGGCTGTACTATGGGTAGAAACAACAACTAACATACACATAAATGGTATTGCTGCGATCTTCAGGAGCAGGAGAATTTATTTTGGTTCATTCTTTGGTAGTAGGTTAAGGTAGTGGCAAGAAATATGCAGTTACATTTTTTTATTTTTTTTTACTATTTTGGGCCAGTTTTCCTTAGATAATACAAAAAATCAGGAGATATCCATTACCATTTACCACCAAATGAAAGCCCAATTTGTGCTGGAAAAAAAAAACAAGGTATAATCCACCTGGATGCACAAAGCAATTGTGATGATATGTACGGTTTTACTAACACATGTCAAAGTTCTAAAATTGGGATTAGGCATTAATATTTGTTTTAACCTTAGGTGCACAGTACATTTAATCAAGACATAAAAAAAGACAGGTAAGCACAACTGTGTGACAATCCAAGACATGATAATTGTGTGTTTGTTTGTTTTTTTAAATAATTTCCTGATTACAATTAATCTTATTATTATTCAAGATTTATATAGCACCAATAGTTTGCACAGCGCTTTACAACATGAGGGCAGACAGTACAGTTACAATACAATTCAGTACAGGAGAGAGCCCTGCTCGTTAGAGCTTACAATCTAGGAGGGAGGTCAAGTGATACAAAAAGTAATAACACTGGGGGATGAGATGAAGCAGAAATCAAAGTACAGTTGTTAGGTGGAGGTGGGATAGGCTTCTCTGAAGAGGATGTTTTTTAGGGATAGTCTAAAAGCAAACAGTGTAGGAGATAAACAGACAAAATGGAATATTGAGTTCCATAGGATGGAGATGTGGAAAAATTCTGCGCTACCCTGAACTAAAAAACATAGAAGCAGCCAACACGACCAACAAAATATAAATGAGAAAGACACCAAAACAAGTGTGGCGCTGAACAGTATATGATGCTAATATATGCAAGTCAATGGACAATAGGAGAATCAATACCATCTGCTACAAGCATATAGTCCTTTTAGAAACATCAAAGGCACATAGTCTCTAGGGCAACGTGTAAAAACAAAATAATGAAAAAAATATGAAAATCTTGACCGAAATTCTGCTCACTACCACCAAGAGTTGGAGAGGCTTACCAGATGAGATGGACCCAATGGGGCATACGCCGGATTGGGTCGGACAAGGCTTAGGTGGTAAGTGGCTGTACGTACTCCGAGGAGGATGCGGTCTCACGAATTGGTAGTGTTCGTCCAGTGATGCCGGGAGCTTGAGAGGTGTACACAATCTCACAGATGAGGGTCTTGAGGAAGTAATGGGGTATTCCACACAAAGACCCCTCAAAACAACATTCACCGGACCAGATTTTGATGTGGAAGGATGGAAAAAGAAAAAAAGGGCCACATAGTGTAAATCCAAAAAAATAAAATATTTATTACGGATAAAAAAGATGTACACTCACATGTAGATCCAAAACTTAAAACAGCGCTGTTAGAGAAAAAGTGGCGACAATGGGGTCCTGCCCGACGCGTTTCGTCCCAAAAGACGTCATCAGGGGGGTTCCCCCCACTGTAGCCACCCCAATTTATATAGGAAATGTGCCCCTCATGATGGGAAACCGCTCTACGTTTGAAAAGTAATTACTTCCGGTTTCGGCCAAAATGGCCGACCGGCGTGCGTTCCAAGCATGCGTACCACGCCTCTCTTCCATAGTGTACACTACACCGGAAGTACAGAGAGCGATGTACGGCGTGAATGATGAAAAAAGGGAAAATCCGTGAAGGGATAGTGTTTATCAAACCGATGGATAGACTGGATGATGTGCCCGAGATGAAAACGAGCCCATAAATGTGATCTGAGAAGTGCGCTTAATACTGCGCATGTGCAGTGGGCGCAAGTGCTGCGCTTCACACTGCTCATGCGCAATAGGTGTAAGAGGAGAATGCCGCAGTGATGCGATGTGTGGGCGTGACGGCCCCGAAAAGCAACACTGCGAGCACTAACCAGATACCGCTCATGCGTAATGAGTGTAAGGGGAGGTGATGCGGTGAATCCGATGTGTGGGCGTGGCGGCCCCAGATGATAACAATGTACACGGGACCAAGAAAAAGCCCCTAAGTGCATGTGATGTGATCAAACAAAGACGTACATGCAATAAAGTAGGTATAGCATGGTCAGAAGAGTCACTAACAATAGAGAGGTGACCCTGAAATTATAAACCAAATGAAAAATCAAAATTGGTGACGTGAGTGCAATGAAGAAGGAAAGTGCAATTTTAGAATTGATTCAAAAATCTTCAATTGAATCAACATTGAGTATTATCACCTAAAAAATGAAACATATTTCATGTTGAGGAAAGGATATGTGAACCCAACATGATGAGTCCAATAACCACTTCCATAAACATTGTAATGAAAATATAAAAATATAAAAATATAAAAAATATGGCGGGCTCCCATGAAAAGGTGCACTAGATAATAGACATAAAATAAAAATATACATATGCAAGACACTACAAGGATTTCCCACAATAAGTAGGCAAAAAATCCTTCATGTGTGTACTTGGTGCATCCTGATATACAATATTAGTATGCATGTAAATCAAACAAAAAACAAAGGGTCCACAAATAGATCCAAAAATGGTGTCACACAAGGGCTATCCCAAGGTATAAACTCCGT